>NW_028255677.1:1200000-1715972 GCF_964263255.1 Lissotriton vulgaris
TTTTTGGTACAGTCCAAAAAATCAATTTTCGGATGAAAAACAATGACTCCGGACATGTCGAACGATCCCAAAATGGTCAATATGGATGAAATTTTAACATTTAATCTTTTGACTCTAAATGACTGTTGGATGTGAATTATGACTTTGTCAACTAAAATAAGTGTGTTTAAAGTCATTTCTGTACCTGAAATGGGTCAAAATTGAAGCTTTTGAGTAAGCAAAACTCTGTGAAATTGGCAATTTTATTCACTGTGAGGGTTTAAAAAGTGGTCATTCAACATGAGGCACGATCCAATTGACATTTTGAATCATTTTTGGTACAGTCTAAAAAATCAATTTTCGGATGAAAAACGATGACTCCGGACATGTCAAACGATCCCAAAATGGTCAATATGGATGAAATTTTAACATTTAATCTTTTGTCTGTAAATGACTGTTGGATGTGAAATATGACTTTGTCAACTAAAATAAGTGTGTTTAAAGTCATTTCTGTGCCTGAAATGGGTCAAAATTGAAGCTTTTGAGTAAGCAAAACTCTGTAAAATTGGCAATTTTGGTCACTGTGAGGGTTTAAAAAGTGGTTATTCAACATGAGGCACGATCCAATTGACATTTTGAATGATTTTTGGTACAGTCCAAAAAATCAATTTTCGGATGAAAAACGATGACTCCGGACATGTCGAACGATCCCAAAATGGTCAATATGGATGAAATTTTAACATTTATTCTTTTGACTGTAAATGACTGTTGGATGTGAATTATGACTTTGTCAACTAAAATAAGTGTGTTTAAAGTCATTTCTGTGCCTCAAAGGGGTCAAAATTGAAGCTTTTGAGTAATCAAAACTCTGTAAAAATGGCAATTTTGGTCACTGTGAGGGTTTAAAAAGTGGTTATTCAACATGAGGCACGATCCAATTGACATTTTGAATCATTTCTGGTACAGTCCAAAAAATCAATTTTCGGATGAAAAACGATGACTCCGGACATGCCGAACGATCCCAAAATGGTCAATATGGATGAAATTTTAACATTTAATCTTTTGACTGTAAATGACTGTTGGATGTGAATTATGACTTTGTCAACTAAAATAAGTGTGTTTAAAGTCATTTCTGTGCCTCAAAGGGGTCAAAATTGCAGCTTTTGAGTAATCAAAACTCTTTAAAATGGCAATTTTGGTCACTGTGAGGGTTTAAAAAGTGGTTATTCAACATGAGGAACGATCCAATTGACATTTTGAATCATTTTTGGTACAATCCAAAAAATGAATTTTCGGATGAAAAACGATGACTCCGGACCTGTCGAACGTTCCCAAAATGGTCTATAATGATGAAATTTTAACATTTAATCTTTTGACTCTAAATGACTGTTGGATGTGAATTATGACTTTGTCAACTAAAATAAGTGTGTTTAAAGTCATTTCTGTGCCTCAAAGGGGTCAAAATTGCAGCTTTTGAGTAATCAAAACTCTGTAAAAATGGCAATTTTGGTCACTGTGAGGGTTTAAAAAGTGGTTATTCAACATGAGGCATGATCCAATTGACATTTTGAATAATTTTTGGTACAGTCCAAAAAATCAAATTTCGGATGAAAAACGATGACTCCTGACATGTCGAACGATCCCAAAATGGTCAATATGGATGAAATTTTAACATTTAATCTTTTGACTGTAAATGACTGTTGGATGTGAATTATGACTTTGTCAACTAAAATAAGTGTGTTTAAAGTCATTTCTGTGCCTCAAAGGGGTCAAAATTGCAGCTTTTGAGTACTCAAAACTCTTTAAAATGGCAATTTTGGTCACTGTGAGGGTTTAAAAAGTGGTTATTCAACATGAGGCACGATCCAATTGACATTTTGAATCATTTTTGGTACAATCCAAAAAATGAATTTTCGGATGAAAAACGATGACTCCGGACCTGTCGAACGTTCCCAAAATGGTCTATAATGATGAAATTTTAACATTTAATCTTTTGACTCTAAATGACTGTTGGATGTGAATTATGACTTTGTCAACTAAAATAAGTGTGTTTAAAGTCATTTCTGTGCCTCAAAGGGGTCAAAATTGAAGCTTTTGAGTAATCAAAACTCTGTAAAAATGGCAATTTTGGTCACTGTGAGGGTTTAAAAAGTGGTTATTCAACATGAGGCACGATCCAATTGACATTTTGAATCATTTCTGGTACAGTCCAAAAAAATCAATTTTCGGATGAAAAACGATGACTCCGGACATGCCGAACGATCCCAAAATGGTCAATATGGATGAAATTTTAACATTTAATCTTTTGACTGTAAATGACTGTTGGATGTGAATTATGACTTTGTCAGCTAAAATAAGTGTGTTTAAAGTCATTTCTGTGCCTCAAAGGGGTCAAAATTGAAGCTTTTGAGTAATCAAAACTCTGTAAAAATGGCAATTTTGGTCACTCTGAGGGTTTAAAAAGTGGTTATTCAACATGAGGCACGATCCAATTGCCATTTTGAATAATTTTTGGTACAGTCCAAAAAATCCATTTTCGGATGAAAAACGATGACTCCGGACATGTCGAACGATCCCAAAATGGTCAATATGGATGAAATTTTAACATTTAATCTTTTGACTGTAAATGACTGTTGGATGTGAATTATGACTTTGTCAACTAAAATAAGTGTGTTTAAAGTCATTTCTGTGCCTGAAATGGGTCAAAATTGAAGCTTTTGAGTAAGCAAAACTCTGTAAAATTGGCAATTTTGGTCACTGTGAGGTTTTAAAAAGTGGTTATTCAACATGAGGCATGATCCAATTGACATTTTGAATAATTTTTGGTACAGTCCAAAAAATCAAATTTCGGATGAAAAACGATGACTCCTGACATGTCGAACGATCCCAAAACGGTCAATATGGATGAAATTTTAACATTTAATCTTTTGACTCTAAATGACTGTTGGATGTGAATTATGACTTTGTCAACTAAAATAAGTGTGTTTAAAGTCATTTCTGTGCCTGAAATGGGTCAAAATTGAAGCTTTTGAGTAAGCAAAACTCTGTAAAATTGGCAATTTTATTCACTGTGAGGGTTTAAAAAGTGGCTATTCAACATGAGGCACAATCCAATTGACATTTTGAATGATTTTTGGTACAGTCCAAAAAATCAATTTTCGGATGAAAAACAATGACTCCGGACATGTCGAACGATCCCAAAATGGTCAATATGGATGAAATTTTAACGTTTAATCTTTTGACTGTAACTGACTGTTGGATGTGAATTATGACTTTGTCAACTAAAATAAGTGTGTTTAAAGTCATTTCTGTGCCTCAAAGGGATCAAAATTGAAGCTTTTGAGTAATCAAAACTCTGTAAAAATTGGCAATTTTGGTCACTGTGAGGGTTTAAGAAGTGGTTATTCAACATGAGGCACGATCCAATTGACATTTTGAATGATTTTTGGTACAGTCCAAAAAATCAATTTTCGGATGAAAAACGATGACTCCGGACATGTCGAACGATCCCAAAATGGTCAATATGGATGAAATTTTAACATTTAATCTTTTGACTGTAAATGACTGTTGGATGTGAATTATGACTTTGCCAACTAAAATAAGTGTGTTTAAAGTCATTTCTGTGCCTGAAATGGGTCAAAATTGAAGCTTTTGAGTAAGCAAAACTCTGTAAAATTGGCAATTTTGGTCACTGTGAGGGTTTAAAAAGTGGTTATTCAACATGAGGCATGATCCAATTGACATTTTGAATAATTTTTGGTACAGTCCAAAAAATCAAATTTCGGATGAAAAACGATGACTCCTGACATGTCGAACGATCCCAAAACGGTCAATATGGATGAAATTTTAACATTTAATCTTTTGACTGTAAATGACTGTTGGATGTGAATTATGACTTTGTCAACTAAAATAAGTGTGTTTAAAGTCATTTCTGTACCTGAAATGGGTCAAAATTGAAGCTTTTGAGTAAGCAAAACTCTGTGAAATATGGCAATTTTATTCACTGTGAGGGTTTAAAAAGTGGTCATTCAACATGAGGCACGATCCAATTGACATTTTGAATCATTTCTGGTACAGTCCAAAAAATCAATTTTCGGATGAAAAACGATGACTCCGGACATGCCGAACGATCCCAAAATGGTCAATATGGATGAAATTTTAACATTTAATCTTTTGACTGTAAATGACTGTTGGATGTGAATTATGACTTTGTTAACTAAAATAAGTGTGTTTAAAGTCATTTCTGTGCCTCAAAGGGGTCAAAATTGCAGCTTTTGAGTAATCAAAACTCTTTAAAATGGCAATTTTGGTCACTGTGAGGGTTTAAAAAGTGGTTATTCAACATGAGGAACGATCCAATTGACATTTTGAATCATTTTTGGTACAATCCAAAAAATGAATTTTCGGATGAAAAACGATGACTTCGGACCTGTCGAACGTTCCCAAAATGGTCTATAATGATGAAATTTTAACATTTAATCTTTTGACTCTAAATGACTGTTGGATGTGAATTATGACTTTGTCAACTAAAATAAGTGTGTTTAAAGTCATTTCTGTGCCTCAAAGGGGTCAAAATTGCAGCTTTTGAGTAATCAAAACTCTGTAAAAATGGCAATTTTGGTCACTGTGAGGGTTTAAAAAGTGGTTATTCAACATGAGGCATGATCCAATTGACATTTTGAATAATTTTTGGTACAGTCCAAAAAATCAAATTTCGGATGAAAAACGATGACTCCTGACATGTCGAACGATCCCAAAATGGTCAATATGGATGAAATTTTAACATTTAATCTTTTGACTGTAAATGACTGTTGGATGTGAATTATGACTTTGTCAACTAAAATAAGTGTGTTTAAAGTCATTTCTGTACCTGAAACGGGTCAAAATTGACGCTTTTGAGTAAGCAAAACTCTGTAAAAATGGCAATTTTGGTCACTCTGAGGGTTTAAAAAGTGGTTATTCAACATGAGGCACAATCCAATTGACATTTTGAATGATTTTTGGTACAGTCCAAAAAATCAATTTTCGGATGAAAAACAATGACTCCGGACATGTCGAACGATCCCAAAATGGTCAATATGGATGAAATTTTAACATTTAATCTTTTGACTGTAACTGACTGTTGGATGTGAATTATGACTTTGTCAACTAAAATAAGTGTGTTTAAAGTCATTTCTGTACCTGAAACGGGTCAAAATTGAAGCTTTTGAGTAAGCAAAACTCTGTAAAAATGGCAATTTTGGTCACTCTGAGGGTTTAAAAAGTGGTTATTCAACATGAGGCACGATCCAATTGACATTTTGAATCATTTTTGGTACAGTCCAAAAAATCAATTTTCGGATGAAAAACAATGACTCCGGACATGTCGAACGATCCCAAAATGGTCAATATGGATGAAATTTTAACATTTATTCTTTTGACTCTAAATGACTGTTGGATGTGAATTATGACTTTGTCAAATAAAATAAGTGTGTTTAAAGTCATTTCTGTGCCTGAAATGGGTCAAAATTGAAGCTTTTGAGTAAGCAAAACTCTGTAAAATTGGCAATTTTATTCACTGTGAGGGTTTAAAAAGTGGCTATTCAACATAAGGCACAATCCAATTGACATTTTGAATGATTTTTGGTACAGTCCAAAAAATCAATTTTCGGATGAAAAACAATGACTCCGGACATGTCGAACGATCTCAAAATGGTCAATATGGATGAAATTTTAACGTTTAATCTTTTGACTGTAACTGACTGTTGGATGTGAATTATGACTTTGTCAACTAAAATAAGTGTGTTTAAAGTCATTTCTGTACCTGAAACGGGTCAAAATTGAAGCTTTTGAGTAAGCAAAACTCTGTAAAAATGGCAATTTTGGTCACTCTGAGGGTTTAAAAAGTGGTTATTCAACATGAGGCACGATCCAATTGACATTTTGAATCATTTTTGGTACAGTCCAAAAAATCAATTTTCGGATGAAAAACAATGACTCCGGACATGTCGAACGATCCCAAAATGGTCAATATGGATGAAATTTTAACATTTATTCTTTTGACTCTAAATGACTGTTGGATGTGAATTATGACTTTGTCAACTAAAATAAGTGTGTTTAAAGTCATTTCTGTGCCTGAAATGGGTCAAAATTGAAGCTTTTGAGTAAGCAAAACTCTGTAAAATTGGCAATTTTATTCACTGTGAGGGTTTAAAAAGTGGCTATTCAACATGAGGCACAATCCAATTGACATTTTGAATGATTTTTGGTACAGTCCAAAAAATCAATTTTCGGATGAAAAACAATGACTCCGGACATGTCGAACGATCCCAAAATGGTCAATATGGATGAAATTTTAACGTTTAATCTTTTGACTGTAACTGACTGTTGGATGTGAATTATGACTTTGTCAACTAAAATAAGTGTGTTTAAAGTCATTTCTGTGCCTCAAAGGGATCAAAATTGAAGCTTTTGAGTAATCAAAACTCTGTAAAAATTGGCAATTTTGGTCACTGTGAGGGTTTAAGAAGTGGTTATTCAACATGAGGCACGATCCAATTGACATTTTGAATGATTTTTGGTACAGTCCAAAAAATCAATTTTCGGATGAAAAACGATGACTCCGGACATGTCGAACGATCCCAAAATGGTCAATATGGATGAAATTTTAACATTTAATCTTTTGACTGTAAATGACTGTTGGATGTGAATTATGACTTTGCCAACTAAAATAAGTGTGTTTAAAGTCATTTCTGTGCCTGAAATGGGTCAAAATTGAAGCTTTTGAGTAAGCAAAACTCTGTAAAATTGGCAATTTTGGTCACTGTGAGGGTTTAAAAAGTGGTTATTCAACATGAGGCATGATCCAATTGACATTTTGAATAATTTTTGGTACAGTCCAAAAAATCAAATTTCGGATGAAAAACGATGACTCCTGACATGTCGAACGATCCCAAAATGGTCAATATGGATGAAAGTTTAACATTTAATCTTTTGACTGTAAATGACTGTTGGATGTGAATTATGACTTTGTCAACTAAAATAAGTGTGTTTAAAGTCATTTCTGTACCTGAAACGGGTCAAAATTGAAGCTTTTGAGTAAGCAAAACTCTGTAAAAATGGCAATTTTGGTCACTCTGAGGGTTTAAAAAGTGGTTATTCAACATGAGGCACGATCCAATTGACATTTTGAATCATTTTTGGTACAGTCCAAAAAATCAATTTTCGGATGAAAAACAATGACTCCGGACATGTCGAACGATCCCAAAATGGTCAATATGGATGAAATTTTAACATTTATTCTTTTGACTCTAAATGACTGTTGGATGTGAATTATGACTTTGTCAAATAAAATAAGTGTGTTTAAAGTCATTTCTGTGCCTGAAATGGGTCAAAATTGAAGCTTTTGAGTAAGCAAAACTCTGTAAAATTGGCAATTTTATTCACTGTGAGGGTTTAAAAAGTGGCTATTCAACATAAGGCACAATCCAATTGACATTTTGAATGATTTTTGGTACAGTCCAAAAAATCAATTTTCGGATGAAAAACAATGACTCCGGACATGTCGAACGATCTCAAAATGGTCAATATGGATGAAATTTTAACGTTTAATCTTTTGACTGTAACTGACTGTTGGATGTGAATTATGACTTTGTCAACTAAAATAAGTGTGTTTAAAGTCATTTCTGTACCTGAAACGGGTCAAAATTGAAGCTTTTGAGTAAGCAAAACTCTGTAAAAATGGCAATTTTGGTCACTCTGAGGGTTTAAAAAGTGGTTATTCAACATGAGGCACGATCCAATTGACATTTTGAATCATTTTTGGTACAGTCCAAAAAATCAATTTTCGGATGAAAAACAATGACTCCGGACATGTCGAACGATCCCAAAATGGTCAATATGGATGAAATTTTAACATTTATTCTTTTGACTCTAAATGACTGTTGGATGTGAATTATGACTTTGTCAACTAAAATAAGTGTGTTTAAAGTCATTTCTGTGCCTGAAATGGGTCAAAATTGAAGCTTTTGAGTAAGCAAAACTCTGTAAAATTGGCAATTTTATTCACTGTGAGGGTTTAAAAAGTGGCTATTCAACATGAGGCACAATCCAATTGACATTTTGAATGATTTTTGGTACAGTCCAAAAAATCAATTTTCGGATGAAAAACAATGACTCCGGACATGTCGAACGATCCCAAAATGGTCAATATGGATGAAATTTTAACGTTTAATCTTTTGACTGTAACTGACTGTTGGATGTGAATTATGACTTTGTCAACTAAAATAAGTGTGTTTAAAGTCATTTCTGTGCCTCAAAGGGATCAAAATTGAAGCTTTTGAGTAATCAAAACTCTGTAAAAATTGGCAATTTTGGTCACTGTGAGGGTTTAAGAAGTGGTTATTCAACATGAGGCACGATCCAATTGACATTTTGAATGATTTTTGGTACAGTCCAAAAAATCAATTTTCGGATGAAAAACGATGACTCCGGACATGTCGAACGATCCCAAAATGGTCAATATGGATGAAATTTTAACATTTAATCTTTTGACTGTAAATGACTGTTGGATGTGAATTATGACTTTGCCAACTAAAATAAGTGTGTTTAAAGTCATTTCTGTGCCTGAAATGGGTCAAAATTGAAGCTTTTGAGTAAGCAAAACTCTGTAAAATTGGCAATTTTGGTCACTGTGAGGGTTTAAAAAGTGGTTATTCAACATGAGGCATGATCCAATTGACATTTTGAATAATTTTTGGTACAGTCCAAAAAATCAAATTTCGGATGAAAAACGATGACTCCTGACATGTCGAACGATCCCAAAACGGTCAATATGGATGAAATTTTAACATTTAATCTTTTGACTGTAAATGACTGTTGGATGTGAATTATGACTTTGTCAACTAAAATAAGTGTGTTTAAAGTCATTTCTGTACCTGAAATGGGTCAAAATTGAAGCTTTTGAGTAAGCAAAACTCTGTGAAATATGGCAATTTTATTCACTGTGAGGGTTTAAAAAGTGGTCATTCAACATGAGGCACGATCCAATTGACATTTTGAATCATTTCTGGTACAGTCCAAAAAATCAATTTTCGGATGAAAAACGATGACTCCGGACATGCCGAACGATCCCAAAATGGTCAATATGGATGAAATTTTAACATTTAATCTTTTGACTGTAAATGACTGTTGGATGTGAATTATGACTTTGTTAACTAAAATAAGTGTGTTTAAAGTCATTTCTGTGCCTCAAAGGGGTCAAAATTGCAGCTTTTGAGTAATCAAAACTCTTTAAAATGGCAATTTTGGTCACTGTGAGGGTTTAAAAAGTGGTTATTCAACATGAGGAACGATCCAATTGACATTTTGAATCATTTTTGGTACAATCCAAAAAATGAATTTTCGGATGAAAAACGATGACTTCGGACCTGTCGAACGTTCCCAAAATGGTCTATAATGATGAAATTTTAACATTTAATCTTTTGACTCTAAATGACTGTTGGATGTGAATTATGACTTTGTCAACTAAAATAAGTGTGTTTAAAGTCATTTCTGTGCCTCAAAGGGGTCAAAATTGCAGCTTTTGAGTAATCAAAACTCTGTAAAAATGGCAATTTTGGTCACTGTGAGGGTTTAAAAAGTGGTTATTCAACATGAGGCATGATCCAATTGACATTTTGAATAATTTTTGGTACAGTCCAAAAAATCAAATTTCGGATGAAAAACGATGACTCCTGACATGTCGAACGATCCCAAAATGGTCAATATGGATGAAATTTTAACATTTAATCTTTTGACTGTAAATGACTGTTGGATGTGAATTATGACTTTGTCAACTAAAATAAGTGTGTTTAAAGTCATTTCTGTACCTGAAACGGGTCAAAATTGACGCTTTTGAGTAAGCAAAACTCTGTAAAAATGGCAATTTTGGTCACTCTGAGGGTTTAAAAAGTGGTTATTCAACATGAGGCACAATCCAATTGACATTTTGAATGATTTTTGGTACAGTCCAAAAAATCAATTTTCGGATGAAAAACAATGACTCCGGACATGTCGAACGATCCCAAAATGGTCAATATGGATGAAATTTTAACATTTAATCTTTTGACTGTAACTGACTGTTGGATGTGAATTATGACTTTGTCAACTAAAATAAGTGTGTTTAAAGTCATTTCTGTGCCTCAAAGGGGTCAAAATTGCAGCTTTTGAGTACTCAAAACTCTTTAAAATGGCAATTTTGGTCACTGTGAGGGTTTAAAAAGTGGTTATTCAACATGAGGCACGATCCAATTGACATTTTGAATCATTTTTGGTACAATCCAAAAAATGAATTTTCGGATGAAAAACGATGACTCCGGACCTGTCGAACGTTCCCAAAATGGTCTATAATGATGAAATTTTAACATTTAATCTTTTGACTCTAAATGACTGTTGGATGTGAATTATGACTTTGTCAACTAAAATAAGTGTGTTTAAAGTCATTTCTGTGCCTCAAAGGGGTCAAAATTGAAGCTTTTGAGTAATCAAAACTCTGTAAAAATGGCAATTTTGGTCACTGTGAGGGTTTAAAAAGTGGTTATTCAACATGAGGCACGATCCAATTGACATTTTGAATCATTTCTGGTACAGTCCAAAAAAATCAATTTTCGGATGAAAAACGATGACTCCGGACATGCCGAACGATCCCAAAATGGTCAATATGGATGAAATTTTAACATTTAATCTTTTGACTGTAAATGACTGTTGGATGTGAATTATGACTTTGTCAGCTAAAATAAGTGTGTTTAAAGTCATTTCTGTGCCTCAAAGGGGTCAAAATTGAAGCTTTTGAGTAATCAAAACTCTGTAAAAATGGCAATTTTGGTCACTCTGAGGGTTTAAAAAGTGGTTATTCAACATGAGGCACGATCCAATTGCCATTTTGAATAATTTTTGGTACAGTCCAAAAAATCCATTTTCGGATGAAAAACGATGACTCCGGACATGTCGAACGATCCCAAAATGGTCAATATGGATGAAATTTTAACATTTAATCTTTTGACTGTAAATGACTGTTGGATGTGAATTATGACTTTGTCAACTAAAATAAGTGTGTTTAAAGTCATTTCTGTGCCTGAAATGGGTCAAAATTGAAGCTTTTGAGTAAGCAAAACTCTGTAAAATTGGCAATTTTGGTCACTGTGAGGTTTTAAAAAGTGGTTATTCAACATGAGGCATGATCCAATTGACATTTTGAATAATTTTTGGTACAGTCCAAAAAATCAAATTTCGGATGAAAAACGATGACTCCTGACATGTCGAACGATCCCAAAACGGTCAATATGGATGAAATTTTAACATTTAATCTTTTGACTGTAAATGACTGTTGGATGTGAATTATGACTTTGTCAACTAAAATAAGTGTGTTTAAAGTCATTTCTGTACCTGAAACGGGTCAAAATTGAAGCTTTTGAGTAAGCAAAACTCTGTAAAAATGGCAATTTTGGTCACTCTGAGGGTTTAAAAAGTGGTTATTCAACATGAGGCACGATCCAATTGACATTTTGAATCATTTTTGGTACAGTCCAAAAAATCAATTTTCGGATGAAAAACGATGACTCCGGACCTGTGGAACGATCCCAAAATGGTCAATATGGATGAAATTTTAACATTTAATCTTTTGACTCTAAATGACTGTTGGATGTGAATTATGACTTTGTCAACTAAAATAAGTGTGTTTAAAGTCATTTCTGTGCCTCAAAGGGGTCAAAATTGCAGCTTTTGAGTAATCAAAACTCTTTAAAATGGCAATTTTGGTCACTCTGAGGGTTTAAGAAGTGGTTATTCAACATGAGGCACGATCCAATTGACATTTTGAATGATTTTTGGTACAGTCCAAAAAATCAATTTTCGAATGAAAAACGATGACTCCGGACATGTCGAACGATCCCAAAATGGTCAATATGGATGAAATTTTAACATTTAATCTTTTGACTGTAAATGACTGTTGGATGTGAATTATGACTTTGCCAACTAAAATAAGTGTGTTTAAAGTCATTTCTGTGCCTGAAATGGGTCAAAATTGAAGCTTTTGAGTAAGCAAAACTCTGTAAAATTGGCAATTTTGGTCACTGTGAGGGTTTAAAAAGTGGTTATTCAACATGAGGCATGATCCAATTGACATTTTGAATAATTTTTGGTACAGTCCAAAAAATCAAATTTCGGATGAAAAACGATGACTCCTGACATGTCGAACGATCCCAAAATGGTCAATATGGATGAAAGTTTAACATTTAATCTTTTGACTGTAAATGACTGTTGGATGTGAATTATGACTTTGTCAACTAAAATAAGTGTGTTTAAAGTCATTTCTGTACCTGAAACGGGTCAAAATTGAAGCTTTTGAGTAAGCAAAACTCTGTAAAAATGGCAATTTTGGTCACTCTGAGGGTTTAAAAAGTGGTTATTCAACATGAGGCACGATCCAATTGACATTTTGAATCATTTTTGGTACAGTCCAAAAAATCAATTTTCGGATGAAAAACAATGACTCCGGACATGTCGAACGATCCCAAAATGGTCAATATGGATGAAATTTTAACATTTATTCTTTTGACTCTAAATGACTGTTGGATGTGAATTATGACTTTGTCAAATAAAATAAGTGTGTTTAAAGTCATTTCTGTGCCTGAAATGGGTCAAAATTGAAGCTTTTGAGTAAGCAAAACTCTGTAAAATTGGCAATTTTATTCACTGTGAGGGTTTAAAAAGTGGCTATTCAACATAAGGCACAATCCAATTGACATTTTGAATGATTTTTGGTACAGTCCAAAAAATCAATTTTCGGATGAAAAACAATGACTCCGGACATGTCGAACGATCTCAAAATGGTCAATATGGATGAAATTTTAACGTTTAATCTTTTGACTGTAACTGACTGTTGGATGTGAATTATGACTTTGTCAACTAAAATAAGTGTGTTTAAAGTCATTTCTGTACCTGAAACGGGTCAAAATTGAAGCTTTTGAGTAAGCAAAACTCTGTAAAAATGGCAATTTTGGTCACTCTGAGGGTTTAAAAAGTGGTTATTCAACATGAGGCACGATCCAATTGACATTTTGAATCATTTTTGGTACAGTCCAAAAAATCAATTTTCGGATGAAAAACAATGACTCCGGACATGTCGAACGATCCCAAAATGGTCAATATGGATGAAATTTTAACATTTATTCTTTTGACTCTAAATGACTGTTGGATGTGAATTATGACTTTGTCAACTAAAATAAGTGTGTTTAAAGTCATTTCTGTGCCTGAAATGGGTCAAAATTGAAGCTTTTGAGTAAGCAAAACTCTGTAAAATTGGCAATTTTATTCACTGTGAGGGTTTAAAAAGTGGCTATTCAACATGAGGCACAATCCAATTGACATTTTGAATGATTTTTGGTACAGTCCAAAAAATCAATTTTCGGATGAAAAACAATGACTCCGGACATGTCGAACGATCCCAAAATGGTCAATATGGATGAAATTTTAACGTTTAATCTTTTGACTGTAACTGACTGTTGGATGTGAATTATGACTTTGTCAACTAAAATAAGTGTGTTTAAAGTCATTTCTGTGCCTCAAAGGGATCAAAATTGAAGCTTTTGAGTAATCAAAACTCTGTAAAAATTGGCAATTTTGGTCACTGTGAGGGTTTAAGAAGTGGTTATTCAACATGAGGCACGATCCAATTGACATTTTGAATGATTTTTGGTACAGTCCAAAAAATCAATTTTCGGATGAAAAACGATGACTCCGGACATGTCGAACGATCCCAAAATGGTCAATATGGATGAAATTTTAACATTTAATCTTTTGACTGTAAATGACTGTTGGATGTGAATTATGACTTTGCCAACTAAAATAAGTGTGTTTAAAGTCATTTCTGTGCCTGAAATGGGTCAAAATTGAAGCTTTTGAGTAAGCAAAACTCTGTAAAATTGGCAATTTTGGTCACTGTGAGGGTTTAAAAAGTGGTTATTCAACATGAGGCATGATCCAATTGACATTTTGAATAATTTTTGGTACAGTCCAAAAAATCAAATTTCGGATGAAAAACGATGACTCCTGACATGTCGAACGATCCCAAAACGGTCAATATGGATGAAATTTTAACATTTAATCTTTTGACTGTAAATGACTGTTGGATGTGAATTATGACTTTGTCAACTAAAATAAGTGTGTTTAAAGTCATTTCTGTACCTGAAATGGGTCAAAATTGAAGCTTTTGAGTAAGCAAAACTCTGTGAAATATGGCAATTTTATTCACTGTGAGGGTTTAAAAAGTGGTCATTCAACATGAGGCACGATCCAATTGACATTTTGAATCATTTCTGGTACAGTCCAAAAAATCAATTTTCGGATGAAAAACGATGACTCCGGACATGCCGAACGATCCCAAAATGGTCAATATGGATGAAATTTTAACATTTAATCTTTTGACTGTAAATGACTGTTGGATGTGAATTATGACTTTGTTAACTAAAATAAGTGTGTTTAAAGTCATTTCTGTGCCTCAAAGGGGTCAAAATTGCAGCTTTTGAGTAATCAAAACTCTTTAAAATGGCAATTTTGGTCACTGTGAGGGTTTAAAAAGTGGTTATTCAACATGAGGAACGATCCAATTGACATTTTGAATCATTTTTGGTACAATCCAAAAAATGAATTTTCGGATGAAAAACGATGACTTCGGACCTGTCGAACGTTCCCAAAATGGTCTATAATGATGAAATTTTAACATTTAATCTTTTGACTCTAAATGACTGTTGGATGTGAATTATGACTTTGTCAACTAAAATAAGTGTGTTTAAAGTCATTTCTGTGCCTCAAAGGGGTCAAAATTGCAGCTTTTGAGTAATCAAAACTCTGTAAAAATGGCAATTTTGGTCACTGTGAGGGTTTAAAAAGTGGTTATTCAACATGAGGCATGATCCAATTGACATTTTGAATAATTTTTGGTACAGTCCAAAAAATCAAATTTCGGATGAAAAACGATGACTCCTGACATGTCGAACGATCCCAAAATGGTCAATATGGATGAAATTTTAACATTTAATCTTTTGACTGTAAATGACTGTTGGATGTGAATTATGACTTTGTCAACTAAAATAAGTGTGTTTAAAGTCATTTCTGTACCTGAAACGGGTCAAAATTGACGCTTTTGAGTAAGCAAAACTCTGTAAAAATGGCAATTTTGGTCACTCTGAGGGTTTAAAAAGTGGTTATTCAACATGAGGCACAATCCAATTGACATTTTGAATGATTTTTGGTACAGTCCAAAAAATCAATTTTCGGATGAAAAACAATGACTCCGGACATGTCGAACGATCCCAAAATGGTCAATATGGATGAAATTTTAACATTTAATCTTTTGACTGTAACTGACTGTTGGATGTGAATTATGACTTTGTCAACTAAAATAAGTGTGTTTAAAGTCATTTCTGTGCCTCAAAGGGGTCAAAATTGCAGCTTTTGAGTACTCAAAACTCTTTAAAATGGCAATTTTGGTCACTGTGAGGGTTTAAAAAGTGGTTATTCAACATGAGGCACGATCCAATTGACATTTTGAATCATTTTTGGTACAATCCAAAAAATGAATTTTCGGATGAAAAACGATGACTCCGGACCTGTCGAACGTTCCCAAAATGGTCTATAATGATGAAATTTTAACATTTAATCTTTTGACTCTAAATGACTGTTGGATGTGAATTATGACTTTGTCAACTAAAATAAGTGTGTTTAAAGTCATTTCTGTGCCTCAAAGGGGTCAAAATTGCAGCTTTTGAGTAATCAAAACTCTGTAAAAATGGCAATTTTGGTCACTGTGAGGGTTTAAAAAGTGGTTATTCAACATGAGGCATGATCCAATTGACATTTTGAATAATTTTTGGTACAGTCCAAAAAATCAAATTTCGGATGAAAAACGATGACTCCTGACATGTCGAACGATCCCAAAATGGTCAATATGGATGAAAGTTTAACATTTAATCTTTTGACTGTAAATGACTGTTGGATGTGAATTATGACTTTGTCAACTAAAATAAGTGTGTTTAAAGTCATTTCTGTACCTGAAACGGGTCAAAATTGAAGCTTTTGAGTAAGCAAAACTCTGTAAAAATGGCAATTTTGGTCACTGTGAGGGTTTAAAAAGTGGTTATTCAACATGAGGCACGATCCAATTGACATTTTGAATCATTTTTGGTACAGTCCAAAAAATCAATTTTCGGATGAAAAACAATGACTCCGGACATGTCGAACGATCCCAAAATGGTCAATATGGATGAAATTTTAACATTTAATCTTTTGACTCTAAATGACTGTTGGATGTGAATTATGACTTTGTCAACTAAAATAAGTGTGTTTAAAGTCATTTCTGTGCCTGAAATGGGTCAAAATTGAAGCTTTTGAGTTAGCAAAACTCTGTAAAATTGGCAATTTTATTCACTGTGAGGGTTTAAAAAGTGGCTATTCAACATGAGGCACAATCCAATTGACATTTTGAATGATTTTTGGTACAGTCCAAAAAATCAATTTTCGGATGAAAAACAATGACTCCGGACATGTCGAACGATCCCAAAATGGTCAATATGGATGAAATTTTAACATTTAATCTTTTGACTCTAAATGACTGTTGGATGTGAATTATGACTTTGTCAACTAAAATAAGTGTGTTTAAAGTCATTTCTGTACCTGAAATGGGTCAAAATTGAAGCTTTTGAGTAAGCAAAACTCTGTGAAATTGGCAATTTTATTCACTGTGAGGGTTTAAAAAGTGGTCATTCAACATGAGGCACGATCCAATTGACATTTTGAATCATTTTTGGTACAGTCTAAAAAATCAATTTTCGGATGAAAAACGATGACTCCGGACATGTCAAACGATCCCAAAATGGTCAATATGGATGAAATTTTAACATTTAATCTTTTGTCTGTAAATGACTGTTGGATGTGAAATATGACTTTGTCAACTAAAATAAGTGTGTTTAAAGTCATTTCTGTGCCTGAAATGGGTCAAAATTGAAGCTTTTGAGTAAGCAAAACTCTGTAAAATTGGCAATTTTGGTCACTGTGAGGGTTTAAAAAGTGGTTATTCAACATGAGGCACGATCCAATTGACATTTTGAATGATTTTTGGTACAGTCCAAAAAATCAATTTTCGGATGAAAAACGATGACTCCGGACATGTCGAACGATCCCAAAATGGTCAATATGGATGAAATTTTAACATTTATTCTTTTGACTGTAAATGACTGTTGGATGTGAATTATGACTTTGTCAACTAAAATAAGTGTGTTTAAAGTCATTTCTGTGCCTCAAAGGGGTCAAAATTGAAGCTTTTGAGTAATCAAAACTCTGTAAAAATGGCAATTTTGGTCACTGTGAGGGTTTAAAAAGTGGTTATTCAACATGAGGCACGATCCAATTGACATTTTGAATCATTTCTGGTACAGTCCAAAAAATCAATTTTCGGATGAAAAACGATGACTCCGGACATGTCGAACGATCCCAAAATGGTCAATATGGATGAAATTTTAACATTTATTCTTTTGACTGTAAATGACTGTTGGATGTGAATTATGACTTTGTCAACTAAAATAAGTGTGTTTAAAGTCATTTCTGTGCCTCAAAGGGGTCAAAATTGAAGCTTTTGAGTAATCAAAACTCTGTAAAAATGGCAATTTTGGTCACTGTGAGGGTTTAAAAAGTGGTTATTCAACATGAGGCACGATCCAATTGACATTTTGAATCATTTCTGGTACAGTCCAAAAAATCAATTTTCGGATGAAAAACGATGACTCCGGACATGCCGAACGATCCCAAAATGGTCTATAATGATGAAATTTTAACATTTAATCTTTTGACTCTAAATGACTGTTGGATGTGAATTATGACTTTGTCAACTAAAATAAGTGTGTTTAAAGTCATTTCTGTGCCTCAAAGGGGTCAAAATTGCAGCTTTTGAGTAATCAAAACTCTGTAAAAATGGCAATTTTGGTCACTGTGAGGGTTTAAAAAGTGGTTATTCAACATGAGGCATGATCCAATTGACATTTTGAATAATTTTTGGTACAGTCCAAAAAATCAAATTTCGGATGAAAAACGATGACTCCTGACATGTCGAACGATCCCAAAATGGTCAATATGGATGAAATTTTAACATTTAATCTTTTGACTGTAAATGACTGTTGGATGTGAATTATGACTTTGTCAACTAAAATAAGTGTGTTTAAAGTCATTTCTGTACCTGAAACGGGTCAAAATTGACGCTTTTGAGTAAGCAAAACTCTGTAAAAATGGCAATTTTGGTCACTCTGAGGGTTTAAAAAGTGGTTATTCAACATGAGGCACAATCCAATTGACATTTTGAATGATTTTTGGTACAGTCCAAAAAATCAATTTTCGGATGAAAAACAATGACTCCGGACATGTCGAACGATCCCAAAATGGTCAATATGGATGAAATTTTAACATTTAATCTTTTGACTGTAACTGACTGTTGGATGTGAATTATGACTTTGTCAACTAAAATAAGTGTGTTTAAAGTCATTTCTGTGCCTCAAAGGGGTCAAAATTGCAGCTTTTGAGTACTCAAAACTCTTTAAAATGGCAATTTTGGTCACTGTGAGGGTTTAAAAAGTGGTTATTCAACATGAGGCACGATCCAATTGACATTTTGAATCATTTTTGGTACAATCCAAAAAATGAATTTTCGGATGAAAAACGATGACTCCGGACCTGTCGAACGTTCCCAAAATGGTCTATAATGATGAAATTTTAACATTTAATCTTTTGACTCTAAATGACTGTTGGATGTGAATTATGACTTTGTCAACTAAAATAAGTGTGTTTAAAGTCATTTCTGTGCCTCAAAGGGGTCAAAATTGCAGCTTTTGAGTAATCAAAACTCTGTAAAAATGGCAATTTTGGTCACTGTGAGGGTTTAAAAAGTGGTTATTCAACATGAGGCATGATCCAATTGACATTTTGAATAATGTTTGGTACAGTCCAAAAAATCAAATTTCGGATGAAAAACGATGACTCCTGACATGTCGAACGATCCCAAAATGGTCAATATGGATGAAAGTTTAACATTTAATCTTTTGACTGTAAATGACTGTTGGATGTGAATTATGACTTTGTCAACTAAAATAAGTGTGTTTAAAGTCATTTCTGTACCTGAAACGGGTCAAAATTGAAGCTTTTGAGTAAGCAAAACTCTGTAAAAATGGCAATTTTGGTCACTCTGAGGGTTTAAAAAGTGGTTATTCAACATGAGGCACGATCCAATTGACATTTTGAATCATTTTTGGTACAGTCCAAAAAATCAATTTTCGGATGAAAAACAATGACTCCGGACATGTCGAACGATCCCAAAATGGTCAATATGGATGAAATTTTAACATTTAATCTTTTGACTCTAAATGACTGTTGGATGTGAATTATGACTTTGTCAACTAAAATAAGTGTGTTTAAAGTCATTTCTGTGCCTGAAATGGGTCAAAATTGAAGCTTTTGAGTTAGCAAAACTCTGTAAAATTGGCAATTTTATTCACTGTGAGGGTTTAAAAAGTGGCTATTCAACATGAGGCACAATCCAATTGACATTTTGAATGATTTTTGGTACAGTCCAAAAAATCAATTTTCGGATGAAAAACAATGACTCCGGACATGTCGAACGATCCCAAAATGGTCAATATGGATGAAATTTTAACATTTAATCTTTTGACTGTAACTGACTGTTGGATGTGAATTATGACTTTGTCAACTAAAATAACTGTGTTTAAAGTCATTTCTGTGCCTCAAAGGGATCAAAATTGAAGCTTTTGAGTAATAAAAACTCTGTAAAAATTGGCAATTTTGGTCACTGTGAGGGTTTAAGAAGTGGTTATTCAACATGAGACACGATCCAATTGACATTTGGAATGATTTTTGGTACAGTCCAAAAAATCAATTTTCGGATGAAAAACGATGACTCCGGACATGTCGAACGATCACAAAATGGTCAATATGGATGAAATTTTAACATTTAATCTTTTGACTGTAAATGACTGTTGGATGTGAATTATGACTTTTTCAACTAAAATAAGTGTGTTTAAAGTCATTTCTGTGCCTGAAACGGGTCAAAATTGAAGCTTTTGAGTAAGCAAAACTCTGTAAAAATGGCAATTTTGGTCACTCTGAGGGTTTAAAAAGTGGTCATTCAACATGAGGCACGATCCAATTGACATTTTGAATCATTTTTGGTACAGTCTAAAAAATCAATTTTCGGATGAAAAACAATGACTCCGGACATGTCAAACGATCCCAAAATGGTCAATATGGATGAAATTTTAACATTTAATCTTTTGACTGTAAATGACTGTTGGATGTGAATTATGACTTTTTCAACTAAAATAAGTGTGTTTAAAGTCATTTCTGTGCCTGAAACGGGTCAAAATTGAAGCTTTTGTGTAAGCAAAACTCTGTAAAAATGGCAATTTTGGTCACTCTGAGGGTTTAAAAAGTGGTCATTCAACATGAGGCACGATCCAATTGACATTTTGAATCATTTTTGGTACAGTCTATAAAATCAATTTTCGGATGAAAAACAATCACTCCGGACATGTCAAACGATCCCAAAATGGTCAATATGGATGAAATTTTAACATTTAATCTTTTGTCTGTAAATGACTGTTGGATGTGAAATATGACTTTGTCAACTAAAATAAGTGTGTTTAAAGTCATTTCTGTGCCTGAAATGGGTCAAAATTGAAGCTTTTGAGTAAGCAAAACTCTGTAAAAATGGCAATTTTGGTCACTGTGAGGGTTTAAAAAGTGGTTATTCAACATGAGGCACGATCCAATTGACATTTTGAATCATTTCTGGTACAGTCCAAAAAAATAAATTTTCGGATGAAAAACGATGACTCCGGACATGCCGAACGATCCCAAAATGGTCAATATGGATGAAATTTTAACATTTAATCTTTTGACTGTAAATGACTGTTGGATGTGAATTATGACTTTGTCAGCTAAAATAAGTGTGTTTAAAGTCATTTCTGTGCCTCAAAGGGGTCAAAATTGAAGCTTTTGAGTAATCAAAACTCTGTAAAAATGGCAATTTTGGTCACTGTGAGGGTTTAAAAAGTGGTTATTCAACATGAGGCACGATCCAATTGACATTTTGAATCATTTCTGGTACAGTCCAAAAAAATCAATTTTCGGATGAAAAACGATGACTCCGGACATGCCGAACGATCCCAAAATGGTCAATATGGATGAAATTTTAACATTTAATCTTTTGACTGTAAATGACTGTTGGATGTGAATTATGACTTTGTCAGCTAAAATAAGTGTGTTTAAAGTCATTTCTGTGCCTCAAAGGGGTCAAAATTGAAGCTTTTGAGTAATCAAAACTCTGTAAAAATGGCAATTTTGGTCACTCTGAGGGTTTAAAAAGTGGTTATTCAACATGAGGCACGATCCAATTGCCATTTTGAATAATTTTTGGTACAGTCCAAAAAATCCATTTTCGGATGAAAAACGATGACTCCGGACATGTCGAACGATCCCAAAATGGTCAATATGGATGAAATTTTAACATTTAATCTTTTGACTGTAAATGACTGTTGGATGTGAATTATGACTTTGTCAACTAAAATAAGTGTGTTTAAAGTCATTTCTGTGCCTGAAATGGGTCAAAATTGAAGCTTTTGAGTAAGCAAAACTCTGTAAAATTGGCAATTTTGGTCACTGTGAGGTTTTAAAAAGTGGTTATTCAACATGAGGCACGATCCAATTGACATTTTGAATCATTTTTGGTACAGTCCAAAAAATCAATTTTCGGATGAAAAACGATGACTCCGGACCTGTGGAACGATCCCAAAATGGTCAATATGGATGAAATTTTAACATTTAATCTTTTGACTCTAAATGACTGTTGGATGTGAATTATGACTTTGTCAACTAAAATAAGTGTGTTTAAAGTCATTTCTGTGCCTCAAAGGGGTCAAAATTGCAGCTTTTGAGTAATCAAAACTCTTTAAAATGGCAATTTTGGTCACTGTGATGGTTTAAAAAGTGGTTATTCAACATGAGGCACGATCCAATTGACATTTTGAATCATTTTTGGTACAATCCAAAAAATGAATTTTCGGATGAAAAACGATGACTCCGGACCTGTCGAACGTTCCCAAAATGGTCTATAATGATGAAATTTTAACATTTAATCTTTTGACTCTAAATGACTGTTGGATGTGAATTATGACTTTGTCAACTAAAATAAGTGTGTTTAAAGTCATTTCTGTGCCTCAAAGGGGTCAAAATTGCAGCTTGTGAGTAATCAAAACTCTGTAAAAATGGCAATTTTGGTCACTGTGAGGGTTTAAAAAGTGGTTATTCAACATGAGGCATGATCCAATTGACATTTTGAATAATTTTTGGTACAGTCCAAAAAATCAAATTTCGGATGAAAAACGATGACTCCTGACATGTCGAACGATCCCAAAATGGTCAATATGGATGAAAGTTTAACATTTAATCTTTTGACTGTAAATGACTGTTGGATGTGAATTATGACTTTGTCAACTAAAATAAGTGTGTTTAAAGTCATTTCTGTACCTGAAACGGGTCAAAATTGAAGCTTTTGAGTAAGCAAAACTCTGTAAAAATGGCAATTTTGGTCACTCTGAGGGTTTAAAAAGTGGTTATTCAACATGAGGCACGATCCAATTGACATTTTGAATCATTTTTGGTACAGTCCAAAAAATCAATTTTCGGATGAAAAACAATGACTCCGGACATGTCGAACGATCCCAAAATGGTCAATATGGATGAAATTTTAACATTTATTCTTTTGACTCTAAATGACTGTTGGATGTGAATTATGACTTTGTCAACTAAAATAAGTGTGTTTAAAGTCATTTCTGTGCCTGAAATGGGTCAAAATTGAAGCTTTTGAGTAAGCAAAACTCTGTAAAATTGGCAATTTTATTCACTGTGAGGGTTTAAAAAGTGGCTATTCAACATGAGGCACAATCCAATTGACATTTTGAATGATTTTTGGTACAGTCCAAAAAATCAATTTTCGGATGAAAAACAATGACTCCGGACATGTCGAACGATCCCAAAATGGTCAATATGGATGAAATTTTAACGTTTAATCTTTTGACTGTAACTGACTGTTGGATGTGAATTATGACTTTGTCAACTAAAATAAGTGTGTTTAAAGTCATTTCTGTACCTGAAACGGGTCAAAATTGAAGCTTTTGAGTAAGCAAAACTCTGTAAAAATGGCAATTTTGGTCACTCTGAGGGTTTAAAAAGTGGTTATTCAACATGAGGCACGATCCAATTGACATTTTGAATCATTTTTGGTACAGTCCAAAAAATCAATTTTCGGATGAAAAACAATGACTCCGGACATGTCGAACGATCCCAAAATGGTCAATATGGATGAAATTTTAACATTTATTCTTTTGACTCTAAATGACTGTTGGATGTGAATTATGACTTTGTCAACTAAAATAAGTGTGTTTAAAGTCATTTCTGTGCCTGAAATGGGTCAAAATTGAAGCTTTTGAGTAAGCAAAACTCTGTAAAATTGGCAATTTTATTCACTGTGAGGGTTTAAAAAGTGGCTATTCAACATGAGGCACAATCCAATTGACATTTTGAATGATTTTTGGTACAGTCCAAAAAATCAATTTTCGGATGAAAAACAATGACTCCGGACATGTCGAACGATCCCAAAATGGTCAATATGGATGAAATTTTAACGTTTAATCTTTTGACTGTAACTGACTGTTGGATGTGAATTATGACTTTGTCAACTAAAATAAGTGTGTTTAAAGTCATTTCTGTGCCTCAAAGGGATCAAAATTGAAGCTTTTGAGTAATCAAAACTCTGTAAAAATTGGCAATTTTGGTCACTGTGAGGGTTTAAGAAGTGGTTATTCAACATGAGGCACGATCCAATTGACATTTTGAATGATTTTTGGTACAGTCCAAAAAATCAATTTTCGGATGAAAAACGATGACTCCGGACATGTCGAACGATCCCAAAATGGTCAATATGGATGAAATTTTAACATTTAATCTTTTGACTGTAAATGACTGTTGGATGTGAATTATGACTTTGCCAACTAAAATAAGTGTGTTTAAAGTCATTTCTGTGCCTGAAATGGGTCAAAATTGAAGCTTTTGAGTAAGCAAAACTCTGTAAAATTGGCAATTTTGGTCACTGTGAGGGTTTAAAAAGTGGTTATTCAACATGAGGCATGATCCAATTGACATTTTGAATAATTTTTGGTACAGTCCAAAAAATCAAATTTCGGATGAAAAACGATGACTCCTGACATGTCGAACGATCCCAAAATGGTCAATATGGATGAAAGTTTAACATTTAATCTTTTGACTGTAAATGACTGTTGGATGTGAATTATGACTTTGTCAACTAAAATAAGTGTGTTTAAAGTCATTTCTGTACCTGAAACGGGTCAAAATTGAAGCTTTTGAGTAAGCAAAACTCTGTAAAAATGGCAATTTTGGTCACTCTGAGGGTTTAAAAAGTGGTTATTCAACATGAGGCACGATCCAATTGACATTTTGAATCATTTTTGGTACAGTCCAAAAAATCAATTTTCGGATGAAAAACAATGACTCCGGACATGTCGAACGATCCCAAAATGGTCAATATGGATGAAATTTTAACATTTATTCTTTTGACTCTAAATGACTGTTGGATGTGAATTATGACTTTGTCAACTAAAATAAGTGTGTTTAAAGTCATTTCTGTGCCTGAAATGGGTCAAAATTGAAGCTTTTGAGTAAGCAAAACTCTGTAAAATTGGCAATTTTATTCACTGTGAGGGTTTAAAAAGTGGCTATTCAACATGAGGCACAATCCAATTGACATTTTGAATGATTTTTGGTACAGTCCAAAAAATCAATTTTCGGATGAAAAACAATGACTCCGGACATGTCGAACGATCCCAAAATGGTCAATATGGATGAAATTTTAACGTTTAATCTTTTGACTGTAACTGACTGTTGGATGTGAATTATGACTTTGTCAACTAAAATAAGTGTGTTTAAAGTCATTTCTGTGCCTCAAAGGGATCAAAATTGAAGCTTTTGAGTAATCAAAACTCTGTAAAAATTGGCAATTTTGGTCACTGTGAGGGTTTAAGAAGTGGTTATTCAACATGAGGCACGATCCAATTGACATTTTGAATGATTTTTGGTACAGTCCAAAAAATCAATTTTCGGATGAAAAACGATGACTCCGGACATGTCGAACGATCCCAAAATGGTCAATATGGATGAAATTTTAACATTTAATCTTTTGTCTGTAAATGACTGTTGGATGTGAAATATGACTTTGTCAACTAAAATAAGTGTGTTTAAAGTCATTTCTGTGCCTGAAATGGGTCAAAATTGAAGCTTTTGAGTAAGCAAAACTCTGTAAAAATGGCAATTTTGGTCACTGTGAGGGTTTAAAAAGTGGTTATTCAACATGAGGCACGATCCAATTGACATTTTGAATCATTTCTGGTACAGTCCAAAAAAATAAATTTTCGGATGAAAAACGATGACTCCGGACATGCCGAACGATCCCAAAATGGTCAATATGGATGAAATTTTAACATTTAATCTTTTGACTGTAAATGACTGTTGGATGTGAATTATGACTTTGTCAGCTAAAATAAGTGTGTTTAAAGTCATTTCTGTGCCTCAAAGGGGTCAAAATTGAAGCTTTTGAGTAATCAAAACTCTGTAAAAATGGCAATTTTGGTCACTGTGAGGGTTTAAAAAGTGGTTATTCAACATGAGGCACGATCCAATTGACATTTTGAATCATTTCTGGTACAGTCCAAAAAAATCAATTTTCGGATGAAAAACGATGACTCCGGACATGCCGAACGATCCCAAAATGGTCAATATGGATGAAATTTTAACATTTAATCTTTTGACTGTAAATGACTGTTGGATGTGAATTATGACTTTGTCAGCTAAAATAAGTGTGTTTAAAGTCATTTCTGTGCCTCAAAGGGGTCAAAATTGAAGCTTTTGAGTAATCAAAACTCTGTAAAAATGGCAATTTTGGTCACTCTGAGGGTTTAAAAAGTGGTTATTCAACATGAGGCACGATCCAATTGCCATTTTGAATAATTTTTGGTACAGTCCAAAAAATCCATTTTCGGATGAAAAACGATGACTCCGGACATGTCGAACGATCCCAAAATGGTCAATATGGATGAAATTTTAACATTTAATCTTTTGACTGTAAATGACTGTTGGATGTGAATTATGACTTTGTCAACTAAAATAAGTGTGTTTAAAGTCATTTCTGTGCCTGAAATGGGTCAAAATTGAAGCTTTTGAGTAAGCAAAACTCTGTAAAATTGGCAATTTTGGTCACTGTGAGGTTTTAAAAAGTGGTTATTCAACATGAGGCACGATCCAATTGACATTTTGAATCATTTTTGGTACAGTCCAAAAAATCAATTTTCGGATGAAAAACGATGACTCCGGACCTGTGGAACGATCCCAAAATGGTCAATATGGATGAAATTTTAACATTTAATCTTTTGACTCTAAATGACTGTTGGATGTGAATTATGACTTTGTCAACTAAAATAAGTGTGTTTAAAGTCATTTCTGTGCCTCAAAGGGGTCAAAATTGCAGCTTTTGAGTAATCAAAACTCTTTAAAATGGCAATTTTGGTCACTGTGATGGTTTAAAAAGTGGTTATTCAACATGAGGCACGATCCAATTGACATTTTGAATCATTTTTGGTACAATCCAAAAAATGAATTTTCGGATGAAAAACGATGACTCCGGACCTGTCGAACGTTCCCAAAATGGTCTATAATGATGAAATTTTAACATTTAATCTTTTGACTCTAAATGACTGTTGGATGTGAATTATGACTTTGTCAACTAAAATAAGTGTGTTTAAAGTCATTTCTGTGCCTCAAAGGGGTCAAAATTGCAGCTTGTGAGTAATCAAAACTCTGTAAAAATGGCAATTTTGGTCACTGTGAGGGTTTAAAAAGTGGTTATTCAACATGAGGCATGATCCAATTGACATTTTGAATAATTTTTGGTACAGTCCAAAAAATCAAATTTCGGATGAAAAACGATGACTCCTGACATGTCGAACGATCCCAAAATGGTCAATATGGATGAAAGTTTAACATTTAATCTTTTGACTGTAAATGACTGTTGGATGTGAATTATGACTTTGTCAACTAAAATAAGTGTGTTTAAAGTCATTTCTGTACCTGAAACGGGTCAAAATTGAAGCTTTTGAGTAAGCAAAACTCTGTAAAAATGGCAATTTTGGTCACTCTGAGGGTTTAAAAAGTGGTTATTCAACATGAGGCACGATCCAATTGACATTTTGAATCATTTTTGGTACAGTCCAAAAAATCAATTTTCGGATGAAAAACAATGACTCCGGACATGTCGAACGATCCCAAAATGGTCAATATGGATGAAATTTTAACATTTATTCTTTTGACTCTAAATGACTGTTGGATGTGAATTATGACTTTGTCAACTAAAATAAGTGTGTTTAAAGTCATTTCTGTGCCTGAAATGGGTCAAAATTGAAGCTTTTGAGTAAGCAAAACTCTGTAAAATTGGCAATTTTATTCACTGTGAGGGTTTAAAAAGTGGCTATTCAACATGAGGCACAATCCAATTGACATTTTGAATGATTTTTGGTACAGTCCAAAAAATCAATTTTCGGATGAAAAACAATGACTCCGGACATGTCGAACGATCCCAAAATGGTCAATATGGATGAAATTTTAACGTTTAATCTTTTGACTGTAACTGACTGTTGGATGTGAATTATGACTTTGTCAACTAAAATAAGTGTGTTTAAAGTCATTTCTGTACCTGAAACGGGTCAAAATTGAAGCTTTTGAGTAAGCAAAACTCTGTAAAAATGGCAATTTTGGTCACTCTGAGGGTTTAAAAAGTGGTTATTCAACATGAGGCACGATCCAATTGACATTTTGAATCATTTTTGGTACAGTCCAAAAAATCAATTTTCGGATGAAAAACAATGACTCCGGACATGTCGAACGATCCCAAAATGGTCAATATGGATGAAATTTTAACATTTATTCTTTTGACTCTAAATGACTGTTGGATGTGAATTATGACTTTGTCAACTAAAATAAGTGTGTTTAAAGTCATTTCTGTGCCTGAAATGGGTCAAAATTGAAGCTTTTGAGTAAGCAAAACTCTGTAAAATTGGCAATTTTATTCACTGTGAGGGTTTAAAAAGTGGCTATTCAACATGAGGCACAATCCAATTGACATTTTGAATGATTTTTGGTACAGTCCAAAAAATCAATTTTCGGATGAAAAACAATGACTCCGGACATGTCGAACGATCCCAAAATGGTCAATATGGATGAAATTTTAACGTTTAATCTTTTGACTGTAACTGACTGTTGGATGTGAATTATGACTTTGTCAACTAAAATAAGTGTGTTTAAAGTCATTTCTGTGCCTCAAAGGGATCAAAATTGAAGCTTTTGAGTAATCAAAACTCTGTAAAAATTGGCAATTTTGGTCACTGTGAGGGTTTAAGAAGTGGTTATTCAACATGAGGCACGATCCAATTGACATTTTGAATGATTTTTGGTACAGTCCAAAAAATCAATTTTCGGATGAAAAACGATGACTCCGGACATGTCGAACGATCCCAAAATGGTCAATATGGATGAAATTTTAACATTTAATCTTTTGTCTGTAAATGACTGTTGGATGTGAAATATGACTTTGTCAACTAAAATAAGTGTGTTTAAAGTCATTTCTGTGCCTGAAATGGGTCAAAATTGAAGCTTTTGAGTAAGCAAAACTCTGTAAAAATGGCAATTTTGGTCACTGTGAGGGTTTAAAAAGTGGTTATTCAACATGAGGCACGATCCAATTGACATTTTGAATCATTTCTGGTACAGTCCAAAAAAATAAATTTTCGGATGAAAAACGATGACTCCGGACATGCCGAACGATCCCAAAATGGTCAATATGGATGAAATTTTAACATTTAATCTTTTGACTGTAAATGACTGTTGGATGTGAATTATGACTTTGTCAGCTAAAATAAGTGTGTTTAAAGTCATTTCTGTGCCTCAAAGGGGTCAAAATTGAAGCTTTTGAGTAATCAAAACTCTGTAAAAATGGCAATTTTGGTCACTGTGAGGGTTTAAAAAGTGGTTATTCAACATGAGGCACGATCCAATTGACATTTTGAATCATTTCTGGTACAGTCCAAAAAAATCAATTTTCGGATGAAAAACGATGACTCCGGACATGCCGAACGATCCCAAAATGGTCAATATGGATGAAATTTTAACATTTAATCTTTTGACTGTAAATGACTGTTGGATGTGAATTATGACTTTGTCAGCTAAAATAAGTGTGTTTAAAGTCATTTCTGTGCCTCAAAGGGGTCAAAATTGAAGCTTTTGAGTAATCAAAACTCTGTAAAAATGGCAATTTTGGTCACTCTGAGGGTTTAAAAAGTGGTTATTCAACATGAGGCACGATCCAATTGCCATTTTGAATAATTTTTGGTACAGTCCAAAAAATCCATTTTCGGATGAAAAACGATGACTCCGGACATGTCGAACGATCCCAAAATGGTCAATATGGATGAAATTTTAACATTTAATCTTTTGACTGTAAATGACTGTTGGATGTGAATTATGACTTTGTCAACTAAAATAAGTGTGTTTAAAGTCATTTCTGTGCCTGAAATGGGTCAAAATTGAAGCTTTTGAGTAAGCAAAACTCTGTAAAATTGGCAATTTTGGTCACTGTGAGGTTTTAAAAAGTGGTTATTCAACATGAGGCACGATCCAATTGACATTTTGAATCATTTTTGGTACAGTCCAAAAAATCAATTTTCGGATGAAAAACGATGACTCCGGACCTGTGGAACGATCCCAAAATGGTCAATATGGATGAAATTTTAACATTTAATCTTTTGACTCTAAATGACTGTTGGATGTGAATTATGACTTTGTCAACTAAAATAAGTGTGTTTAAAGTCATTTCTGTGCCTCAAAGGGGTCAAAATTGCAGCTTTTGAGTAATCAAAACTCTTTAAAATGGCAATTTTGGTCACTGTGATGGTTTAAAAAGTGGTTATTCAACATGAGGCACGATCCAATTGACATTTTGAATCATTTTTGGTACAATCCAAAAAATGAATTTTCGGATGAAAAACGATGACTCCGGACCTGTCGAACGTTCCCAAAATGGTCTATAATGATGAAATTTTAACATTTAATCTTTTGACTCTAAATGACTGTTGGATGTGAATTATGACTTTGTCAACTAAAATAAGTGTGTTTAAAGTCATTTCTGTGCCTCAAAGCGGTCAAAATTGCAGCTTGTGAGTAATCAAAACTCTGTAAAAATGGCAATTTTGGTCACTGTGAGGGTTTAAAAAGTGGTTATTCAACATGAGGCATGATCCAATTGACATTTTGAATAATTTTTGGTACAGTCCAAAAAATCAAATTTCGGATGAAAAACGATGACTCCTGACATGTCGAACGATCCCAAAATGGTCAATATGGATGAAAGTTTAACATTTAATCTTTTGACTGTAAATGACTGTTGGATGTGAATTATGACTTTGTCAACTAAAATAAGTGTGTTTAAAGTCATTTCTGTACCTGAAACGGGTCAAAATTGAAGCTTTTGAGTAAGCAAAACTCTGTAAAAATGGCAATTTTGGTCACTCTGAGGGTTTAAAAAGTGGTTATTCAACATGAGGCACGATCCAATTGACATTTTGAATCATTTTTGGTACAGTCCAAAAAATCAATTTTCGGATGAAAAACAATGACTCCGGACATGTCGAACGATCCCAAAATGGTCAATATGGATGAAATTTTAACATTTATTCTTTTGACTCTAAATGACTGTTGGATGTGAATTATGACTTTGTCAACTAAAATAAGTGTGTTTAAAGTCATTTCTGTGCCTGAAATGGGTCAAAATTGAAGCTTTTGAGTAAGCAAAACTCTGTAAAATTGGCAATTTTATTCACTGTGAGGGTTTAAAAAGTGGCTATTCAACATGAGGCACAATCCAATTGACATTTTGAATGATTTTTGGTACAGTCCAAAAAATCAATTTTCGGATGAAAAACAATGACTCCGGACATGTCGAACGATCCCAAAATGGTCAATATGGATGAAATTTTAACGTTTAATCTTTTGACTGTAACTGACTGTTGGATGTGAATTATGACTTTGTCAACTAAAATAAGTGTGTTTAAAGTCATTTCTGTACCTGAAACGGGTCAAAATTGAAGCTTTTGAGTAAGCAAAACTCTGTAAAAATGGCAATTTTGGTCACTCTGAGGGTTTAAAAAGTGGTTATTCAACATGAGGCACGATCCAATTGACATTTTGAATCATTTTTGGTACAGTCCAAAAAATCAATTTTCGGATGAAAAACAATGACTCCGGACATGTCGAACGATCCCAAAATGGTCAATATGGATGAAATTTTAACATTTATTCTTTTGACTCTAAATGACTGTTGGATGTGAATTATGACTTTGTCAACTAAAATAAGTGTGTTTAAAGTCATTTCTGTGCCTGAAATGGGTCAAAATTGAAGCTTTTGAGTAAGCAAAACTCTGTAAAATTGGCAATTTTATTCACTGTGAGGGTTTAAAAAGTGGCTATTCAACATGAGGCACAATCCAATTGACATTTTGAATGATTTTTGGTACAGTCCAAAAAATCAATTTTCGGATGAAAAACAATGACTCCGGACATGTCGAACGATCCCAAAATGGTCAATATGGATGAAATTTTAACGTTTAATCTTTTGACTGTAACTGACTGTTGGATGTGAATTATGACTTTGTCAACTAAAATAAGTGTGTTTAAAGTCATTTCTGTGCCTCAAAGGGATCAAAATTGAAGCTTTTGAGTAATCAAAACTCGGTAAAAATTGGCAATTTTGGTCACTGTGAGGGTTTAAGAAGTGGTTATTCAACATGAGGCACGATCCAATTGACATTTTGAATGATTTTTGGTACAGTCCCAAAAATCAATTTTCGGATGAAAAACGATGACTCCGGACATGTCGAACGATCCCAAAATGGTCAATATGGATGAAATTTTAACATTTAATCTTTTGACTGTAAATGACTGTTGGATGTGAATTATGACTTTGCCAACTAAAATAAGTGTGTTTAAAGTCATTTCTGTGCCTGAAATGGGTCAAAATTGAAGCTTTTGAGTAAGCAAAACTCTGTAAAATTGGCAATTTTGGTCACTGTGAGGGTTTAAAAAGTGGTTATTCAACATGAGGCATGATCCAATTGACATTTTGAATAATTTTTGGTACAGTCCAAAAAATCAAATTTCGGATGAAAAACGATGACTCCTGACATGTCGAACGATCCCAAAATGGTCAATATGGATGAAAGTTTAACATTTAATCTTTTGACTGTAAATGACTGTTGGATGTGAATTATGACTTTGTCAACTAAAATAAGTGTGTTTAAAGTCATTTCTGTACCTGAAACGGGTCAAAATTGAAGCTTTTGAGTAAGCAAAACTCTGTAAAAATGGCAATTTTGGTCACTCTGAGGGTTTAAAAAGTGGTTATTCAACATGAGGCACGATCCAATTGACATTTTGAATCATTTTTGGTACAGTCCAAAAAATCAATTTTCGGATGAAAAACAATGACTCCGGACATGTCGAACGATCCCAAAATGGTCAATATGGATGAAATTTTAACATTTATTCTTTTGACTCTAAATGACTGTTGGATGTGAATTATGACTTTGTCAACTAAAATAAGTGTGTTTAAAGTCATTTCTGTGCCTGAAATGGGTCAAAATTGAAGCTTTTGAGTAAGCAAAACTCTGTAAAATTGGCAATTTTATTCACTGTGAGGGTTTAAAAAGTGGCTATTCAACATGAGGCACAATCCAATTGACATTTTGAATGATTTTTGGTACAGTCCAAAAAATCAATTTTCGGATGAAAAACAATGACTCCGGACATGTCGAACGATCCCAAAATGGTCAATATGGATGAAATTTTAACGTTTAATCTTTTGACTGTAACTGACTGTTGGATGTGAATTATGACTTTGTCAACTAAAATAAGTGTGTTTAAAGTCATTTCTGTGCCTCAAAGGGATCAAAATTGAAGCTTTTGAGTAATCAAAACTCTGTAAAAATTGGCAATTTTGGTCACTGTGAGGGTTTAAGAAGTGGTTATTCAACATGAGGCACGATCCAATTGACATTTTGAATGATTTTTGGTACAGTCCAAAAAATCAATTTTCGGATGAAAAACGATGACTCCGGACATGTCGAACGATCCCAAAATGGTCAATATGGATGAAATTTTAACATTTAATCTTTTGTCTGTAAATGACTGTTGGATGTGAAATATGACTTTGTCAACTAAAATAAGTGTGTTTAAAGTCATTTCTGTGCCTGAAATGGGTCAAAATTGAAGCTTTTGAGTAAGCAAAACTCTGTAAAAATGGCAATTTTGGTCACTGTGAGGGTTTAAAAAGTGGTTATTCAACATGAGGCACGATCCAATTGACATTTTGAATCATTTCTGGTACAGTCCAAAAAAATAAATTTTCGGATGAAAAACGATGACTCCGGACATGCCGAACGATCCCAAAATGGTCAATATGGATGAAATTTTAACATTTAATCTTTTGACTGTAAATGACTGTTGGATGTGAATTATGACTTTGTCAGCTAAAATAAGTGTGTTTAAAGTCATTTCTGTGCCTCAAAGGGGTCAAAATTGAAGCTTTTGAGTAATCAAAACTCTGTAAAAATGGCAATTTTGGTCACTGTGAGGGTTTAAAAAGTGGTTATTCAACATGAGGCACGATCCAATTGACATTTTGAATCATTTCTGGTACAGTCCAAAAAAATCAATTTTCGGATGAAAAACGATGACTCCGGACATGCCGAACGATCCCAAAATGGTCAATATGGATGAAATTTTAACATTTAATCTTTTGACTGTAAATGACTGTTGGATGTGAATTATGACTTTGTCAGCTAAAATAAGTGTGTTTAAAGTCATTTCTGTGCCTCAAAGGGGTCAAAATTGAAGCTTTTGAGTAATCAAAACTCTGTAAAAATGGCAATTTTGGTCACTCTGAGGGTTTAAAAAGTGGTTATTCAACATGAGGCACGATCCAATTGCCATTTTGAATAATTTTTGGTACAGTCCAAAAAATCCATTTTCGGATGAAAAACGATGACTCCGGACATGTCGAACGATCCCAAAATGGTCAATATGGATGAAATTTTAACATTTAATCTTTTGACTGTAAATGACTGTTGGATGTGAATTATGACTTTGTCAACTAAAATAAGTGTGTTTAAAGTCATTTCTGTGCCTGAAATGGGTCAAAATTGAAGCTTTTGAGTAAGCAAAACTCTGTAAAATTGGCAATTTTGGTCACTGTGAGGTTTTAAAAAGTGGTTATTCAACATGAGGCACGATCCAATTGACATTTTGAATCATTTTTGGTACAGTCCAAAAAATCAATTTTCGGATGAAAAACGATGACTCCGGACCTGTGGAACGATCCCAAAATGGTCAATATGGATGAAATTTTAACATTTAATCTTTTGACTCTAAATGACTGTTGGATGTGAATTATGACTTTGTCAACTAAAATAAGTGTGTTTAAAGTCATTTCTGTGCCTCAAAGGGGTCAAAATTGCAGCTTTTGAGTAATCAAATCTCTTTAAAATGGCAATTTTGGTCACTGTGATGGTTTAAAAAGTGGTTATTCAACATGAGGCACGATCCAATTGACATTTTGAATCATTTTTGGTACAATCCAAAAAATGAATTTTCGGATGAAAAACGATGACTCCGGACCTGTCGAACGTTCCCAAAATGGTCTATAATGATGAAATTTTAACATTTAATCTTTTGACTCTAAATGACTGTTGGATGTGAATTATGACTTTGTCAACTAAAATAAGTGTGTTTAAAGTCATTTCTGTGCCTCAAAGGGGTCAAAATTGCAGCTTGTGAGTAATCAAAACTCTGTAAAAATGGCAATTTTGGTCACTGTGAGGGTTTAAAAAGTGGTTATTCAACATGAGGCATGATCCAATTGACATTTTGAATAATTTTTGGTACAGTCCAAAAAATCAAATTTCGGATGAAAAACGATGACTCCTGACATGTCGAACGATCCCAAAATGGTCAATATGGATGAAAGTTTAACATTTAATCTTTTGACTGTAAATGACTGTTGGATGTGAATTATGACTTTGTCAACTAAAATAAGTGTGTTTAAAGTCATTTCTGTACCTGAAACGGGTCAAAATTGAAGCTTTTGAGTAAGCAAAACTCTGTAAAAATGGCAATTTTGGTCACTCTGAGGGTTTAAAAAGTGGTTATTCAACATGAGGCACGATCCAATTGACATTTTGAATCATTTTTGGTACAGTCCAAAAAATCAATTTTCGGATGAAAAACAATGACTCCGGACATGTCGAACGATCCCAAAATGGTCAATATGGATGAAATTTTAACATTTATTCTTTTGACTCTAAATGACTGTTGGATGTGAATTATGACTTTGTCAACTAAAATAAGTGTGTTTAAAGTCATTTCTGTGCCTGAAATGGGTCAAAATTGAAGCTTTTGAGTAAGCAAAACTCTGTAAAATTGGCAATTTTATTCACTGTGAGGGTTTAAAAAGTGGCTATTCAACATGAGGCACAATCCAATTGACATTTTGAATGATTTTTGGTACAGTCCAAAAAATCAATTTTCGGATGAAAAACAATGACTCCGGACATGTCGAACGATCCCAAAATGGTCAATATGGATGAAATTTTAACGTTTAATCTTTTGACTGTAACTGACTGTTGGATGTGAATTATGACTTTGTCAACTAAAATAAGTGTGTTTAAAGTCATTTCTGTACCTGAAACGGGTCAAAATTGAAGCTTTTGAGTAAGCAAAACTCTGTAAAAATGGCAATTTTGGTCACTCTGAGGGTTTAAAAAGTGGTTATTCAACATGAGGCACGATCCAATTGACATTTTGAATCATTTTTGGTACAGTCCAAAAAATCAATTTTCGGATGAAAAACAATGACTCCGGACATGTCGAACGATCCCAAAATGGTCAATATGGATGAAATTTTAACATTTATTCTTTTGACTCTAAATGACTGTTGGATGTGAATTATGACTTTGTCAACTAAAATAAGTGTGTTTAAAGTCATTTCTGTGCCTGAAATGGGTCAAAATTGAAGCTTTTGAGTAAGCAAAACTCTGTAAAATTGGCAATTTTATTCACTGTGAGGGTTTAAAAAGTGGCTATTCAACATGAGGCACAATCCAATTGACATTTTGAATGATTTTTGGTACAGTCCAAAAAATCAATTTTCGGATGAAAAACAATGACTCCGGACATGTCGAACGATCCCAAAATGGTCAATATGGATGAAATTTTAACGTTTAATCTTTTGACTGTAACTGACTGTTGGATGTGAATTATGACTTTGTCAACTAAAATAAGTGTGTTTAAAGTCATTTCTGTGCCTCAAAGGGATCAAAATTGAAGCTTTTGAGTAATCAAAACTCTGTAAAAATTGGCAATTTTGGTCACTGTGAGGGTTTAAGAAGTGGTTATTCAACATGAGGCACGATCCAATTGACATTTTGAATGATTTTTGGTACAGTCCAAAAAATCAATTTTCGGATGAAAAACGATGACTCCGGACATGTCGAACGATCCCAAAATGGTCAATATGGATGAAATTTTAACATTTAATCTTTTGACTGTAAATGACTGTTGGATGTGAATTATGACTTTGCCAACTAAAATAAGTGTGTTTAAAGTCATTTCTGTGCCTGAAATGGGTCAAAATTGAAGCTTTTGAGTAAGCAAAACTCTGTAAAATTGGCAATTTTGGTCACTGTGAGGGTTTAAAAAGTGGTTATTCAACATGAGGCATGATCCAATTGACATTTTGAATAATTTTTGGTACAGTCCAAAAAATCAAATTTCGGATGAAAAACGATGACTCCTGACATGTCGAACGATCCCAAAATGGTCAATATGGATGAAAGTTTAACATTTAATCTTTTGACTGTAAATGACTGTTGGATGTGAATTATGACTTTGTCAACTAAAATAAGTGTGTTTAAAGTCATTTCTGTACCTGAAACGGGTCAAAATTGAAGCTTTTGAGTAAGCAAAACTCTGTAAAAATGGCAATTTTGGTCACTCTGAGGGTTTAAAAAGTGGTTATTCAACATGAGGCACGATCCAATTGACATTTTGAATCATTTTTGGTACAGTCCAAAAAATCAATTTTCGGATGAAAAACAATGACTCCGGACATGTCGAACGATCCCAAAATGGTCAATATGGATGAAATTTTAACATTTATTCTTTTGACTCTAAATGACTGTTGGATGTGAATTATGACTTTGTCAACTAAAATAAGTGTGTTTAAAGTCATTTCTGTGCCTGAAATGGGTCAAAATTGAAGCTTTTGAGTAAGCAAAACTCTGTAAAATTGGCAATTTTATTCACTGTGAGGGTTTAAAAAGTGGCTATTCAACATGAGGCACAATCCAATTGACATTTTGAATGATTTTTGGTACAGTCCAAAAAATCAATTTTCGGATGAAAAACAATGACTCCGGACATGTCGAACGATCCCAAAATGGTCAATATGGATGAAATTTTAACGTTTAATCTTTTGACTGTAACTGACTGTTGGATGTGAATTATGACTTTGTCAACTAAAATAAGTGTGTTTAAAGTCATTTCTGTGCCTCAAAGGGATCAAAATTGAAGCTTTTGAGTAATCAAAACTCTGTAAAAATTGGCAATTTTGGTCACTGTGAGGGTTTAAGAAGTGGTTATTCAACATGAGGCACGATCCAATTGACATTTTGAATGATTTTTGGTACAGTCCAAAAAATCAATTTTCGGATGAAAAACGATGACTCCGGACATGTCGAACGATCCCAAAATGGTCAATATGGATGAAATTTTAACATTTAATCTTTTGTCTGTAAATGACTGTTGGATGTGAAATATGACTTTGTCAACTAAAATAAGTGTGTTTAAAGTCATTTCTGTGCCTGAAATGGGTCAAAATTGAAGCTTTTGAGTAAGCAAAACTCTGTAAAAATGGCAATTTTGGTCACTGTGAGGGTTTAAAAAGTGGTTATTCAACATGAGGCACGATCCAATTGACATTTTGAATCATTTCTGGTACAGTCCAAAAAAATAAATTTTCGGATGAAAAACGATGACTCCGGACATGCCGAACGATCCCAAAATGGTCAATATGGATGAAATTTTAACATTTAATCTTTTGACTGTAAATGACTGTTGGATGTGAATTATGACTTTGTCAGCTAAAATAAGAGTGTTTAAAGTCATTTCTGTGCCTCAAAGGGGTCAAAATTGAAGCTTTTGAGTAATCAAAACTCTGTAAAAATGGCAATTTTGGTCACTGTGAGGGTTTAAAAAGTGGTTATTCAACATGAGGCACGATCCAATTGACATTTTGAATCATTTCTGGTACAGTCCAAAAAAATCAATTTTCGGATGAAAAACGATGACTCCGGACATGCCGAACGATCCCAAAATGGTCAATATGGATGAAATTTTAACATTTAATCTTTTGACTGTAAATGACTGTTGGATGTGAATTATGACTTTGTCAGCTAAAATAAGTGTGTTTAAAGTCATTTCTGTGCCTCAAAGGGGTCAAAATTGAAGCTTTTGAGTAATCAAAACTCTGTAAAAATTGCAATTTTGGTCACTCTGAGGGTTTAAAAAGTGGTTATTCAACATGAGGCACGATCCAATTGCCATTTTGAATAATTTTTGGTACAGTCCAAAAAATCCATTTTCGGATGAAAAACGATGACTCCGGACATGTCGAACGATCCCAAAATGGTCAATATGGATGAAATTTTAACATTTAATCTTTTGACTGTAAATGACTGTTGGATGTGAATTATGACTTTGTCAACTAAAATAAGTGTGTTTAAAGTCATTTCTGTGCCTGAAATGGGTCAAAATTGAAGCTTTTGAGTAAGCAAAACTCTGTAAAATTGGCAATTTTGGTCACTGTGAGGTTTTAAAAAGTGGTTATTCAACATGAGGCACGATCCAATTGACATTTTGAATCATTTTTGGTACAGTCCAAAAAATCAATTTTCGGATGAAAAACGATGACTCCGGACCTGTGGAACGATCCCAAAATGGTCAATATGGATGAAATTTTAACATTTAATCTTTTGACTCTAAATGACTGTTGGATGTGAATTATGACTTTGTCAACTAAAATAAGTGTGTTTAAAGTCATTTCTGTGCCTCAAAGGGGTCAAAATTGCAGCTTGTGAGTAATCAAAACTCTGTAAAAATGGCAATTTTGGTCACTGTGAGGGTTTAAAAAGTGGTTATTCAACATGAGGCATGATCCAATTGACATTTTGAATAATTTTTGGTACAGTCCAAAAAATCAAATTTCGGATGAAAAACGATGACTCCTGACATGTCGAACGATCCCAAAATGGTCAATATGGATGAAAGTTTAACATTTAATCTTTTGACTGTAAATGACTGTTGGATGTGAATTATGACTTTGTCAACTAAAATAAGTGTGTTTAAAGTCATTTCTGTGCCTGAAATGGGTCAAAATTGAAGCTTTTGAGTAAGCAAAACTCTGTAAAATTGGCAATTTTATTCACTGTGAGGGTTTAAAAAGTGGCTATTCAACATGAGGCACAATCCAATTGACATTTTGAATGATTTTTGGTACAGTCCAAAAAATCAATTTTCGGATGAAAAACAATGACTCCGGACATGTCGAACGATCCCAAAATGGTCAATATGGATGAAATTTTAACGTTTAATCTTTTGACTGTAACTGACTGTTGGATGTGAATTATGACTTTGTCAACTAAAATAAGTGTGTTTAAAGTCATTTCTGTACCTGAAACGGGTCAAAATTGAAGCTTTTGAGTAAGCAAAACTCTGTAAAAATGGCAATTTTGGTCACTCTGAGGGTTTAAAAAGTGGTTATTCAACATGAGGCACGATCCAATTGACATTTTGAATCATTTTTGGTACAGTCCAAAAAATCAATTTTCGGATGAAAAACAATGACTCCGGACATGTCGAACGATCCCAAAATGGTCAATATGGATGAAATTTTAACATTTATTCTTTTGACTCTAAATGACTGTTGGATGTGAATTATGAATTTGTCAACTAAAATAAGTGTGTTTAAAGTCATTTCTGTGCCTGAAATGGGTCAAAATTGAAGCTTTTGAGTAAGCAAAACTCTGTAAAATTGGCAATTTTATTCACTGTGAGGGTTTAAAAAGTGGCTATTCAACATGAGGCACAATCCAATTGACATTTTGAATGATTTTTGGTACAGTCCAAAAAATCAATTTTCGGATGAAAAACAATGACTCCGGACATGTCGAACGATCCCAAAATGGTCAATATGGATGAAATTTTAACGTTTAATCTTTTGACTGTAACTGACTGTTGGATGTGAATTATGACTTTGTCAACTAAAATAAGTGTGTTTAAAGTCATTTCTGTGCCTCAAAGGGATCAAAATTGAAGCTTTTGAGTAATCAAAACTCTGTAAAAATTGGCAATTTTGGTCACTGTGAGGGTTTAAGAAGTAGTTATTCAACATGAGGCACGATCCAATTGACATTTTGAATGATTTTTGGTACAGTCCAAAAAATCAATTTTCGGATGAAAAACGATGACTCCGGACATGTCGAACGATCCCAAAATGGTCAATATGGATGAAATTTTAACATTTAATCTTTTGACTGTAAATGACTGTTGGATGTGAATTATGACTTTGCCAACTAAAATAAGTGTGTTTAAAGTCATTTCTGTGCCTGAAATGGGTCAAAATTGAAGCTTTTGAGTAAGCAAAACTCTGTAAAATTGGCAATTTTGGTCACTGTGAGGGTTTAAAAAGTGGTTATTCAACATGAGGCATGATCCAATTGACATTTTAAATAATTTTTGGTACAGTCCAAAAAATCAAATTTCGGATGAAAAACGATGACTCCTGACATGTCGAACGATCCCAAAATGGTCAATATGGATGAAAGTTTAACATTTAATCTTTTGACTGTAAATGACTGTTGGATGTGAATTATGACTTTGTCAACTAAAATAAGTGTGTTTAAAGTCATTTCTGTACCTGAAACGGGTCAAAATTGAAGCTTTTGAGTAAGCAAAACTCTGTAAAAATGGCAATTTTGGTCACTCTGAGGGTTTAAAAAGTGGTTATTCAACATGAGGCACGATCCAATTGACATTTTGAATCATTTTTGGTACAGTCCAAAAAATCAATTTTCGGATGAAAAACAATGACTCCGGACATGTCGAACGATCCCAAAATGGTCAATATGGATGAAATTTTAACATTTATTCTTTTGACTCTAAATGACTGTTGGATGTGAATTATGACTTTGTCAACTAAAATAAGTGTGTTTAAAGTCATTTCTGTGCCTGAAATGGGTCAAAATTGAAGCTTTTGAGTAAGCAAAACTCTGTAAAATTGGCAATTTTATTCACTGTGAGGGTTTAAAAAGTGGCTATTCAACATGAGGCACAATCCAATTGGCATTTTGAATGATTTTTGGTACAGTCCAAAAAATCAATTTTCGGATGAAAAACAATGACTCCGGGCATGTCGAACGATCCCAAAATGGTCAATATGGATGAAATTTTAACGTTTAATCTTTTGACTGTAACTGACTGTTGGATGTGAATTATGACTTTGTCAACTAAAATAAGTGTGTTTAAAGTCATTTCTGTGCCTCAAAGGGATCAAAATTGAAGCTTTTGAGTAATCAAAACTCTGTAAAAATTGGCAATTTTGGTCACTGTGAGGGTTTAAGAAGTGGTTATTCAACATGAGGCACGATCCAATTGACATTTTGAATGATTTTTGGTACAGTCCAAAAAATCAATTTTCGGATGAAAAACGATGACTCCGGACATGTCGAACGATCCCAAAATGGTCAATATGGATGAAATTTTAACATTTAATCTTTTGTCTGTAAATGACTGTTGGATGTGAAATATGACTTTGTCAACTAAAATAAGTGTGTTTAAAGTCATTTCTGTGCCTGAAATGGGTCAAAATTGAAGCTTTTGAGTAAGCAAAACTCTGTAAAAATGGCAATTTTGGTCACTGTGAGGGTTTAAAAAGTGGTTATTCAACATGAGGCACGATCCAATTGACATTTTGAATCATTTCTGGTACAGTCCAAAAAAATAAATTTTCGGATGAAAAACGATGACTCCGGACATGCCGAACGATCCCAAAATGGTCAATATGGATGAAATTTTAACATTTAATCTTTTGACTGTAAATGACTGTTGGATGTGAATTATGACTTTGTCAGCTAAAATAAGTGTGTTTAAAGTCATTTCTGTGCCTCAAAGGGGTCAAAATTGAAGCTTTTGAGTAATCAAAACTCTGTAAAAATGGCAATTTTGGTCACTGTGAGGGTTTAAAAAGTGGTTATTCAACATGAGGCACGATCCAATTGACATTTTGAATCATTTCTGGTACAGTCCAAAAAAATCAATTTTCGGATGAAAAACGATGACTCCGGACATGCCGAACGATCCCAAAATGGTCAATATGGATGAAATTTTAACATTTAATCTTTTGACTGTAAATGACTGTTGGATGTGAATTATGACTTTGTCAGCTAAAATAAGTGTGTTTAAAGTCATTTCTGTGCCTCAAAGGGGTCAAAATTGAAGCTTTTGAGTAATCAAAACTCTGTAAAAATGGCAATTTTGGTCACTCTGAGGGTTTAAAAAGTGGTTATTCAACATGAGGCACGATCCAATTGCCATTTTGAATAATTTTTGGTACAGTCCAAAAAATCCATTTTCGGATGAAAAACGATGACTCCGGACATGTCGAACGATCCCAAAATGGTCAATATGGATGAAATTTTAACATTTAATCTTTTGACTGTAAATGACTGTTGGATGTGAATTATGACTTTGTCAACTAAAATAAGTGTGTTTAAAGTCATTTCTGTGCCTGAAATGGGTCAAAATTGAAGCTTTTGAGTAAGCAAAACTCTGTAAAATTGGCAATTTTGGTCACTGTGAGGTTTTAAAAAGTGGTTATTCAACATGAGGCACGATCCAATTGACATTTTGAATCATTTTTGGTACAGTCCAAAAAATCAATTTTCGGATGAAAAACGATGACTCCGGACCTGTGGAACGATCCCAAAATGGTCAATATGGATGAAATTTTAACATTTAATCTTTTGACTCTAAATGACTGTTGGATGTGAATTATGACTTTGTCAACTAAAATAAGTGTGTTTAAAGTCATTTCTGTGCCTCAAAGGGGTCAAAATTGCAGCTTTTGAGTAATCAAAACTCTTTAAAATGGCAATTTTGGTCACTGTGATGGTTTAAAAAGTGGTTATTCAACATGAGGCACGATCCAATTGACATTTTGAATCATTTTTGGTACAATCCAAAAAATGAATTTTCGGATGAAAAACGATGACTCCGGACCTGTCGAACGTTCCCAAAATGGTCTATAATGATGAAATTTTAACATTTAATCTTTTGACTCTAAATGACTGTTGGATGTGAATTATGACTTTGTCAACTAAAATAAGTGTGTTTAAAGTCATTTCTGTGCCTCAAAGGGGTCAAAATTGCAGCTTGTGAGTAATCAAAACTCTGTAAAAATGGCAATTTTGGTCACTGTGAGGGTTTAAAAAGTGGTTATTCAACATGAGGCATGATCCAATTGACATTTTGAATAATTTTTGGTACAGTCCAAAAAATCAAATTTCGGATGAAAAACGATGACTCCTGACATGTCGAACGATCCCAAAATGGTCAATATGGATGAAAGTTTAACATTTAATCTTTTGACTGTAAATGACTGTTGGATGTGAATTATGACTTTGTCAACTAAAATAAGTGTGTTTAAAGTCATTTCTGTACCTGAAACGGGTCAAAATTGAAGCTTTTGAGTAAGCAAAACTCTGTAAAAATGGCAATTTTGGTCACTCTGAGGGTTTAAAAAGTGGTTATTCAACATGAGGCACGATCCAATTGACATTTTGAATCATTTTTGGTACAGTCCAAAAAATCAATTTTCGGATGAAAAACAATGACTCCGGACATGTCGAACGATCCCAAAATGGTCAATATGGATGAAATTTTAACATTTATTCTTTTGACTCTAAATGACTGTTGGATGTGAATTATGACTTTGTCAACTAAAATAAGTGTGTTTAAAGTCATTTCTGTGCCTGAAATGGGTCAAAATTGAAGCTTTTGAGTAAGCAAAACTCTGTAAAATTGGCAATTTTATTCACTGTGAGGGTTTAAAAAGTGGCTATTCAACATGAGGCACAATCCAATTGACATTTTGAATGATTTTTGGTACAGTCCAAAAAATCAATTTTCGGATGAAAAACAATGACTCCGGACATGTCGAACGATCCCAAAATGGTCAATATGGATGAAATTTTAACGTTTAATCTTTTGACTGTAACTGACTGTTGGATGTGAATTATGACTTTGTCAACTAAAATAAGTGTGTTTAAAGTCATTTCTGTACCTGAAACGGGTCAAAATTGAAGCTTTTGAGTAAGCAAAACTCTGTAAAAATGGCAATTTTGGTCACTCTGAGGGTTTAAAAAGTGGTTATTCAACATGAGGCACGATCCAATTGACATTTTGAATCATTTTTGGTACAGTCCAAAAAATCAATTTTCGGATGAAAAACAATGACTCCGGACATGTCGAACGATCCCAAAATGGTCAATATGGATGAAATTTTAACATTTATTCTTTTGACTCTAAATGACTGTTGGATGTGAATTATGACTTTGTCAACTAAAATAAGTGTGTTTAAAGTCATTTCTGTGCCTGAAATGGGTCAAAATTGAAGCTTTTGAGTAAGCAAAACTCTGTAAAATTGGCAATTTTATTCACTGTGAGGGTTTAAAAAGTGGCTATTCAACATGAGGCACAATCCAATTGACATTTTGAATGATTTTTGGTACAGTCCAAAAAATCAATTTTCGGATGAAAAACAATGACTCCGGACATGTCGAACGATCCCAAAATGGTCAATATGGATGAAATTTTAACGTTTAATCTTTTGACTGTAACTGACTGTTGGATGTGAATTATGACTTTGTCAACTAAAATAAGTGTGTTTAAAGTCATTTCTGTGCCTCAAAGGGATCAAAATTGAAGCTTTTGAGTAATCAAAACTCTGTAAAAATTGGCAATTTTGGTCACTGTGAGGGTTTAAGAAGTGGTTATTCAACATGAGGCACGATCCAATTGACATTTTGAATGATTTTTGGTACAGTCCAAAAAATCAATTTTCGGATGAAAAACGATGACTCCGGACATGTCGAACGATCCCAAAATGGTCAATATGGATGAAATTTTAACATTTAATCTTTTGACTGTAAATGACTGTTGGATGTGAATTATGACTTTGCCAACTAAAATAAGTGTGTTTAAAGTCATTTCTGTGCCTGAAATGGGTCAAAATTGAAGCTTTTGAGTAAGCAAAACTCTGTAAAATTGGCAATTTTGGTCACTGTGAGGGTTTAAAAAGTGGTTATTCAACATGAGGCATGATCCAATTGACATTTTGAATAATTTTTGGTACAGTCCAAAAAATCAAATTTCGGATGAAAAACGATGACTCCTGACATGTCGAACGATCCCAAAATGGTCAATATGGATGAAAGTTTAACATTTAATCTTTTGACTGTAAATGACTGTTGGATGTGAATTATGACTTTGTCAACTAAAATAAGTGTGTTTAAAGTCATTTCTGTACCTGAAACGGGTCAAAATTGAAGCTTTTGAGTAAGCAAAACTCTGTAAAAATGGCAATTTTGGTCACTCTGAGGGTTTAAAAAGTGGTTATTCAACATGAGGCACGATCCAATTGACATTTTGAATCATTTTTGGTACAGTCCAAAAAATCAATTTTCGGATGAAAAACAATGACTCCGGACATGTCGAACGATCCCAAAATGGTCAATATGGATGAAATTTTAACATTTATTCTTTTGACTCTAAATGACTGTTGGATGTGAAGTATGACTTTGTCAACTAAAATAAGTGTGTTTAAAGTCATTTCTGTGCCTGAAATGGGTCAAAATTGAAGCTTTTGAGTAAGCAAAACTCTGTAAAATTGGCAATTTTATTCACTGTGAGGGTTTAAAAAGTGGCTATTCAACATGAGGCACAATCCAATTGACATTTTGAATGATTTTTGGTACAGTCCAAAAAATCAATTTTCGGATGAAAAACAATGACTCCGGACATGTCGAACGATCCCAAAATGGTCAATATGGATGAAATTTTAACGTTTAATCTTTTGACTGTAACTGACTGTTGGATGTGAATTATGACTTTGTCAACTAAAATAAGTGTGTTTAAAGTCATTTCTGTGCCTCAAAGGGATCAAAATTGAAGCTTTTGAGTAATCAAAACTCTGTAAAAATTGGCAATTTTGGTCACTGTGAGGGTTTAAGAAGTGGTTATTCAACATGAGGCACGATCCAATTGACATTTTGAATGATTTTTGGTACAGTCCAAAAAATCAATTTTCGGATGAAAAACGATGACTCCGGACATGTCGAACGATCCCAAAATGGTCAATATGGATGAAATTTTAACATTTAATCTTTTGTCTGTAAATGACTGTTGGATGTGAAATATGACTTTGTCAACTAAAATAAGTGTGTTTAAAGTCATTTCTGTGCCTGAAATGGGTCAAAATTGAAGCTTTTGAGTAAGCAAAACTCTGTAAAAATGGCAATTTTGGTCACTGTGAGGGTTTAAAAAGTGGTTATTCAACATGAGGCACGATCCAATTGACATTTTGAATCATTTCTGGTACAGTCCAAAAAAATAAATTTTCGGATGAAAAACGATGACTCCGGACATGCCGAACGATCCCAAAATGGTCAATATGGATGAAATTTTAACATTTAATCTTTTGACTGTAAATGACTGTTGGATGTGAATTATGACTTTGTCAGCTAAAATAAGTGTGTTTAAAGTCATTTCTGTGCCTCAAAGGGGTCAAAATTGAAGCTTTTGAGTAATCAAAACTCTGTAAAAATGGCAATTTTGGTCACTGTGAGGGTTTAAAAAGTGGTTATTCAACATGAGGCACGATCCAATTGACATTTTGAATCATTTCTGGTACAGTCCAAAAAAATCAATTTTCGGATGAAAAACGATGACTCCGGACATGCCGAACGATCCCAAAATGGTCAATATGGATGAAATTTTAACATTTAATCTTTTGACTGTAAATGACTGTTGGATGTGAATTATGACTTTGTCAGCTAAAATAAGTGTGTTTAAAGTCATTTCTGTGCCTCAAAGGGGTCAAAATTGAAGCTTTTGAGTAATCAAAACTCTGTAAAAATGGCAATTTTGGTCACTCTGAGGGTTTAAAAAGTGGTTATTCAACATGAGGCACGATCCAATTGCCATTTTGAATAATTTTTGGTACAGTCCAAAAAATCCATTTTCGGATGAAAAACGATGACTCCGGACATGTCGAACGATCCCAAAATGGTCAATATGGATGAAATTTTAACATTTAATCTTTTGACTGTAAATGACTGTTGGATGTGAATTATGACTTTGTCAACTAAAATAAGTGTGTTTAAAGTCATTTCTGTGCCTGAAATGGGTCAAAATTGAAGCTTTTGAGTAAGCAAAACTCTGTAAAATTGGCAATTTTGGTCACTGTGAGGTTTTAAAAAGTGGTTATTCAACATGAGGCACGATCCAATTGACATTTTGAATCATTTTTGGTACAGTCCAAAAAATCAATTTTCGGATGAAAAACGATGACTCCGGACCTGTGGAACGATCCCAAAATGGTCAATATGGATGAAATTTTAACATTTAATCTTTTGACTCTAAATGACTGTTGGATGTGAATTATGACTTTGTCAACTAAAATAAGTGTGTTTAAAGTCATTTCTGTGCCTCAAAGGGGTCAAAATTGCAGCTTTTGAGTAATCAAAACTCTTTAAAATGGCAATTTTGGTCACTGTGATGGTTTAAAAAGTGGTTATTCAACATGAGGCACGATCCAATTGACATTTTGAATCATTTTTGGTACAATCCAAAAAATGAATTTTCGGATGAAAAACGATGACTCCGGACCTGTCGAACGTTCCCAAAATGGTCTATAATGATGAAATTTTAACATTTAATCTTTTGACTCTAAATGACTGTTGGATGTGAATTATGACTTTGTCAACTAAAATAAGTGTGTTTAAAGTCATTTCTGTGCCTCAAAGGGGTCAAAATTGCAGCTTGTGAGTAATCAAAACTCTGTAAAAATGGCAATTTTGGTCACTGTGAGGGTTTAAAAAGTGGTTATTCAACATGAGGCATGATCCAATTGACATTTTGAATAATTTTTGGTACAGTCCAAAAAATCAAATTTCGGATGAAAAACGATGACTCCTGACATGTCGAACGATCCCAAAATGGTCAATATGGATGAAAGTTTAACATTTAATCTTTTGACTGTAAATGACTGTTGGATGTGAATTATGACTTTGTCAACTAAAATAAGTGTGTTTAAAGTCATTTCTGTACCTGAAACGGGTCAAAATTGAAGCTTTTGAGTAAGCAAAACTCTGTAAAAATGGCAATTTTGGTCACTCTGAGGGTTTAAAAAGTGGTTATTCAACATGAGGCACGATCCAATTGACATTTTGAATCATTTTTGGTACAGTCCAAAAAATCAATTTTCGGATGAAAAACAATGACTCCGGACATGTCGAACGATCCCAAAATGGTCAATATGGATGAAATTTTAACATTTATTCTTTTGACTCTAAATGACTGTTGGATGTGAATTATGACTTTGTCAACTAAAATAAGTGTGTTTAAAGTCATTTCTGTGCCTGAAATGGGTCAAAATTGAAGCTTTTGAGTAAGCAAAACTCTGTAAAATTGGCAATTTTATTCACTGTGAGGGTTTAAAAAGTGGCTATTCAACATGAGGCACAATCCAATTGACATTTTGAATGATTTTTGGTACAGTCCAAAAAATCAATTTTCGGATGAAAAACAATGACTCCGGACATGTCGAACGATCCCAAAATGGTCAATATGGATGAAATTTTAACGTTTAATCTTTTGACTGTAACTGACTGTTGGATGTGAATTATGACTTTGTCAACTAAAATAAGTGTGTTTAAAGTCATTTCTGTACCTGAAACGGGTCAAAATTGAAGCTTTTGAGTAAGCAAAACTCTGTAAAAATGGCAATTTTGGTCACTCTGAGGGTTTAAAAAGTGGTTATTCAACATGAGGCACGATCCAATTGACATTTTGAATCATTTTTGGTACAGTCCAAAAAATCAATTTTCGGATGAAAAACAATGACTCCGGACATGTCGAACGATCCCAAAATGGTCAATATGGATGAAATTTTAACATTTATTCTTTTGACTCTAAATGACTGTTGGATGTGAATTATGACTTTGTCAACTAAAATAAGTGTGTTTAAAGTCATTTCTGTGCCTGAAATGGGTCAAAATTGAAGCTTTTGAGTAAGCAAAACTCTGTAAAATTGGCAATTTTATTCACTGTGAGGGTTTAAAAAGTGGCTATTCAACATGAGGCACAATCCAATTGACATTTTGAATGATTTTTGGTACAGTCCAAAAAATCAATTTTCGGATGAAAAACAATGACTCCGGACATGTCGAACGATCCCAAAATGGTCAATATGGATGAAATTTTAACGTTTAATCTTTTGACTGTAACTGACTGTTGGATGTGAATTATGACTTTGTCAACTAAAATAAGTGTGTTTAAAGTCATTTCTGTGCCTCAAAGGGATCAAAATTGAAGCTTTTGAGTAATCAAAACTCTGTAAAAATTGGCAATTTTGGTCACTGTGAGGGTTTAAGAAGTGGTTATTCAACATGAGGCACGATCCAATTGACATTTTGAATGATTTTTGGTACAGTCCAAAAAATCAATTTTCGGATGAAAAACGATGACTCCGGACATGTCGAACGATCCCAAAATGGTCAATATGGATGAAATTTTAACATTTAATCTTTTGACTGTAAATGACTGTTGGATGTGAATTATGACTTTGCCAACTAAAATAAGTGTGTTTAAAGTCATTTCTGTGCCTGAAATGGGTCAAAATTGAAGCTTTTGAGTAAGCAAAACTCTGTAAAATTGGCAATTTTGGTCACTGTGAGGGTTTAAAAAGTGGTTATTCAACATGAGGCATGATCCAATTGACATTTTGAATAATTTTTGGTACAGTCCAAAAAATCAAATTTCGGATGAAAAACGATGACTCCTGACATGTCGAACGATCCCAAAACGGTCAATATGGATGAAATTTTAACATTTAATCTTTTGACTGTAAATGACTGTTGGATGTGAATTATGACTTTGTCAACTAAAATAAGTGTGTTTAAAGTCATTTCTGTACCTGAAATGGGTCAAAATTGAAGCTTTTGAGTAAGCAAAACTCTGTGAAATTGGCAATTTTATTCACTGTGAGGGTTTAAAAAGTGGTCATTCAACATGAGGCACGATCCAATTGACATTTTGAATCATTTCTGGTACAGTCCAAAAAATCAATTTTCGGATGAAAAACGATGACTCCGGACATGCCGAACGATCCCAAAATGGTCAATATGGATGAAATTTTAACATTTAATCTTTTGACTGTAAATGACTGTTGGATGTGAATTATGACTTTGTTAACTAAAATAAGTGTGTTTAAAGTCATTTCTGTGCCTCAAAGGGGTCAAAATTGCAGCTTTTGAGTAATCAAAACTCTTTAAAATGGCAATTTTGGTCACTGTGAGGGTTTAAAAAGTGGTTATTCAACATGAGGCACGATCCAATTGACATTTTGAATGATTTTTGGTACAGTCCAAAAAATCAATTTTCGGATGAAAAACAATGACTCCGGACATGTCGAACGATCCCAAAATGGTCAATATGGATGAAATTTTAACGTTTAATCTTTTGACTGTAACTGACTGTTGGATGTGAATTATGACTTTTTCAACTAAAATAAGTGTGTTTAAAGTCATTTCTGTGCCTGAAACGGGTCAAAATTGAAGCTTTTGAGTAAGCAAAACTCTGTAAAAATGGCAATTTTGGTCACTCTGAGGGTTTAAAAAGTGGTCATTCAACATGAGGCACGATCCAATTGACATTTTGAATCATTTTTGGTACAGTCTAAAAAATCAATTTTCGGATGAAAAACAATGACTCCGGACATGTCAAACGATCCCAAAATGGTCAATATGGATGAAATTTTAACATTTAATCTTTTGACTGTAAATGACTGTTGGATGTGAATTATGACTTTTTCAACTAAAATAAGTGTGTTTAAAGTCATTTCTGTGCCTGAAACGGGTCAAAATTGAAGCTTTTGTGTAAGCAAAACTCTGTAAAAATGGCAATTTTGGTCACTCTGAGGGTTTAAAAAGTGGTCATTCAACATGAGGCACGATCCAATTGACATTTTGAATCATTTTTGGTACAGTCTATAAAATCAATTTTCGGATGAAAAACAATCACTCCGGACATGTCAAACGATCCCAAAATGGTCAATATGGATGAAATTTTAACATTTAATCTTTTGTCTGTAAATGACTGTTGGATGTGAAATATGACTTTGTCAACTAAAATAAGTGTGTTTAAAGTCATTTCTGTGCCTGAAATGGGTCAAAATTGAAGCTTTTGAGTAAGCAAAACTCTGTAAAAATGGCAATTTTGGTCACTGTGAGGGTTTAAAAAGTGGTTATTCAACATGAGGCACGATCCAATTGACATTTTGAATCATTTCTGGTACAGTCCAAAAAAATAAATTTTCGGATGAAAAACGATGACTCCGGACATGCCGAACGATCCCAAAATGGTCAATATGGATGAAATTTTAACATTTAATCTTTTGACTGTAAATGACTGTTGGATGTGAATTATGACTTTGTCAGCTAAAATAAGTGTGTTTAAAGTCATTTCTGTGCCTCAAAGGGGTCAAAATTGAAGCTTTTGAGTAATCAAAACTCTGTAAAAATGGCAATTTTGGTTACTGTGAGGGTTTAAAAAGTGGTTATTCAACATGAGGCACGATCCAATTGACATTTTGAATCATTTCTGGTACAGTCCAAAAAAATCAATTTTCGGATGAAAAACGATGACTCCGGACATGCCGAACGATCCCAAAATGGTCAATATGGATGAAATTTTAACATTTAATCTTTTGACTGTAAATGACTGTTGGATGTGAATTATGACTTTGTCAGCTAAAATAAGTGTGTTTAAAGTCATTTCTGTGCCTCAAAGGGGTCAAAATTGAAGCTTTTGAGTAATCAAAACTCTGTAAAAATGGCAATTTTGGTCACTCTGAGGGTTTAAAAAGTGGTTATTCAACATGAGGCACGATCCAATTGCCATTTTGAATAATTTTTGGTACAGTCCAAAAAATCCATTTTCGGATGAAAAACGATGACTCCGGACATGTCGAACGATCCCAAAATGGTCAATATGGATGAAATTTTAACATTTAATCTTTTGACTGTAAATGACTGTTGGATGTGAATTATGACTTTGTCAACTAAAATAAGTGTGTTTAAAGTCATTTCTGTGCCTGAAATGGGTCAAAATTGAAGCTTTTGAGTAAGCAAAACTCTGTAAAATTGGCAATTTTGGTCACTGTGAGGTTTTAAAAAGTGGTTATTCAACATGAGGCACGATCCAATTGACATTTTGAATCATTTTTGGTACAGTCCAAAAAATCAATTTTCGGATGAAAAACGATGACTCCGGACCTGTGGAACGATCCCAAAATGGTCAATATGGATGAAATTTTAACATTTAATCTTTTGACTCTAAATGACTGTTGGATGTGAATTATGACTTTGTCAACTAAAATAAGTGTGTTTAAAGTCATTTCTGTGCCTCAAAGGGGTCAAAATTGCAGCTTTTGAGTAATCAAAACTCTTTAAAATGGCAATTTTGGTCACTGTGATGGTTTAAAAAGTGGTTATTCAACATGAGGCACGATCCAATTGACATTTTGAATCATTTTTGGTACAATCCAAAAAATGAATTTTCGGATGAAAAACGATGACTCCGGACCTGTCGAACGTTCCCAAAATGGTCTATAATGATGAAATTTTAACATTTAATCTTTTGACTCTAAATGACTGTTGGATGTGAATTATGACTTTGTCAACTAAAATAAGTGTGTTTAAAGTCATTTCTGTGCCTCAAAGGGGTCAAAATTGCAGCTTGTGAGTAATCAAAACTCTGTAAAAATGGCAATTTTGGTCACTGTGAGGGTTTAAAAAGTGGTTATTCAACATGAGGCATGATCCAATTGACATTTTGAATAATTTTTGGTACAGTCCAAAAAATCAAATTTCGGATGAAAAACGATGTCTCCTGACATGTCGAACGATCCCAAAATGGTCAATATGGATGAAAGTTTAACATTTAATCTTTTGACTGTAAATGACTGTTGGATGTGAATTATGACTTTGTCAACTAAAATAAGTGTGTTTAAAGTCATTTCTGTACCTGAAACGGGTCAAAATTGAAGCTTTTGAGTAAGCAAAACTCTGTAAAAATGGCAATTTTGGTCACTCTGAGGGTTTAAAAAGTGGTTATTCAACATGAGGCACGATCCAATTGACATTTTGAATCATTTTTGGTACAGTCCAAAAAATCAATTTTCGGATGAAAAACAATGACTCCGGACATGTCGAACGATCCCAAAATGGTCAATATGGATGAAATTTTAACATTTATTCTTTTGACTCTAAATGACTGTTGGATGTGAATTATGACTTTGTCAACTAAAATAAGTGTGTTTAAAGTCATTTCTGTGCCTGAAATGGGTCAAAATTGAAGCTTTTGAGTAAGCAAAACTCTGTAAAATTGGCAATTTTATTCACTGTGAGGGTTTAAAAAGTGGCTATTCAACATGAGGCACAATCCAATTGACATTTTGAATGATTTTTGGTACAGTCCAAAAAATCAATTTTCGGATGAAAAACAATGACTCCGGACATGTCGAACGATCCCAAAATGGTCAATATGGATGAAATTTTAACGTTTAATCTTTTGACTGTAACTGACTGTTGGATGTGAATTATGACTTTGTCAACTAAAATAAGTGTGTTTAAAGTCATTTCTGTACCTGAAACGGGTCAAAATTGAAGCTTTTGAGTAAGCAAAACTCTGTAAAAATGGCAATTTTGGTCACTCTGAGGGTTTAAAAAGTGGTTATTCAACATGAGGCACGATCCAATTGACATTTTGAATCATTTTTGGTACAGTCCAAAAAATCAATTTTCGGATGAAAAACAATGACTCCGGACATGTCGAACGATCCCAAAATGGTCAATATGGATGAAATTTTAACATTTATTCTTTTGACTCTAAATGACTGTTGGATGTGAATTATGACTTTGTCAACTAAAATAAGTGTGTTTAAAGTCATTTCTGTGCCTGAAATGGGTCAAAATTGAAGCTTTTGAGTAAGCAAAACTCTGTAAAATTGGCAATTTTATTCACTGTGAGGGTTTAAAAAGTGGCTATTCAACATGAGGCACAATCCAATTGACATTTTGAATGATTTTTGGTACAGTCCAAAAAATCAATTTTCGGATGAAAAACAATGACTCCGGACATGTCGAACGATCCCAAAATGGTCAATATGGATGAAATTTTAACGTTTAATCTTTTGACTGTAACTGACTGTTGGATGTGAATTATGACTTTGTCAACTAAAATAAGTGTGTTTAAAGTCATTTCTGTGCCTCAAAGGGATCAAAATTGAAGCTTTTGAGTAATCAAAACTCTGTAAAAATTGGCAATTTTGGTCACTGTGAGGGTTTAAGAAGTGGTTATTCAACATGAGGCACGATCCAATTGACATTTTGAATGATTTTTGGTACAGTCCAAAAAATCAATTTTCGGATGAAAAACGATGACTCCGGACATGTCGAACGATCCCAAAATGGTCAATATGGATGAAATTTTAACATTTAATCTTTTGACTGTAAATGACTGTTGGATGTGAATTATGACTTTGCCAACTAAAATAAGTGTGTTTAAAGTCATTTCTGTGCCTGAAATGGGTCAAAATTGAAGCTTTTGAGTAAGCAAAACTCTGTAAAATTGGCAATTTTGGTCACTGTGAGGGTTTAAAAAGTGGTTATTCAACATGAGGCATGATCCAATTGACATTTTGAATAATTTTTGGTACAGTCCAAAAAATCAAATTTCGGATGAAAAACGATGACTCCTGACATGTCGAACGATCCCAAAATGGTCAATATGGATGAAAGTTTAACATTTAATCTTTTGACTGTAAATGACTGTTGGATGTGAATTATGACTTTGTCAACTAAAATAAGTGTGTTTAAAGTCATTTCTGTACCTGAAACGGGTCAAAATTGAAGCTTTTGAGTAAGCAAAACTCTGTAAAAATGGCAATTTTGGTCACTCTGAGGGTTTAAAAAGTGGTTATTCAACATGAGGCACGATCCAATTGACATTTTGAATCATTTTTGGTACAGTCCAAAAAATCAATTTTCGGATGAAAAACAATGACTCCGGACATGTCGAACGATCCCAAAATGGTCAATATGGATGAAATTTTAACATTTATTCTTTTGACTCTAAATGACTGTTGGATGTGAATTATGACTTTGTCAACTAAAATAAGTGTGTTTAAAGTCATTTCTGTGCCTGAAATGGGTCAAAATTGAAGCTTTTGAGTAAGCAAAACTCTGTAAAATTGGCAATTTTATTCACTGTGAGGGTTTAAAAAGTGGCTATTCAACATGAGGCACAATCCAATTGACATTTTGAATGATTTTTGGTACAGTCCAAAAAATCAATTTTCGGATGAAAAACAATGACTCCGGACATGTCGAACGATCCCAAAATGGTCAATATGGATGAAATTTTAACGTTTAATCTTTTGACTGTAACTGACTGTTGGATGTGAATTATGACTTTGTCAACTAAAATAAGTGTGTTTAAAGTCATTTCTGTGCCTCAAAGGGATCAAAATTGAAGCTTTTGAGTAATCAAAACTCTGTAAAAATTGGCAATTTTGGTCACTGTGAGGGTTTAAGAAGTGGTTATTCAACATGAGGCACGATCCAATTGACATTTTGAATGATTTTTGGTACAGTCCAAAAAATCAATTTTCGGATGAAAAACGATGACTCCGGACATGTCGAACGATCCCAAAATGGTCAATATGGATGAAATTTTAACATTTAATCTTTTGACTGTAAATGACTGTTGGATGTGAATTATGACTTTGCCAACTAAAATAAGTGTGTTTAAAGTCATTTCTGTGCCTGAAATGGGTCAAAATTGAAGCTTTTGAGTAAGCAAAACTCTGTAAAATTGGCAATTTTGGTCACTGTGAGGGTTTAAAAAGTGGTTATTCAACATGAGGCATGATCCAATTGACATTTTGAATAATTTTTGGTACAGTCCAAAAAATCAAATTTCGGATGAAAAACGATGACTCCTGACATGTCGAACGATCCCAAAACGGTCAATATGGATGAAATTTTAACATTTAATCTTTTGACTGTAAATGACTGTTGGATGTGAATTATGACTTTGTCAACTAAAATAAGTGTGTTTAAAGTCATTTCTGTACCTGAAATGGGTCAAAATTGAAGCTTTTGAGTAAGCAAAACTCTGTGAAATTGGCAATTTTATTCACTGTGAGGGTTTAAAAAGTGGTCATTCAACATGAGGCACGATCCAATTGACATTTTGAATCATTTCTGGTACAGTCCAAAAAATCAATTTTCGGATGAAAAACGATGACTCCGGACATGCCGAACGATCCCAAAATGGTCAATATGGATGAAATTTTAACATTTAATCTTTTGACTGTAAATGACTGTTGGATGTGAATTATGACTTTGTTAACTAAAATAAGTGTGTTTAAAGTCATTTCTGTGCCTCAAAGGGGTCAAAATTGCAGCTTTTGAGTAATCAAAACTCTTTAAAATGGCAATTTTGGTCACTGTGAGGGTTTAAAAAGTGGTTATTCAACATGAGGAACGATCCAATTGACATTTTGAATCATTTTTGGTACAATCCAAAAAATGAATTTTCGGATGAAAAACGATGACTCCGGACCTGTCGAACGTTCCCAAAATGGTCTATAATGATGAAATTTTAACATTTAATCTTTTGACTCTAAATGACTGTTGGATGTGAATTATGACTTTGTCAACTAAAATAAGTGTGTTTAAAGTCATTTCTGTGCCTCAAAGGGGTCAAAATTGCAGCTTTTGAGTAATCAAAACTCTGTAAAAATGGCAATTTTGGTCACTGTGAGGGTTTAAAAAGTGGTTATTCAACATGAGGCATGATCCAATTGACATTTTGAATAATTTTTGGTACAGTCCAAAAAATCAAATTTCGGATGAAAAACGATGACTCCTGACATGTCGAACGATCCCAAAATGGTCAATATGGATGAAATTTTAACATTTAATCTTTTGACTGTAAATGACTGTTGGATGTGAATTATGACTTTGTCAACTAAAATAAGTGTGTTTAAAGTCATTTCTGTGCCTGAAATGGGTCAAAATTGAAGCTTTTGAGTAAGCAAAACTCTGTAAAATTAGCAATTTTGGTCACTGTGAGGGTTTAAAAAGTGGTTATTCAACATGAGGCACGATCCAATTGACATTTTGAATGATTTTTGGTACAGTCCAAAAAATCAATTTTCGGATGAAAAACGATGACTCCGGACATGTCGAACGATCCCAAAATGGTCAATATGGATGAAATTTTAACATTTATTCTTTTGACTGTAAATGACTGTTGGATGTGAATTATGACTTTGTCAACTAAAATAAGTGTGTTTAAAGTCATTTCTGTGCCTCAAAGGGGTCAAAATTGAAGCTTTTGAGTAATCAAAACTCTGTAAAAATGGCAATTTTGGTCACTGTGAGGGTTTAAAAAGTGGTTATCCAACATGAGGCACGATCCAATTGACATTTTGAATCATTTCTGGTACAGTCCAAAAAAATCAATTTTCGGATGAAAAACGATGACTCCGGACATGCCGAACGATCCCAAAATGGTCAATATGGATGAAATTTTAACATTTAATCTTTTGACTGTAAATGACTGTTGGATGTGAATTATGACTTTGTCAGCTAAAATAAGTGTGTTTAAAGTCATTTCTGTGCCTCAAAGGGGTCAAAATTGAAGCTTTTGAGTAATCAAAACTCTGTAAAAATGGCAATTTTGGTCACTGTGAGGGTTTAAAAAGTGGTTATTCAACATGAGGCACGATCCAATTGCCATTTTGAATCATTTTTGGTACAGTCCAAAAAATCAATTTTCGGATGAAAAACGATGACTCCGGACATGTCGAACGATCCCAAAATGGTCAATATGGATGAAATTTTAACATTTAATCTTTTGACTGTAAATGACTGTTGGATGTGAATTATGACTTTGTCAACTAAAATAAGTGTGTTTAAAGTCATTTCTGTGCCTCAAAGGGGTCAAAATTGAAGCTTTTGAGAAATCAAAACTCTGTAAAAATGGCAATTTTGGTCACTGTGAGGGTTTAAAAAGTGGTTATTCAACATGAGGCACGATCCAATTGCCATTTTGAATCATTTTTGGTACAGTCCAAAAAATCAATTTTCGGATGAAAAACGATGACTCCGGACATGTCGAACGATCCCAAAATGGTCAATATGGATGAAATTTTAACATTTAATCTTTTGACTGTAAATGACTGTTGGATGTGAATTATGACTTTGTCAACTAAAATAAGTGTGTTTAAAGTCATTTCTGTGCCTGAAATGGGTCAAAATTGAAGCTTTTGAGTAAGCAAAACTCTGTAAAATTGGCAATTTTGGTTACTGTGAGGGTTTAAAAAGTGGTTATTCAACATGAGGCACGATCCAATTGACATTTTGAATGATTTTTGGTACAGTCCAAAAAATCAATTTTCGGATGAAAAACGATGACTCCGGACATGTCGAACGATCCCAAAATGGTCAATATGGATGAAATTTTAACATTTAATCTTTTGACTGTAAATGACTGTTGGATGTGAATTATGACTTTGTCAACTAAAATAAGTGTGTTTAAAGTCATTTCTGTGCCTCAAAGGGGTCAAAATTGAAGCTTTTGAGTAATCAAAACTCTGTAAAAATGGCAATTTTGGTCACTGTGAGGGTTTAAAAAGTGGTTATTCAACATGAGAAACGATCCAATTGACATTTTGAATCATTTCTGGTACAGTCCAAAAAAATCAATTTTCGGATGAAAAACGATGACTCCGGACATGCCGAACGATCCCAAAATGGTCAATATGGATGAAATTTTAACATTTAATCTTTTGACTGTAAATGACTGTTGGATGTGAATTATGACTTTGTCAGCTAAAATAAGTGTGTTTAAAGTCATTTCTGTACCTGAAACGGGTCAAAATTGAAGCTTTTGAGTAAGCAAAACTCTGTAAAAATGGCAATTTTGGTCACTCTGAGGGTTTAAAAAGTGGTTATTCAACATGAGGCACGATCCAATTGCCATTTTGAATAATTTTTGGTACAATCCAAAAAATGAATTTTCGGATGAAAAACGATGACTCCGAACCTGTCGAACGTTCCCAAAATGGTCTATAATGATGAAATTTTAACATTTAATCTTTTGACTCTAAATGACTGTTGGATGTGAATTATGACTTTGTCAACTAAAATAAGTGTGTTTAAAGTCATTTCTGTGCCTCAAAGGGGTCAAAATTGCAGCTTTTGAGTAATCAAAACTCTGTAAAAATGGCAATTTTGGTCACTGTGAGGGTTTAAAAAGTGGTTATTCAACATGAGGCATGATCCAATTGACATTTTGAATAATTTTTGGTACAGTCCAAAAAATCTAATTTCGGATGAAAAACGATGACTCCTGACATGTCGAACGATCCCAAAATGGTCAATATGGATGAAAGTTTAACATTTAATCTTTTGACTGTAAATGACTGTTGGATGTGAATTATGACTTTGTCAACTAAAATAAGTGTGTTTAAAGTCATTTCTGTACCTGAAACGGGTCAAAATTGAAGCTTTTGAGTAAGCAAAACTCTGTAAAAATGGCAATTTTGGTCACTCTGAGGGTTTAAAAAGTGGTTATTCAACATGAGGCACAATCCAATTGACATTTTGAATGATTTTTGGTACAGTCCAAAAAATCAATTTTCGGATGAAAAACAATGACTCCGGACATGTCGAACGATCCCAAAATGGTCAATATGGTTGAAATTTTAACGTTTAATCTTTTGACTGTAACTGACTGTTGGATGTGAATTATGACTTTGTCAACTAAAATAAGTGTGTTTAAAGTCATTTCTGTGCCTCAAAGGGATCAAAATTGAAGCTTTTGAGTAATCAAAACTCTGTAAAAATTGGCAATTTTGGTCACTGTGAGGGTTTAAGAAGTGGTTATTCAACATGAGGCACGATCCAATTGACATTTTGAATGATTTTTGGTACAGTCCAAAAAATCAATTTTCGGATGAAAAACGATGACTCCGGACATGTCGAACGATCCCAAAATGGTCAATATGGATGAAATTTTAACATTTAATCTTTTGACTGTAAATGACTGTTGGATGTGAATTATGACTTTGTCAACTAAAATAAGTGTTTTTAAAGTCATTTCTGTGCCTGAAACGGGTCAAAATTGAAGCTTTTGAGTAAGCAAAACTCTGTAAAAATGGCAATTTTGGTCACTCTGAGGGTTTAAAAAGTGGTCATTCAACATGAGGCACGATCCAATTGACATTTTGAATCATTTTTGGTACAGTCTAAAAAATCAATTTTCGGATGAAAAACAATGACTCCGGACATGTCAAACGATCCCAAAATGGTCAATATGGATGAAATTTTAACATTTAATCTTTTGTCTGTAAATGACTGTTGGATGTGAAATATGACTTTGTCAACTAAAATAAGTGTGTTTAAAGTCATTTCTGTGCCTGAAATGGGTCAAAATTGAAGCTTTTGAGTAAGCAAAACTCTGTAAAATTAGCAATTTTGGTCACTGTGAGGGTTTAAAAAGTGGTTATTCAACATGAGGCACGATCCAATTGACATTTTGAATGATTTTTGGTACAGTCCAAAAAATCAATTTTCGGATGAAAAACGATGACTCCGGACATGCCGAACGATCCCAAAATGGTCAATATGGATGAAATTTTAACATTTAATCTTTTGACTGTAAATGACTGTTGGATGTGAATTATGACTTTGTCAGCTAAAATAAGTGTGTTTAAAGTCATTTCTGTGCCTCAAAGGGGTCAAAATTGAAGCTTTTGAGTAATCAAAACTCTGTAAAAATGGCAATTTTGGTCACTCTGAGGGTTTAAAAAGTGGTTATTCAACATGAGGCACGATCCAATTGCCATTTTGAATAATTTTTGGTACAGTCCAAAAAATCCATTTTCGGATGAAAAACGATGACTCCGGACATGTCGAACGATCCCAAAATGGTCAATATGGATGAAATTTTAACATTTAATCTTTTGACTGTAAATGACTGTTGGATGTGAATTATGACTTTGTCAACTAAAATAAGTGTGTTTAAAGTCATTTCTGTGTCTGAAATGGGTCAAAATTGAAGCTTTTGAGTAAGCAAAACTCTGTAAAATTGGCAATTTTGGTCACTGTGAGGTTTTAAAAAGTGGTTATTCAACATGAGGCATGATCCAATTGACATTTTGAATAATTTTTGGTACAGTCCAAAAAATCAAATTTCGGATGAAAAACGATGACTCCTGACATGTCGAACGATCCCAAAACGGTCAATATGGATGAAATTTTAACATTTAATCTTTTGACTGTAAATGACTGTTGGATGTGAATTATGACTTTGTCAACTAAAATAAGTGTGTTTAAAGTCATTTCTGTACCTGAAACGGGTCAAAATTGAAGCTTTTGAGTAAGCAAAACTCTGTAAAAATGGCAATTTTGGTCACTCTGAGGGTTTAAAAAGTGGTTATTCAACATGAGGCACGATCCAATTGACATTTTGAATCATTTTTGGTACAGTCCAAAAAATCAATTTTCGGATGAAAAACGATGACTCCGAACATGTCGAACGATCCCAAAATGGTCAATATGGATGAAATTTTAACATTTAATCTTTTGACTCTAAATGACTGTTGGATGTGAATTATGACTTTGTCAACTAAAATAAGTGTGTTTAAAGTCATTTCTGTGCCTCAAAGGGGTCAAAATTGCAGCTTTTGAGTAATCAAAACTCTTTAAAATGGCAATTTTGGTCACTGTGAAGGTTTAAAAAGTGGTTATTCAACATGAGGCATGATCCAATTGACATTTTGAATCATTTTTGGTACAATCCAAAAAATGAATTTTCGGATGAAAAACGATGACTCCGAACCTGTCGAACGTTCCCAAAATGGTCTATAATGATGAAATTTTAACATTTAATCTTTTGACTCTAAATGAATGTTGGATGTGAATTATGACTTTGTCAACTAAAATAAGTGTGTTTAAAGTCATTTCTGTGCCTCAAAGGGGTCAAAATTGCAGCTTTTGAGTAATCAAAACTCTGTAAAAATGGCAATTTTGGTCACTGTGAGGGTTTAAAAAGTGGTTATTCAACATGAGGCATGATCCAATTGACATTTTGAATAATTTTTGGTACAGTCCAAAAAATCAAATTTCGGATGAAAAACGATGACTCCTGACATGTCGAACGATCCCAAAATGGTCAATATGGATGAAAGTTTAACATTTAATCTTTTGACTGTAAATGACTGTTGGATGTGAATTATGACTTTGTCAACTAAAATAAGTGTGTTTAAAGTCATTTCTGTACCTGAAACGGGTCAAAATTGAAGCTTTTGAGTAAGCAAAACTCTGTAAAAATGGCAATTTTGGTCACTCTGAGGGTTTAAAAAGTGGTTATTCAACATGAGGCACGATCCAATTGACATTTTGAATCATTTTTGGTACAGTCCAAAAAATCAATTTTCGGATGAAAAACGATGACTCCGGACATGTCGAACGATCCCAAAATGGTCAATATGGATGAAATTTTAACATTTAATCTTTTGACTCTAAATGACTGTTGGATGTGAATTATGACTTTGTCAACTAAAATAAGTGTGTTTAAAGTCATTTCTGTGCCTCAAAGGGGTCAAAATTGCAGCTTTTGAGTAATCAAAACTCTTTAAAATGGCAATTTTGGTCACTGTGAGGGTTTAAAAAGTGGTTATTCAACATGAGGCACGATCCAATTGACATTTTGAATCATTTTTGGTACAATCCAAAAAATGAATTTTCGGATGAAAAACGATGACTCCGAACCTGTCGAACGTTCCCAAAATGGTCTATAATGATGAAATTTTAACATTTAATCTTTTGACTCTAAATGACTGTTGGATGTGAATTATGACTTTGTCAACTAAAATAAGTGTGTTTAAAGTCATTTCTGTGCCTCAAAGGGGTCAAAATTGCAGCTTTTGAGTAATCAAAACTCTGTAAAAATGGCAATTTTGGTCACTGTGAGGGTTTAAAAACTGGTTATTCAACATGAGGCATGATCCAATTGACATTTTGAATAATTTTTTGGTACAGTCCAAAAAATCTAATTTCGGATGAAAAACGATGACTCCTGACATGTCGAACGATCCCAAAATGGTCAATATGGATGAAAGTTTAACATTTAATCTTTTGACTGTAAATGACTGTTGGATGTGAATTATGACTTTGTCAACTAAAATAAGTGTGTTTAAAGTCATTTCTGTACCTGAAACGGGTCAAAATTGAAGCTTTTGAGTAAGCAAAACTCTGTAAAAATGGCAATTTTGGTCACTCTGAGGGTTTAAAAAGTGGTTATTCAACATGAGGCACGATCCAATTGACATTTTGAATCATTTTTGGTACAGTCCAAAAAATCAATTTTCGGATGAAAAACAATGACTCCGGACATGTCGAACGATCCCAAAATGGTCAATATGGATGAAATTTTAACATTTATTCTTTTGACTCTAAATGACTGTTGGATGTGAATTATGACTTTGTCAACTAAAATAAGTGTGTTTAAAGTCATTTCTGTGCCTGAAATGGGTCAGAATTGAAGCTTTTGAGTAAGCAAAACTCTGTAAAATTGGCAATTTTATTAACTGTGAGGGTTTAAAAAGTGGCTATTCAACATGAGGCACAATCCAATTGACATTTTGAATGATTTTTGGTACAGTCCAAAAAATCAATTTTCGGATGAAAAACAATGACTCCGGACATGTCGAACGATCCCAAAATGGTCAATATGGTTGAAATTTTAACGTTTAATCTTTTGACTGTAACTGACTGTTGGATGTGAATTATGACTTTGTCAACTAAAATAAGTGTGTTTAAAGTCATTTCTGTGCCTCAAAGGGATCAAAATTGAAGCTTTTGAGTAATCAAAACTCTGTAAAAATTGGCAATTTTGGTCACTGTGAGGGTTTAAGAAGTGGTTATTCAACATGAGGCACGATCCAATTGACATTTTGAATGATTTTTGGTACAGTCCAAAAAATCAATTTTCGGATGAAAAACGATGACTCCGGACATGTCGAACGATCCCAAAATGGTCAATATGGATGAAATTTTAACATTTAATCTTTTGACTGTAAATGACTGTTGGATGTGAATTATGACTTTGTCAACTAAAATAAGTGTGTTTAAAGTCATTTCTGTGCCTGAAACGGGTCAAAATTGAAGCTTTTGAGTAAGCAAAACTCTGTAAAAATGGCAATTTTGGTCACTCTGAGGGTTTAAAAAGTGGTCATTCAACATGAGGCACGATCCAATTGACATTTTGAATCATTTTTGGTACAGTCTAAAAAATCAATTTTTGGATGAAAAACAATGACTCCGGACATGTCAAACGATCCCAAAATGGTCAATATGGATGAAATTTTAACATTTAATCTTTTGTCTGTAAATGACTGTTGGATGTGAAATATGACTTTGTCAACTAAAATAAGTGTGTTTAAAGTCATTTCTGTGCCTGAAATGGGTCAAAATTGAAGCTTTTGAGTAAGCAAAACTCTGTAAAATTAGCAATTTTGGTCACTGTGAGGGTTTAAAAAGTGGTTATTCAACATGAGGCACGATCCAATTGACATTTTGAATGATTTTTGGTACAGTCCAAAAAATCAATTTTCGGATGAAAAACGATGACTCCGGACATGCCGAACGATCCCAAAATGGTCAATATGGATGAAATTTTAACATTTAATCTTTTGACTGTAAATGACTGTTGGATGTGAATTATGACTTTGTCAGCTAAAATAAGTGTGTTTAAAGTCATTTCTGTGCCTCAAAGGGGTCAAAATTGAAGCTTTTGAGTAATCAAAACTCTGTAAAAATGGCAATGTTGGTCACTCTGAGGGTTTAAAAAGTGGTTATTCAACATGAGGCACGATCCAATTGCCATTTTGAATAATTTTTGGTACAGTCCAAAAAATCCATTTTCGGATGAAAAACGATGACTCCGGACATGTCGAACGATCCCAAAATGGTCAATATGGATGAAATTTTAACATTTAATCATTTGACTGTAAATGACTGTTGGATGTGAATTATGACTTTGTCAACTAAAATAAGTGTGTTTAAAGTCATTTCTGTGCCTCAAAGGGGTCAAAATTGAAGCTTTTGAGTAATCAAAACTCTGTAAAAATGGCAATTTTGGTCACTGTGAGGGTTTAAAAAGTGGTTATTCAACATGAGGCAAGATCCAATTGACATTTTGAATCATTTTTGGTACAGTCCAAAAAATCAATTTTCGGATGAAAAACGATGATTCCGGACATGCCGAACAATCCCAAAATGGTCAATATGGATGAAATTTTAACATTTAATCTTTTGACTGTAAATGACTGTTGGATGTGAAATATGACTTTGTCAACTAAAATAAGTGTGTTTAAAGTCATTTCTGTGCCTCAAAGGGGTCAAAATTGAAACTTTTGAGTAATCAAAACTCTGTAAAAATGGCAATTTTGGTCACTGTGAGGGTTTAAAAAGTGGTTATTCAACATGAGGCACGATCCAATTGCCATTTTGAATCATTTTTGGTACAGTCCAAAAAAATCAATTTTCGGATGAAAAACGATGACTCCGGACATGTCGAACGATCCCAAAATGGTCAATATGGATGAAATTTTAACATTTAATCTTTTGACTCTAAATGACTGTTGGATGTGAATTATGACTTTGTCAACTAAAATAAGTGTGTTTAAAGTCATTTCTGTGCCTGAAATGGGTCAAAATTGAAGCTTTTGAGTTAGCAAAACTCTGTAAAATTGGCAATTTTATTCACTGTGAGGGTTTAAAAAGTGGCTATTCAACATGAGGCACAATCCAATTGACATTTTAAATGATTTTTGGTACAGTCCAAAAAATCAATTTTCGGATGAAAAACAATGACTCCGGACATGTCGAACGATCCCAAAATGGTCAATATGGATGAAATTTTAACATTTAATCTTTTGACTGTAACTGACTGTTGGATGTGAATTATGACTTTGTCAACTAAAATAAGTGTGTTTAAAGTCATTTCTGTGCCTGAAATGGGTCAAAATTTAAGCTTTTGAGTAAGCAAAACTCTGTAAAAATGGCAATTTTGGTCACTGTGAGGGTTTAAAAAGTGGTTATTCAACATGAGGCATGATCCAATTGACATTTTGAATCATTTCTGGTACAGTCCAAAAAAATCAATTTTCGGATGAAAAACGATGACTCCGGACATGCCGAACGATCCCAAAATGGTCAATATGGATGAAATTTTAACATTTAATCTTTTGACTGTAAATGACTGTTGGATGTGAATTATGACTTTGTCAGCTAAAATAAGTGTGTTTAAAGTCATTTCTGTGCCTCAAAGGGGTCAAAATTGAAGCTTTTGAGTAATCAAAACTCTGTAAAAATGGCAATTTTGGTCACTCTGAGGGTTTAAAAAGTGGTTATTCAACATGAGGCACGATCCAATTGCCATTTTGAATAATTTTTGGTACAGTCCAAAAAATCCATTTTCGGATGAAAAACGATGACTCCGGACATGTCGAACGATCCCAAAATGGTCAATATGGATGAAATTTTAACATTTAATCTTTTGACTGTAAATGACTGTTGGATGTGAATTATGACTTTGTCAACTAAAATAAGTGTGTTTAAAGTCATTTCTGTGCCTGAAATGGGTCAAAATTGAAGCTTTTGAGTAAGCAAAACTCTGTAAAATTGGCAATTTTGGTCACTGTGAGGTTTTAAAAAGTGGTTATTCAACATGAGGCATGATCCAATTGACATTTTGAATAATTTTTGGTACAGTCCAAAAAATCAAATTTCGGATGAAAAACGATGACTCCTGACATGTCGAACGATCCCAAAACGGTCAATATGGATGAAATTTTAACATTTAATCTTTTGACTGTAAATGACTGTTGGATGTGAATTATGACTTTGTCAACTAAAATAAGTGTGTTTAAAGTCATTTCTGTACCTGAAACGGGTCAAAATTGAAGCTTTTGAGTAAGCAAAACTCTGTAAAAATGGCAATTTTGGTCACTCTGAGGGTTTAAAAAGTGGTTATTCAACATGAGGCACGATCCAATTGACATTTTGAATCATTTTTGGTACAGTCCAAAAAATCAATTTTCGGATGAAAAACAATGACTCCGAACATGTCGAACGATCCCAAAATGGTCAATATGGATGAAATTTTAACATTTAATCTTTTGACTCTAAATGACTGTTGGATGTGAATTATGACTTTGTCAACTAAAATAAGTGTGTTTAAAGTCATTTCTGTGCCTCAAAGGGGTCAAAATTGCAGCTTTTGAGTAATCAAAACTCTTTAAAATGGCAATTTTGGTCACTGTGAGGGTTTAAAAAGTGGTTATTCAACATGAGGCACGATCCAATTGACATTTTGAATCATTTTTGGTACAATCCAAAAAATGAATTTTCGGATGAAAAACGATGACTCCGAACCTGTCGAACGTTCCCAAAATGGTCTATAATGATGAAATTTTAACATTTAATCTTTTGACTCTAAATGAATGTTGGATGTGAATTATAACTTTGTCAACTAAAATAAGTGTGTTTAAAGTCATTTCTGTGCCTCAAAGGGGTCAAAATTGCAGCTTTTGAGTAATCAAAACTCTGTAAAAATGGCAATTTTGGTCACTGTGAGGGTTTAAAAAGTGGTTATTCAACATGAGGCATGATCCAATTGACATTTTGAATAATTTTTGGTACAGTCCAAAAAATCAAATTTCGGATGAAAAACGATGACTCCTGACATGTCGAACGATCCCAAAATGGTCAATATGGATGAAAGTTTAACATTTAATCTTTTGACTGTAAATGACTGTTGGATGTGAATTATGACTTTGTCAACTAAAATAAGTGTGTTTAAAGTCATTTCTGTACCTGAAACGGGTCAAAATTGAAGCTTTTGAGTAAGCAAAACTCTGTAAAAATGGCAATTTTGGTCACTCTGAGGGTTTAAAAAGTGGTTATTCAACATGAGGCACGATCCAATTGACATTTTGAATCATTTTTGGTACAGTCCAAAAAATCAATTTTCGGATGAAAAACAATGACTCCGGACATGTCGAACGATCCCAAAATGGTCAATATGGATGAAATTTTAACATTTATTCTTTTGACTCTAAATGACTGTTGGATGTGAATTATGACTTTGTCAACTAAAATAAGTGTGTTTAAAGTCATTTCTGTGCCTGAAATGGGTCAAAATTGAAGCTTTTGAGTAAGCAAAACTCTGTAAAATTGGCAATTTTATTCACTGTGAGGGTTTAAAAAGTGGCTATTCAACATGAGGCACAATCCAATTGACATTTTGAATGATTTTTGGTACAGTCCAAAAAATCAATTTTCGGATGAAAAACAATGACTCCGGACATGTCGAACGATCCCAAAATGGTCAATATGGATGAAATTTTAACGTTTAATCTTTTGACTGTAACTGACTGTTGGATGTGAATTATGACTTTGTCAACTAAAATAAGTGTGTTTAAAGTCATTTCTGTGCCTCAAAGGGATCAAAATTGAAGCTTTTGAGTAATCAAAACTCTGTAAAAATTGGCAATTTTGGTCACTGTGAGGGTTTAAGAAGTGGTTATTCAACATGAGGCACGATCCAATTGACATTTTGAATGATTTTTGGTACAGTCCAAAAAATCAATTTTCGGATGAAAAACGATGACTCCGGACATGTCGAACGATCCCAAAATGGTCAATATGGATGAAATTTTAACATTTAATCTTTTGACTGTAAATGACTGTTGGATGTGAATTATGACTTTGCCAACTAAAATAAGTGTGTTTAAAGTCATTTCTGTGCCTGAAATGGGTCAAAATTGAAGCTTTTGAGTAAGCAAATCTCTGTAAAATTGGCAATTTTGGTCACTGTGAGGGTTTAAAAAGTGGTTATTCAACATGAGGCATGATCCAATTGACATTTTGAATAATTTTTGGTACAGTCCAAAAAATCAAATTTCGGATGAAAAACGATGACTCCTGACATGTCGAACGATCCCAAAACGGTCAATATGGATGAAATTTTAACATTTAATCTTTTGACTGTAAATGACTGTTGGATGTGAATTATGACTTTGTCAACTAAAATAAGTGTGTTTAAAGTCATTTCTGTACCTGAAACGGGTCAAAATTGAAGCTTTTGAGTAAGCAAAACTCTGTAAAAATGGCAATTTTGGTCACTCTGAGGGTTTAAAAAGTGGTTATTCAACATGAGGCACGATCCAATTGACATTTTGAATCATTTTTGGTACAGTCCAAAAAATCAATTTTCGGATGAAAAACGATGACTCCGGACATGTCGAACGATCCCAAAATGGTCAATATGGATGAAATTTTAACATTTAATCTTTTGACTCTAAATGACTGTTGGATGTGAATTATGACTTTGTCAACTAAAATAAGTGTGTTTAAAGTCATTTCTGTACCTGAAATGGGTCAAAATTGAAGCTTTTGAGTAAGCAAAACTCTGTGAAATTGGCAATTTTATTCACTGTGAGGGTTTAAAAAGTGGTCATTCAACATGAGGCACGATCCAATTGACATTTTGAATCATTTTTGGTACAGTCTAAAAAATCAATTTTCGGATGAAAAACGATGACTCCGGACATGTCAAACGATCCCAAAATGGTCAATATGGATGAAATTTTAACATTTAATCTTTTGTCTGTAAATGACTGTTGGATGTGAAATATGACTTTGTCAACTAAAATAAGTGTGTTTAAAGTCATTTCTGTGCCTGAAATGGGTCAAAATTGAAGCTTTTGAGTAAGCAAAACTCTGTAAAATTGGCAATTTTGGTCACTGTGAGGGTTTAAAAAGTGGTTATTCAACATGAGGCACGATCCAATTGACATTTTGAATGATTTTTGGTACAGTCCAAAAAATCAATTTTCGGATGAAAAACGATGACTCCGGACATGTCGAACGATCCCAAAATGGTCAATATGGATGAAATTTTAACATTTATTCTTTTGACTGTAAATGACTGTTGGATGTGAATTATGACTTTGTCAACTAAAATAAGTGTGTTTAAAGTCATTTCTGTGCCTCAAAGGGGTCAAAATTGCAGCTTTTGAGTAATCAAAACTCTTTAAAATGGCAATTTTGGTCACTGTGAGGGTTTAAAAAGTGGTTATTCAACATGAGGAACGATCCAATTGACATTTTGAATCATTTTTGGTACAATCCAAAAAATGAATTTTCGGATGAAAAACGATGACTCCGGACCTGTCGAACGTTCCCAAAATGGTCTATAATGATGAAATTTTAACATTTAATCTTTTGACTCTAAATGACTGTTGGATGTGAATTATGACTTTGTCAACTAAAATAAGTGTGTTTAAAGTCATTTCTGTGCCTGAAATGGGTCAAAATTGAAGCTTTTGAGTTAGCAAAACTCTGTAAAATTGGCAATTTTATTCACTGTGAGGGTTTAAAAAGTGGCTATTCAACATGAGGCACAATCCAATTGACATTTTAAATGATTTTTGGTACAGTCCAAAAAATCAATTTTCGGATGAAAAACAATGACTCCGGACATGTCGAACGATCCCAAAATGGTCAATATGGATGAAATTTTAACATTTAATCTTTTGACTGTAACTGACTGTTGGATGTGAATTATGACTTTGTCAACTAAAATAAGTGTGTTTAAAGTCATTTCTGTGCCTGAAATGGGTCAAAATTTAAGCTTTTGAGTAAGCAAAACTCTGTAAAAATGGCAATTTTGGTCACTGTGAGGGTTTAAAAAGTGGTTATTCAACATGAGGCATGATCCAATTGACATTTTGAATCATTTCTGGTACAGTCCAAAAAAATCAATTTTCGGATGAAAAACGATGACTCCGGACATGCCGAACGATCCCAAAATGGTCAATATGGATGAAATTTTAACATTTAATCTTTTGACTGTAAATGACTGTTGGATGTGAATTATGACTTTGTCAGCTAAAATAAGTGTGTTTAAAGTCATTTCTGTGCCTCAAAGGGGTCAAAATTGAAGCTTTTGAGTAATCAAAACTCTGTAAAAATGGCAATTTTGGTCACTCTGAGGGTTTAAAAAGTGGTTATTCAACATGAGGCACGATCCAATTGCCATTTTGAATAATTTTTGGTACAGTCCAAAAAATCCATTTTCGGATGAAAAACGATGACTCCGGACATGTCGAACGATCCCAAAATGGTCAATATGGATGAAATTTTAACATTTAATCTTTTGACTGTAAATGACTGTTGGATGTGAATTATGACTTTGTCAACTAAAATAAGTGTGTTTAAAGTCATTTCTGTGCCTGAAATGGGTCAAAATTGAAGCTTTTGAGTAAGCAAAACTCTGTAAAATTGGCAATTTTGGTCACTGTGAGGTTTTAAAAAGTGGTTATTCAACATGAGGCATGATCCAATTGACATTTTGAATAATTTTTGGTACAGTCCAAAAAATCAAATTTCGGATGAAAAACGATGACTCCTGACATGTCGAACGATCCCAAAACGGTCAATATGGATGAAATTTTAACATTTAATCTTTTGACTGTAAATGACTGTTGGATGTGAATTATGACTTTGTCAACTAAAATAAGTGTGTTTAAAGTCATTTCTGTACCTGAAACGGGTCAAAATTGAAGCTTTTGAGTAAGCAAAACTCTGTAAAAATGGCAATTTTGGTCACTCTGAGGGTTTAAAAAGTGGTTATTCAACATGAGGCACGATCCAATTGACATTTTGAATCATTTTTGGTACAGTCCAAAAAATCAATTTTCGGATGAAAAACGATGACTCCGAACATGTCGAACGATCCCAAAATGGTCAATATGGATGAAATTTTAACATTTAATCTTTTGACTCTAAATGACTGTTGGATGTGAATTATGACTTTGTCAACTAAAATAAGTGTGTTTAAAGTCATTTCTGTGCCTCAAAGGGGTCAAAATTGCAGCTTTTGAGTAATCAAAACTCTTTAAAATGGCAATTTTGGTCACTGTGAGGGTTTAAAAAGTGGTTATTCAACATGAGGCACGATCCAATTGACATTTTGAATCATTTTTGGTACAATCCAAAAAATGAATTTTCGGATGAAAAACGATGACTCCGAACCTGTCGAACGTTCCCAAAATGGTCTATAATGATGAAATTTTAACATTTAATCTTTTGACTCTAAATGAATGTTGGATGTGAATTATAACTTTGTCAACTAAAATAAGTGTGTTTAAAGTCATTTCTGTGCCTCAAAGGGGTCAAAATTGCAGCTTTTGAGTAATCAAAACTCTGTAAAAATGGCAATTTTGGTCACTGTGAGGGTTTAAAAAGTGGTTATTCAACATGAGGCATGATCCAATTGACATTTTGAATAATTTTTGGTACAGTCCAAAAAATCAAATTTCGGATGAAAAACGATGACTCCTGACATGTCGAACGATCCCAAAATGGTCAATATGGATGAAAGTTTAACATTTAATCTTTTGACTGTAAATGACTGTTGGATGTGAATTATGACTTTGTCAACTAAAATAAGTGTGTTTAAAGTCATTTCTGTACCTGAAACGGGTCAAAATTGAAGCTTTTGAGTAAGCAAAACTCTGTAAAAATGGCAATTTTGGTCACTCTGAGGGTTTAAAAAGTGGTTATTCAACATGAGGCACGATCCAATTGACATTTTGAATCATTTTTGGTACAGTCCAAAAAATCAATTTTCGGATGAAAAACAATGACTCCGGACATGTCGAACGATCCCAAAATGGTCAATATGGATGAAATTTTAACATTTATTCTTTTGACTCTAAATGACTGTTGGATGTGAATTATGACTTTGTCAACTAAAATAAGTGTGTTTAAAGTCATTTCTGTGCCTGAAATGGGTCAAAATTGAAGCTTTTGAGTAAGCAAAACTCTGTAAAATTGGCAATTTTATTCACTGTGAGGGTTTAAAAAGTGGCTATTCAACATGAGGCACAATCCAATTGACATTTTGAATGATTTTTGGTACAGTCCAAAAAATCAATTTTCGGATGAAAAACAATGACTCCGGACATGTCGAACGATCCCAAAATGGTCAATATGGATGAAATTTTAACGTTTAATCTTTTGACTGTAACTGACTGTTGGATGTGAATTATGACTTTGTCAACTAAAATAAGTGTGTTTAAAGTCATTTCTGTGCCTCAAAGGGATCAAAATTGAAGCTTTTGAGTAATCAAAACTCTGTAAAAATTGGCAATTTTGGTCACTGTGAGGGTTTAAGAAGTGGTTATTCAACATGAGGCACGATCCAATTGACATTTTGAATGATTTTTGGTACAGTCCAAAAAATCAATTTTCGGATGAAAAACGATGACTCCGGACATGTCGAACGATCCCAAAATGGTCAATATGGATGAAATTTTAACATTTAATCTTTTGACTGTAAATGACTGTTGGATGTGAATTATGACTTTGCCAACTAAAATAAGTGTGTTTAAAGTCATTTCTGTGCCTGAAATGGGTCAAAATTGAAGCTTTTGAGTAAGCAAATCTCTGTAAAATTGGCAATTTTGGTCACTGTGAGGGTTTAAAAAGTGGTTATTCAACATGAGGCATGATCCAATTGACATTTTGAATAATTTTTGGTACAGTCCAAAAAATCAAATTTCGGATGAAAAACGATGACTCCTGACATGTCGAACGATCCCAAAACGGTCAATATGGATGAAATTTTAACATTTAATCTTTTGACTGTAAATGACTGTTGGATGTGAATTATGACTTTGTCAACTAAAATAAGTGTGTTTAAAGTCATTTCTGTACCTGAAACGGGTCAAAATTGAAGCTTTTGAGTAAGCAAAACTCTGTAAAAATGGCAATTTTGGTCACTCTGAGGGTTTAAAAAGTGGTTATTCAACATGAGGCACGATCCAATTGACATTTTGAATCATTTTTGGTACAGTCCAAAAAATCAATTTTCGGATGAAAAACGATGACTCCGGACATGTCGAACGATCCCAAAATGGTCAATATGGATGAAATTTTAACATTTAATCTTTTGACTCTAAATGACTGTTGGATGTGAATTATGACTTTGTCAACTAAAATAAGTGTGTTTAAAGTCATTTCTGTACCTGAAATGGGTCAAAATTGAAGCTTTTGAGTAAGCAAAACTCTGTGAAATTGGCAATTTTATTCACTGTGAGGGTTTAAAAAGTGGTCATTCAACATGAGGCACGATCCAATTGACATTTTGAATCATTTTTGGTACAGTCTAAAAAATCAATTTTCGGATGAAAAACGATGACTCCGGACATGTCAAACGATCCCAAAATGGTCAATATGGATGAAATTTTAACATTTAATCTTTTGTCTGTAAATGACTGTTGGATGTGAAATATGACTTTGTCAACTAAAATAAGTGTGTTTAAAGTCATTTCTGTGCCTGAAATGGGTCAAAATTGAAGCTTTTGAGTAAGCAAAACTCTGTAAAATTGGCAATTTTGGTCACTGTGAGGGTTTAAAAAGTGGTTATTCAACATGAGGCACGATCCAATTGACATTTTGAATGATTTTTGGTACAGTCCAAAAAATCAATTTTCGGATGAAAAACGATGACTCCGGACATGTCGAACGATCCCAAAATGGTCAATATGGATGAAATTTTAACATTTATTCTTTTGACTGTAAATGACTGTTGGATGTGAATTATGACTTTGTCAACTAAAATAAGTGTGTTTAAAGTCATTTCTGTGCCTCAAAGGGGTCAAAATTGCAGCTTTTGAGTAATCAAAACTCTTTAAAATGGCAATTTTGGTCACTGTGAGGGTTTAAAAAGTGGTTATTCAACATGAGGAACGATCCAATTGACATTTTGAATCATTTTTGGTACAATCCAAAAAATGAATTTTCGGATGAAAAACGATGACTCCGGACCTGTCGAACGTTCCCAAAATGGTCTATAATGATGAAATTTTAACATTTAATCTTTTGACTCTAAATGACTGTTGGATGTGAATTATGACTTTGTCAACTAAAATAAGTGTGTTTAAAGTCATTTCTGTGCCTCAAAGGGGTCAAAATTGCAGCTTTTGAGTAATCAAAACTCTGTAAAAATGGCAATTTTGGTCACTGTGAGGGTTTAAAAAGTGGTTATTCAACATGAGGCATGATCCAATTGACATTTTGAATAATTTTTGGTACAGTCCAAAAAATCAAATTTCGGATGAAAAACGATGACTCCTGACATGTCGAACGATCCCAAAATGGTCAATATGGATGAAATTTTAACATTTAATCTTTTGACTGTAAATGACTGTTGGATGTGAATTATGACTTTGTCAACTAAAATAAGTGTGTTTAAAGTCATTTCTGTACCTGAAACGGGTCAAAATTGACGCTTTTGAGTAAGCAAAACTCTGTAAAAATGGCAATTTTGGTCACTCTGAGGGTTTAAAAAGTGGTTATTCAACATGAGGCACAATCCAATTGACATTTTGAATGATTTTTGGTACAGTCCAAAAAATCAATTTTCGGATGAAAAACAATGACTCCGGACATGTCGAACGATCCCAAAATGGTCAATATGGATGAAATTTTAACATTTAATCTTTTGACTGTAACTGACTGTTGGATGTGAATTATGACTTTGTCAACTAAAATAAGTGTGTTTAAAGTCATTTCTGTGCCTCAAAGGGGTCAAAATTGCAGCTTTTGAGTACTCAAAACTCTTTAAAATGGCAATTTTGGTCACTGTGAGGGTTTAAAAAGTGGTTATTCAACATGAGGCACGATCCAATTGACATTTTGAATCATTTTTGGTACAATCCAAAAAATGAATTTTCGGATGAAAAACGATGACTCCGGACCTGTCGAACGTTCCCAAAATGGTCTATAATGATGAAATTTTAACATTTAATCTTTTGACTCTAAATGACTGTTGGATGTGAATTATGACTTTGTCAACTAAAATAAGTGTGTTTAAAGTCATTTCTGTGCCTCAAAGGGGTCAAAATTGCAGCTTTTGAGTAATCAGAACTCTGTAAAAATGGCAATTTTGGTCACTGTGAGGGTTTAAAAAGTGGTTATTCAACATGAGGCATGATCCAATTGACATTTTGAATAATTTTTGGTACAGTCCAAAAAATCAAATTTCGGATGAAAAACGATGACTCCTGACATGTCGAACGATCCCAAAATGGTCAATATGGATGAAAGTTTAACATTTAATCTTTTGACTGTAAATGACTGTTGGATGTGAATTATGACTTTGTCAACTAAAATAAGTGTGTTTAAAGTCATTTCTGTACCTGAAACGGGTCAAAATTGAAGCTTTTGAGTAAGCAAAACTCTGTAAAAATGGCAATTTTGGTCACTCTGAGGGTTTAAAAAGTGGTTATTCAACATGAGGCACGATCCAATTGACATTTTGAATCATTTTTGGTACAGTCCAAAAAATCAATTTTCGGATGAAAAACAATGACTCCGGACATGTCGAACGATCCCAAAATGGTCAATATGGATGAAATTTTAACATTTAATCTTTTGACTCTAAATGACTGTTGGATGTGAATTATGACTTTGTCAACTAAAATAAGTGTGTTTAAAGTCATTTCTGTGCCTGAAATGGGTCAAAATTGAAGCTTTTGAGTTAGCAAAACTCTGTAAAATTGGCAATTTTATTCACTGTGAGGGTTTAAAAAGTGGCTATTCAACATGAGGCACAATCCAATTGACATTTTGAATGATTTTTGGTACAGTCCAAAAAATCAATTTTCGGATGAAAAACAATGACTCCGGACATGTCGAACGATCCCAAAATGGTCAATATGGATGAAATTTTAACATTTAATCTTTTGACTGTAAATGACTGTTGGATGTGAATTATGACTTTTTCAACTAAAATAAGTGTGTTTAAAGTCATTTCTGTGCCTGAAACGGGTCAAAATTGAAGCTTTTGAGTAAGCAAAACTCTGTAAAAATGGCAATTTTGGTCACTCTGAGGGTTTAAAAAGTGGTCATTCAACATGAGGCACGATCCAATTGACATTTTGAATCATTTTTGGTACAGTCTAAAAAATCAATTTTCGGATGAAAAACAATGACTCCGGACATGTCAAACGATCCCAAAATGGTCAATATGGATGAAATTTTAACATTTAATCTTTTGACTGTAAATGACTGTTGGATGTGAATTATGACTTTGTCAACTAAAATAAGTGTGTTTAAAGTCATTTCTGTACCTGAAACGGGTCAAAATTGAAGCTTTTGAGTAAGCAAAACTCTGTAAAAATGGCAATTTTGGTCACTCTGAGGGTTTAAAAAGTGGTTATTCAACATGAGGCACGATCCAATTGACATTTTGAATCATTTTTGGTACAGTCCAAAAAATCAATTTTCGGATGAAAAACGATGACTCCGAACATGTCGAACGATCCCAAAATGGTCAATATGGATGAAATTTTAACATTTAATCTTTTGACTCTAAATGACTGTTGGATGTGAATTATGACTTTGTCAACTAAAATAAGTGTGTTTAAAGTCATTTCTGTGCCTCAAAGGGGTCAAAATTGCAGCTTTTGAGTAATCAAAACTCTTTAAAATGGCAATTTTGGTCACTGTGAGGGTTTAAAAAGTGGTTATTCAACATGAGGCACGATCCAATTGACATTTTGAATCATTTTTGGTACAATCCAAAAAATGAATTTTCGGATGAAAAACGATGACTCCGAACCTGTCGAACGTTCCCAAAATGGTCTATAATGATGAAATTTTAACATTTAATCTTTTGACTCTAAATGACTGTTGGATGTGAATTATGACTTTGTCAACTAAAATAAGTGTGTTTAAAGTCATTTCTGTGCCTCAAAGGGGTCAAAATTGCAGCTTTTGAGTAATCAAAACTCTGTAAAAATGGCAATTTTGGTCACTGTGAGGGTTTAAAAAGTGGTTATTCAACATGAGGCATGATCCAATTGACATTTTGAATAATTTTTGGTACAGTCCAAAAAATCAAATTTCGGATGAAAAACGATGACTCCTGACATGTCGAACGATCCCAAAATGGTCAATATGGATGAAAGTTTAACATTTAATCTTTTGACTGTAAATGACTGTTGGATGTGAATTATGACTTTGTCAACTAAAATAAGTGTGTTTAAAGTCATTTCTGTACCTGAAACAGGTCAAAATTGAAGCTTTTGAGTAAGCAAAACTCTGTAAAAATGGCAATTTTGGTCACTCTGAGGGTTTAAAAAGTGGTTATTCAACATGAGGCACGATCCAATTGACATTTTGAATCATTTTTGGTACAGTCCAAAAAATCAATTTTCGGATGAAAAACAATGACTCCGGACATGTCGAACGATCCCAAAATGGTCAATATGGATGAAATTTTAACATTTATTCTTTTGACTCTAAATGACTGTTGGATGTGAATTATGACTTTGTCAACTAAAATAAGTGTGTTTAAAGTCATTTCTGTGCCTGAAATGGGTCAAAATTGAAGCTTTTGAGTAAGCAAAACTCTGTAAAATTGGCAATTTTATTCACTGTGAGGGTTTAAAAAGTGGCTATTCAACATGAGGCACAATCCAATTGACATTTTGAATGATTTTTGGTACAGTCCAAAAAATCAATTTTCGGATGAAAAACAATGACTCCGGACATGTCGAACGATCCCAAAATGGTCAATATGGATGAAATTTTAACGTTTAATCTTTTGACTGTAACTGACTGTTGGATGTGAATTATGACTTTGTCAACTAAAATAAGTGTGTTTAAAGTCATTTCTGTGCCTCAAAGGGATCAAAATTGAAGCTTTTGAGTAATCAAAACTCTGTAAAAATTGGCAATTTTGGTCACTGTGAGGGTTTAAGAAGTGGTTATTCAACATGAGGCACGATCCAATTGACATTTTGAATGATTTTTGGTACAGTCCAAAAAATCAATTTTCGGATGAAAAACGATGACTCCGGACATGTCGAACGATCCCAAAATGGTCAATATGGATGAAATTTTAACATTTAATCTTTTGACTGTAAATGACTGTTGGATGTGAATTATGACTTTGCCAACTAAAATAAGTGTGTTTAAAGTCATTTCTGTGCCTGAAATGGGTCAAAATTGAAGCTTTTGAGTAAGCAAAACTCTGTAAAATTGGCAATTTTGGTCACTGTGAGGGTTTAAAAAGTGGTTATTCAACATGAGGCATGATCCAATTGACATTTTGAATAATTTTTGGTACAGTCCAAAAAATCAAATTTCGGATGAAAAACGATGACTCCTGACATGTCGAACGATCCCAAAACGGTCAATATGGATGAAATTTTAACATTTAATCTTTTGTCTGTAAATGACTGTTGGATGTGAATTATGACTTTGTCAACTAAAATAAGTGTGTTTAAAGTCATTTCTGTACCTGAAACGGGTCAAAATTGAAGCTTTTGAGTAAGCAAAACTCTGTAAAAATGGCAATTTTGGTCACTCTGAGGGTTTAAAAAGTGGTTATTCAACATGAGGCACGATCCAATTGACATTTTGAATCATTTTTGGTACAGTCCAAAAAATCAATTTTCGGATGAAAAACAATGACTCCGGACATGTCGAACGATCCCAAAATGGTCAATATGGATGAAATTTTAACATTTATTCTTTTGACTCTAAATGACTGTTGGATGTGAATTATGACTTTGTCAACTAAAATAAGTGTGTTTAAAGTCATTTCTGTGCCTGAAATGGGTCAAAATTGAAGCTTTTGAGTAAGCAAAACTCTGTAAAATTGGCAATTTTATTCACTGTGAGGGTTTAAAAAGTGGCTATTCAACATGAGGCACAATCCAATTGACATTTTGAATGATTTTTGGTACAGTCCAAAAAATCAATTTTCGGATGAAAAACAATGACTCCGGACATGTCGAACGATCCCAAAATGGTCAATATGGATGAAATTTTAACGTTTAATCTTTTGACTGTAACTGACTGTTGGATGTGAATTATGACTTTGTCAACTAAAATAAGTGTGTTTAAAGTCATTTCTGTGCCTCAAAGGGATCAAAATTGAAGCTTTTGAGTAATCAAAACTCTGTAAAAATTGGCAATTTTGGTCACTGTGAGGGTTTAAGAAGTGGTTATTCAACATGAGGCACGATCCAATTGACATTTTGAATGATTTTTGGTACAGTCCAAAAAATCAATTTTCGGATGAAAAACGATGACTCCGGACATGTCGAACGATCCCAAAATGGTCAATATGGATGAAATTTTAACATTTAATCTTTTGACTGTAAATGACTGTTGGATGTGAATTATGACTTTGCCAACTAAAATAAGTGTGTTTAAAGTCATTTCTGTGCCTGAAATGGGTCAAAATTGAAGCTTTTGAGTAAGCAAAACTCTGTAAAATTGGCAATTTTGGTCACTGTGAGGGTTTAAAAAGTGGTTATTCAACATGAGGCATGATCCAATTGACATTTTGAATAATTTTTGGTACAGTCCAAAAAATCAAATTTCGGATGAAAAACGATGACTCCTGACATGTCGAACGATCCCAAAACGGTCAATATGGATGAAATTTTAACATTTAATCTTTTGTCTGTAAATGACTGTTGGATGTGAAATATGACTTTGTCAACTAAAATAAGTGTGTTTAAAGTCATTTCTGTGCCTGAAATGGGTCAAAATTGAAGCTTTTGAGTAAGCAAAACTCTGTAAAATTGGCAATTTTGGTCACTGTGAGGGTTTAAAAAGTGGTTATTCAACATGAGGCACGATCCAATTGACATTTTGAATGATTTTTGGTACAGTCCAAAAAATCAATTTTCGGATGAAAAACGATGACTCCGGACATGTCGAACGATCCCAAAATGGTCAATATGGATGAAATTTTAACATTTATTCTTTTGACTGTAAATGACTGTTGGATGTGAATTATGACTTTGTCAACTAAAATAAGTGTGTTTAAAGTCATTTCTGTGCCTCAAAGGGGTCAAAATTGAAGCTTTTGAGTAATCAAAACTCTGTAAAAATGGCAATTTTGGTCACTGTGAGGGTTTAAAAAGTGGTTATTCAACATGAGGCACGATCCAATTGACATTTTGAATCATTTCTGGTACAGTCCAAAAAATCAATTTTCGGATGAAAAACGATGACTCCGGACCTGTCGAACGTTCCCAAAATGGTCTATAATGATGACATTTTAACATTTAATCTTTTGACTCTAAATGACTGTTGGATGTGAATTATGACTTTGTCAACTAAAATAAGTGTGTTTAAAGTCATTTCTGTGCCTCAAAGGGGTCAAAATTGCAGCTTTTGAGTAATCAAAACTCTGTAAAAATGGCAATTTTGGTCACTGTGAGGGTTTAAAAAGTGGTTATTCAACATGAGGCATGATCCAATTGACATTTTGAATAATTTTTGGTACAGTCCAAAAAATCAAATTTCGGATGAAAAACGATGACTCCTGACATGTCGAACGATCCCAAAATGGTCAATATGGATGAAAGTTTAACATTTAATCTTTTGACTGTAAATGACTGTTGGATGTGAATTATGACTTTGTCAACTAAAATAAGTGTGTTTAAAGTCATTTCTGTACCTGAAACGGGTCAAAATTGAAGCTTTTGAGTAAGCAAAACTCTGTAAAAATGGCAATTTTGGTCACTCTGAGGGTTTAAAAAGTGGTTATTCAATATGAGGCACGATCCAATTGACATTTTGAATCATTTTTGGTACAGTCCAAAAAATCAATTTTCGGATGAAAAACAATGACTCCGGACATGTCGAACGATCCCAAAATGGTCAATATGGATGAAATTTTAACATTTAATCTTTTGACTCTAAATGACTGTTGGATGTGAATTATGACTTTGTCAACTAAAATAAGTGTGTTTAAAGTCATTTCTGTGCCTGAAATGGGTCAAAATTGAAGCTTTTGAGTTAGCAAAACTCTGTAAAATTGGCAATTTTATTCACTGTGAGGGTTTAAAAAGTGGCTATTCAACATGAGGCACAATCCAATTGACATTTTGAATGATTTTTGGTACAGTCCAAAAAATCAATTTTCGGATGAAAAACAATGACTCCGGACATGTCGAACGATCCCAAAATGGTCAATATGGATGAAATTTTAACATTTAATCTTTTGACTGTAACTGACTGTTGGATGTGAATTATGACTTTGTCAACTAAAATAACTGTGTTTAAAGTCATTTCTGTGCCTCAAATGGATCAAAATTGAAGCTTTTGAGTAATAAAAACTCTGTAAAAATTGGCAATTTTGGTCACTGTGAGGGTTTAAGAAGTGGTTATTCAACATGAGACACGATCCAATTGACATTTGGAATGATTTTTGGTACAGTCCAAAAAATCAATTTTCGGATGAAAAACGATGACTCCGGACATGTCGAACGATCCCAAAATGGTCAATATGGATGAAATTTTAACATTTAATCTTTTGACTGTAAATGACTGTTGGATGTGAATTATGACTTTTTCAACTAAAATAAGTGTGTTTAAAGTCATTTCTGTGCCTGAAACGGGTCAAAATTGAAGCTTTTGAGTAAGCAAAACTCTGTAAAAATGGCAATTTTGGTCACTCTGAGGGTTTAAAAAGTGGTCATTCAACATGAGGCACGATCCAATTGACATTTTGAATCATTTTTGGTACAGTCTAAAAAATCAATTTTCGGATGAAAAACAATGACTCCGGACATGTCAAACGATCCCAAAATGGTCAATATGGATGAAATTTTAACATTTAATCTTTTGACTGTAAATGACTGTTGGATGTGAATTATGACTTTTTCAACTAAAATAAGTGTGTTTAAAGTCATTTCTGTGCCTGAAACGGGTCAAAATTGAAGCTTTTGAGTAAGCAAAACTCTGTAAAAATGGCAATTTTGGTCACTCTGAGGGTTTAAAAAGTGGTCATTCAACATGAGGCACGATCCAATTGACATTTTGAATCATTTTTGGTACAGTCTATAAAATCAATTTTCGGATGAAAAACAATGACTCCGGACATGTCAAACGATCCCAAAATGGTCAATATGGATGAAATTTTAACATTTAATCTTTTGTCTGTAAATGACTGTTGGATGTGAAATATGACTTTGTCAACTAAAATAAGTGTGTTTAAAGTCATTTCTGTGCCTGAAATGGGTCAAAATTGAAGCTTTTGAGTAAGCAAAACTCTGTAAAAATGGCAATTTTGGTCACTGTGAGGGTTTAAAAAGTGGTTATTCAACATGAGGCACGATCCAATTGACATTTTGAATCATTTCTGGTACAGTCCAAAAAAATCAATTTTCGGATGAAAAACGATGACTCCGGACATGCCGAACGATCCCAAAATGGTCAATATGGATGAAATTTTAACATTTAATCTTTTGACTGTAAATGACTGTTGGATGTGAATTATGACTTTGTCAGCTAAAATAAGTGTGTTTAAAGTCATTTCTGTGCCTCAAAGGGGTCAAAATTGAAGCTTTTGAGTAATCAAAACTCTGTAAAAATGGCAATTTTGGTCACTCTGAGGGTTTAAAAAGTGGTTATTCAACATGAGGCACGATCCAATTGCCATTTTGAATAATTTTTGGTACAGTCCAAAAAATCCATTTTCGGATGAAAAACGATGACTCCGGACATGTCGAACGATCCCAAAATGGTCAATATGGATGAAATTTTAACATTTAATCTTTTGACTGTAAATGACTGTTGGATGTGAATTATGACTTTGTCAACTAAAATAAGTGTGTTTAAAGTCATTTCTGTGCCTGAAATGGGTCAAAATTGAAGCTTTTGAGTAAGCAAAACTCTGTAAAATTGGCAATTTTGGTCACTGTGAGGTTTTAAAAAGTGGTTATTCAACATGAGGCATGATCCAATTGACATTTTGAATAATTTTTGGTACAGTCCAAAAAATCAAATTTCGGATGAAAAACGATGACTCCTGACATGTCGAACGATCCCAAAACGGTCAATATGGATGAAATTTTAACATTTAATCTTTTGACTGTAAATGACTGTTGGATGTGAATTATGACTTTGTCAACTAAAATAAGTGTGTTTAAAGTCATTTCTGTACCTGAAACGGGTCAAAATTGAAGCTTTTAAGTAAGCAAAACTCTGTAAAAATGGCAATTTTGGTCACTCTGAGGGTTTAAAAAGTGGTTATTCAACATGAGGCACGATCCAATTGACATTTTGAATCATTTTTGGTACAGTCCAAAAAATCAATTTTCGGATGAAAAACGATGACTCCGGACATGTGGAACGATCCCAAAATGGTCAATATGGATGAAATTTTAACATTTAATTTTTTGACTCTAAATGACTGTTGGATGTGAATTATGACTTTGTCAACTAAAATAAGTGTGTTTAAAGTCATTTCTGTGCCTCAAAGGGGTCAAAATTGCAGCTTTTGAGTAATCAAAACTCTTTAAAATGGCAATTTTGGTCACTGTGATGGTTTAAAAAGTGGTTATTCAACATGAGGCACGATCCAATTGACATTTTGAATCATTTTTGGTACAATCCAAAAAATGAATTTTCGGATGAAAAACGATGACTCCGGACCTGTCGAACGTTCCCAAAATGGTCTATAATGATGAAATTTTAACATTTAATCTTTTGACTCTAAATGACTGTTGGATGTGAATTATGACTTTGTCAACTAAAATAAGTGTGTTTAAAGTCATTTCTGTGCCTCAAAGGGGTCAAAATTGCAGCTTTTGAGTAATCAAAACTCTGTAAAAATGGCAATTTTGGTCACTGTGAGGGTTTAAAAAGTGGTTATTCAACATGAGGCATGATCCAATTGACATTTTGAATAATTTTTGGTACAGTCCAAAAAATCAAATTTCGGATGAAAAACGATGACTCCTGACATGTCGAACGATCCCAAAATGGTCAATATGGATGAAAGTTTAACATTTAATCTTTTGACTGTAAATGACTGTTGGATGTGAATTATGACTTTGTCAACTAAAATAAGTGTGTTTAAAGTCATTTCTGTACCTGAAACGGGTCAAAATTGAAGCTTTTGAGTAAGCAAAACTCTGTAAAAATGGCAATTTTGGTCACTCTGAGGGTTTAAAAAGTGGTTATTCAACATGAGGCACGATCCAATTGACATTTTGAATCATTTTTGGTACAGTCCAAAAAATCAATTTTCGGATGAAAAACAATGACTCCGGACATGTCGAACGATCCCAAAATGGTCAATATGGATGAAATTTTAACATTTATTCTTTTGACTCTAAATGACTGTTCAATGTGAATTATGACTTTGTCAACTAAAATAAGTGTGTTTAAAGTCATTTCTGTGCCTGAAATGGGTCAAAATTGAAGCTTTTGAGTAAGCAAAACTCTGTAAAATTGGCAATTTTATTCACTGTGAGGGTTTAAAAAGTGGCTATTCAACATGAGGCACAATCCAATTGACATTTTGAATGATTTTTGGTACAGTCCAAAAAATCAATTTTCGGATGAAAAACAATGACTCCGGACATGTCGAACGATCCCAAAATGGTCAATATGGATGAAATTTTAACGTTTAATCTTTTGACTGTAACTGACTGTTGGATGTGAATTATGACTTTGTCAACTAAAATAAGTGTGTTTAAAGTCATTTCTGTGCCTCAAAGGGATCAAAATTGAAGCTTTTGAGTAATCAAAACTCTGTAAAAATTGGCAATTTTGGTCACTGTGAGGGTTTAAGAAGTGGTTATTCAACATGAGGCACGATCCAATTGACATTTTGAATGATTTTTGGTACAGTCCAAAAAATCAATTTTCGGATGAAAAACGATGACTCCGGACATGTCGAACGATCCCAAAATGGTCAATATGGATGAAATTTTAACATTTAATCTTTTGACTGTAAATGACTGTTGGATGTGAAATATGACTTTGTCAACTAAAATAAGTGTGTTTAAAGTCATTTCTGTGCCTGAAATGGGTCAAAATTGAAGCTTTTGAGTAAGCAAAACTCTGTAAAATTAGCAATTTTGGTCACTGTGAGGGTTTAAAAAGTGGTTATTCAACATGAGGCACGATCCAATTGACATTTTGAATGATTTTTGGTACAGTCCAAAAAATCAATTTTCGGATGAAAAACGATGACTCCGGACATGTCGAACGATCCCAAAATGGTCAATATGGATGAAATTTTAACATTTATTCTTTTGACTGTAAATGACTGTTGGATGTGAATTATGACTTTGTCAACTAAAATAAGTGTGTTTAAAGTCATTTCTGTGCCTCAAAGGGGTCAAAATTGAAGCTTTTGAGTAATCAAAACTCTGTAAAAATGGCAATTTTGGTCACTGTGAGGGTTTAAAAAGTGGTTATTCAACATGAGGCACGATCCAATTGACATTTTGAATCATTTCTGGTACAGTCCAAAAAAATCAATTTTCGGATGAAAAACGATGACTCCGGACATGCCGAACGATCCCAAAATGGTCAATATGGATGAAATTTTAACATTTAATCTTTTGACTGTAAATGACTGTTGGATGTGAATTATGACTTTGTCAGCTAAAATAAGTGTGTTTAAAGTCATTTCTGTGCCTCAAAGGGGTCAAAATTGAAGCTTTTGAGTAATCAAAACTCTGTAAAAATGGCAATGTTGGTCACTCTGAGGGTTTAAAAAGTGGTTATTCAACATGAGGCACGATCCAATTGCCATTTTGAATAATTTTTGGTACAGTCCAAAAAATCCTTTTTCGGATGAAAAACGATGACTCCGGACATGTCGAACGATCCCAAAATGGTCAATATGGATGAAATTTTAACATTTAATCATTTGACTGTAAATGACTGTTGGATGTGAATTATGACTTTGTCAACTAAAATAAGTGTGTTTAAAGTCATTTCTGTGCCTCAAAGGGGTCAAAATTGAAGCTTTTGAGTAATCAAAACTCTGTAAAAATGGCAATTTTGGTCACTGTGAGGGTTTAAAAAGTGGTTATTCAACATGAGGCAAGATCCAATTGACATTTTGAATCATTTTTGGTACAGTCCAAAAAATCAATTTTCGGATGAAAAACGATGATTCCGGACATGCCGAACAATCCCAAAATGGTCAATATGGATGAAATTTTAACATTTAATCTTTTGACTGTAAATGACTGTTGGATGTGAAATATGACTTTGTCAACTAAAATAAGTGTGTTTAAAGTCATTTCTGTGCCTCAAAGGGGTCAAAATTGAAGCTTTTGAGTAATCAAAACTCTGTAAAAATGGCAATTTTGGTCACTGTGAGGGTTTAAAAAGTGGTTATTCAACATGAGGCACGATCCAATTGCCATTTTGAATCATTTTTGGTACAGTCCAAAAAATCAATTTTCGGATGAAAAACGATGACTCCGGACATGTCGGACGATCCCAAAATGGTCAATATGGATGAAATTTTAACATTTAATCTTTTGACTGTAAATGACTGTTGGATGTAAATTATGACTTTGTCAACTAAAATAAGTGTGTTTAAAGTCATTTCTGTGCCTCAAAGGGGTCAAAATTGAAGCTTTTGAGTAATCAAAACTCTGTAAAAATGGCAATTTTGGTCACTGTGAGGGTTTAAAAAGTGGTTATTCAACATGAGGCACGATCCAATTGCCATTTTGAATAATTTTTGGTACAGTCCAAAAAATCCATTTTCGGATGAAAAACGATGACTCCGGACATGTCGAACGATCCCAAAATGGTCAATATGGATGAAATTTTAACATTTAATCTTTTGACTGTAAATGACTGTTGGATGTGAATTATGACTTTGTCAACTAAAATAAGTGTGTTTAAAGTCATTTCTGTGCCTGAAATGGGTCAAAATTGAAGCTTTTGAGTAAGCAAAACTCTGTAAAATTGGCAATTTTGGTCACTGTGAGGTTTTAAAAAGTGGTTATTCAACATGAGGCATGATCCAATTGACATTTTGAATAATTTTTGGTACAGTCCAAAAAATCAAATTTCGGATGAAAAACGATGACTCCTGACATGTCGAACGATCCCAAAACGGTCAATATGGATGAAATTTTAACATTTAATCTTTTGACTGTAAATGACTGTTGGATGTGAATTATGACTTTGTCAACTAAAATAAGTGTGTTTAAAGTCATTTCTGTACCTGAAACGGGTCAAAATTGAAGCTTTTGAGTAAGCAAATCTCTGTAAAAATGGCAATTTTGGTCACTCTGAGGGTTTAAAAAGTGGTTATTCAAAATGAGGCACGATCCAATTGACATTTTGAATCATTTTTGGTACAGTCCAAAAAATCAATTTTCGGATGAAAAACGATGACTCCGGACATGTCGAACGATCCCAAAATGGTCAATATGGATGAAATTTTAACATTTAATCTTTTGACTCTAAATGACTGTTGGATGTGAATTATGACTTTGTCAACTAAAATAAGTGTGTTTAAAGTCATTTCTGTGCCTCAAAGGGGTCAAAATTGCAGCTTTTGAGTAATCAAAACTCTTTAAAATGGCAATTTTGGTCACTGTGAGGGTTTAAAAAGTGGTTATTCAACATGAGGCACGATCCAATTGACATTTTGAATCATTTTTGGTACAATCTAAAAAATGAATTTTCGGATGAAAAACGATGACTCCGAACCTGTCGAACGTTCCCAAAATGGTCTATAAGGATGAAATTTTAACATTTAATCTTTTGACTCTAAATGACTGTTGGATGTGAATTATGACTTTGTCAACTAAAATAAGTGTGTTTAAAGTCATTTCTGTGCCTCAAAGGGGTCAAAATTGCAGCTTTTGAGTAATCAAAACTCTGTAAAAATGGCAATTTTGGTCACTGTGAGGGTTTAAAAAGTGGTTATTCAACATGAGGCATGATCCAATTGACATTTTGAATAATTTTTGGTACAGTCCAAAAAATCAAATTTCGGATGAAAAACGATGACTCCTGACATGTCGAACGATCCCAAAACGGTCAATATGGATGAAAGTTTAACATTTAATCTTTTGACTGTAAATGACTGTTGGATGTGAATTATGACTTTGTCAACTAAAATAAGTGTGTTTAAAGTCATTTCTGTACCTGAAACGGGTCAAAATTGAAGCTTTTGAGTAAGCAAAACTCTGTAAAAATGGCAATTTTGGTCACTCTGAGGGTTTAAAAAGTGGTTATTCAACATGAGGCACGATCCAATTGACATTTTGAATCATTTTTGGTACAGTCCAAAAAATAAATTTTCGGATGAAAAACGATGACTCCGGACATGTCGAACGATCCCAAAATGGTCAATATGGATGAAATGTTAACATTTAATCTTTTGTCTGTAAATGACTGTTGGATGTGAAATATGACTTTGTCAACTAAAATAAGTGTGTTTAAAGTCATTTCTGTGCCTGAAATGGGTCAAAATTGAAGCTTTTGAGTAAGCAAAACTCTGTAAAATTGGCAATTTTGGTCACTGTGAGGGTTTAAAAAGTGGTTATTCAACATGAGGCACGATCCAATTGACATTTTGAATGATTTTTGGTACAGTCCAAAAAATCAATTTTCGGATGAAAAACGATGACTCCGGACATGTCGAACGATCCCAAAATGGTCAATATGGATGAAATTTTAACATTTATTCTTTTGACTGTAAATGACTGTTGGATGTGAATTATGACTTTGTCAACTAAAATAAGTGTGTTTAAAGTCATTTCTGTGCCTCAAAGGGGTCAAAATTGAAGCTTTTGAGTAATCAAAACTCTGTAAAAATGGCAATTTTGGTCACTGTGAGGGTTTAAAAAGTGGTTATTCAACATGAGGCACGATCCAATTGACATTTTGAATCATTTCTGGTACAGTCCAAAAAATCAATTTTCGGATGAAAAACGATGACTCCGGACCTGTCGAACGTTCCCAAAATGGTCTATAATGATGAAATTTTAACATTTAATCTTTTGACTCTAAATGACTGTTGGATGTGAATTATGACTTTGTCAACTAAAATAAGTGTGTTTAAAGTCATTTCTGTGCCTCAAAGGGGTCAAAATTGCAGCTTTTGAGTAATCAAAACTCTGTAAAAATGGCAATTTTGGTCACTGTGAGGGTTTAAAAAGTGGTTATTCAACATGAGGCATGATCCAATTGACATTTTGAATAATTTTTGGTACAGTCCAAAAAATCAAATTTCGGATGAAAAACGATGACTCCTGACATGTCGAACGATCCCAAAATGGTCAATATGGATGAAAGTTTAACATTTAATCTTTTGACTGTAAATGACTGTTGGATGTGAATTATGACTTTGTCAACTAAAATAAGTGTGTTTAAAGTCATTTCTGTACCTGAAACGGGTCAAAATTGAAGCTTTTGAGTAAGCAAAACTCTGTAAAAATGGCAATTTTGGTCACTCTGAGGGTTTAAAAAGTGGTTATTCAACATGAGGCACGATCCAATTGACATTTTGAATCATTTTTGGTACAGTCCAAAAAATCAATTTTCGGATGAAAAACAATGACTCCGGACATGTCGAACGATCCCAAAATGGTCAATATGGATGAAATTTTAACATTTAATCTTTTGACTCTAAATGACTGTTGGATGTGAATTATGACTTTGTCAACTAAAATAAGTGTGTTTAAAGTCATTTCTGTGCCTGAAATGGGTCAAAATTGAAGCTTTTGAGTTAGCAAAACTCTGTAAAATTGGCAATTTTATTCACTGTGAGGGTTTAAAGAGTGGCTATTCAACATGAGGCACAATCCAATTGACATTTTGAATGATTTTTGGTACAGTCCAAAAAATCAATTTTCGGATGAAAAACAATGACTCCGGACATGTCGAACGATCCCAAAATGGTCAATATGGATGAAATTTTAACATTTAATCTTTTGACTGTAACTGACTGTTGGATGTGAATTATGACTTTGTCAACTAAAATAACTGTGTTTAAAGTCATTTCTGTGCCTCAAAGGGATCAAAATTGAAGCTTTTGAGTAATAAAAACTCTGTAAAAATTGGCAATTTTGGTCACTGTGAGGGTTTAAGAAGTGGTTATTCAACATGAGACACGATCCAATTGACATTTGGAATGATTTTTGGTACAGTCCAAAAAATCAATTTTCGGATGAAAAACGATGACTCCGGACATGTCGAACGATCCCAAAATGGTCAATATGGATGAAATTTTAACATTTAATCTTTTGACTGTAAATGACTGTTGGATGTGAATTATGACTTTTTCAACTAAAATAAGTGTGTTTAAAGTCATTTCTGTGCCTGAAACGGGTCAAAATTGAAGCTTTTGAGTAAGCAAAACTCTGTAAAAATGGCAATTTTGGTCACTCTGAGGGTTTAAAAAGTGGTCATTCAACATGAGGCACGATCCAATTGACATTTTGAATCATTTTTGGTACAGTCTAAAAAATCAATTTTCGGATGAAAAACAATGACTCCGGACATGTCAAACGATCCCAAAATGGTCAATATGGATGAAATTTTAACATTTAATCTTTTGACTGTAAATGACTGTTGGATGTGAATTATGACTTTTTCAACTAAAATAAGTGTGTTTAAAGTCATTTCTGTGCCTGAAACGGGTCAAAATTGAAGCTTTTGAGTAAGCAAAACTCTGTAAAAATGGCAATTTTGGTCACTCTGAGGGTTTAAAAAGTGGTCATTCAACATGAGGCACGATCCAATTGACATTTTGAATCATTTTTGGTACAGTCTATAAAATCAATTTTCGGATGAAAAACAATGACTCCGGACATGTCAAACGATCCCAAAATGGTCAATATGGATGAAATTTTAACATTTAATCTTTTGTCTGTAAATGACTGTTGGATGTGAAATATGACTTTGTCAACTAAAATAAGTGTGTTTAAAGTCATTTCTGTGCCTGAAATGGGTCAAAATTGAAGCTTTTGAGTAAGCAAAACTCTGTAAAAATGGCAATTTTGGTCACTGTGAGGGTTTAAAAAGTGGTTATTCAACATGAGGCACGATCCAATTGACATTTTGAATCATTTCTGGTACAGTCCAAAAAAATCAATTTTCGGATGAAAAACGATGACTCCGGACATGCCGAACGATCCCAAAATGGTCAATATGGATGAAATTTTAACATTTAATCTTTTGACTGTAAATGACTGTTGGATGTGAATTATGACTTTGTCAGCTAAAATAAGTGTGTTTAAAGTCATTTCTGTGCCTCAAAGGGGTCAAAATTGAAGCTTTTGAGTAATCAAAACTCTGTAAAAATGGCAATTTTGGTCACTCTGAGGGTTTAAAAAGTGGTTATTCAACATGAGGCACGATCCAATTGCCATTTTGAATAATTTTTGGTACAGTCCAAAAAATCCATTTTCGGATGAAAAACGATGACTCCGGACATGTCGAACGATCCCAAAATGGTCAATATGGATGAAATTTTAACATTTAATCTTTTGACTGTAAATGACTGTTGGATGTGAATTATGACTTTGTCAACTAAAATAAGTGTGTTTAAAGTCATTTCTGTGCCTGAAATGGGTCAAAATTGAAGCTTTTGAGTAAGCAAAACTCTGTAAAATTGGCAATTTTGGTCACTGTGAGGTTTTAAAAAGTGGTTATTCAACATGAGGCATGATCCAATTGACATTTTGAATAATTTTTGGTACAGTCCAAAAAATCAAATTTCGGATGAAAAACGATGACTCCTGACATGTCGAACGATCCCAAAACGGTCAATATGGATGAAATTTTAACATTTAATCTTTTGACTGTAAATGACTGTTGGATGTGAATTATGACTTTGTCAACTAAAATAAGTGTGTTTAAAGTCATTTCTGTACCTGAAACGGGTCAAAATTGAAGCTTTTGAGTAAGCAAAACTCTGTAAAAATGGCAATTTTGGTCACTCTGAGGGTTTAAAAAGTGGTTATTCAACATGAGGCACGATCCAATTGACATTTTGAATCATTTTTGGTACAGTCCAAAAAATCAATTTTCGGATGAAAAACGATGACTCCGGACATGTCGAACGATCCCAAAATGGTCAATATGGATGAAATTTTAACATTTAATCTTTTGACTCTAAATGACTGTTGGATGTGAATTATGACTTTGTCAACTAAAATAAGTGTGTTTAAAGTCATTTCTGTGCCTCAAAGGGGTCAAAATTGCAGCTTTTGAGTAATCAAAACTCTTTAAAATGGCAATTTTGGTCACTGTGAGGGTTTAAAAAGTGGTTATTCAACATGAGGCACGATCCAATTGACATTTTGAATCATTTTTGGTACAGTCCAAAAAATCAATTTTCGGATGAAAAACAATGACTCCGGACATGTCGAACGATCCCAAAATGGTCAATATGGATGAAATTTTAACATTTATTCTTTTGACTCTAAATGACTGTTGGATGTGAATTATGACTTTGTCAACTAAAATAAGTGTGTTTAAAGTCATTTCTGTGCCTGAAATGGGTCAAAATTGAAGCTTTTGAGTAAGCAAAACTCTGTAAAATTGGCAATTTTATTCACTGTGAGGGTTTAAAAAGTGGCTATTCAACATGAGGCACAATCCAATTGACATTTTGAATGATTTTTGGTACAGTCCAAAAAATCAATTTTCGGATGAAAAACAATGACTCCGGACATGTCGAACGATCCCAAAATGGTCAATATGGATGAAATTTTAACGTTTAATCTTTTGACTGTAACTGACTGTTGGATGTGAATTATGACTTTGTCAACTAAAATAAGTGTGTTTAAAGTCATTTTTGTGCCTCAAAGGGATCAAAATTGAAGCTTTTGAGTAATCAAAACTCTGTAAAAATTGGCAATTTTGGTCACTGTGAGGGTTTAAGAAGTGGTTATTCAACATGAGGCACGATCCAATTGACATTTTGAATGATTTTTGGTACAGTCCAAAAAATCAATTTTCGGATGAAAAACGATGACTCCGGACATGTCGAACGATCCCAAAATGGTCAATATGGATGAAATTTTAACATTTAATCTTTTGACTGTAAATGACTGTTGGATGTGAAATATGACTTTGTCAACTAAAATAAGTGTGTTTAAAGTCATTTCTGTGCCTGAAATGGGTCAAAATTGAAGCTTTTGAGTAAGCAAAACTCTGTAAAATTAGCAATTTTGGTCACTGTGAGGGTTTAAAAAGTGGTTATTCAACATGAGGCACGATCCAATTGACATTTTGAATGATTTTTGGTACAGTCCAAAAAATCAATTTTCGGATGAAAAACGATGACTCCGGACATGTCGAACGATCCCAAAATGGTCAATATGGATGAAATTTTAACATTTATTCTTTTGACTGTAAATGACTGTTGGATGTGAATTATGACTTTGTCAACTAAAATAAGTGTGTTTAAAGTCATTTCTGTGCCTCAAAGGGGTCAAAATTGAAGCTTTTGAGTAATCAAAACTCTGTAAAAATGGCAATTTTGGTCACTGTGAGGGTTTAAAAAGTGGTTATTCAACATGAGGCACGATCCAATTGACATTTTGAATCATTTCTGGTACAGTCCAAAAAAATAAATTTTCGGATGAAAAACGATGACTCCGGACATGCCGAACGATCCCAAAATGGTCAATATGGATGAAATTTTAACATTTAATCTTTTGACTGTAAATGACTGTTGGATGTGAATTATGACTTTGTCAGCTAAAATAAGTGTGTTTAAAGTCATTTCTGTGCCTCAAAGGGGTCAAAATTGAAGCTTTTGAGTAATCAAAACTCTGTAAAAATGGCAATGTTGGTCACTCTGAGGGTTTAAAAAGTGGTTATTCAACATGAGGCACGATCCAATTGCCATTTTGAATAATTTTTGGTACAGTCCAAAAAATCCTTTTTCGGATGAAAAACGATGACTCCGGACATGTCGAACGATCCCAAAATGGTCAATATGGATGAAATTTTAACATTTAATCATTTGACTGTAAATGACTGTTGGATGTGAATTATGACTTTGTCAACTAAAATAAGTGTGTTTAAAGTCATTTCTGTGCCTCAAAGGGGTCAAAATTGAAGCTTTTGAGTAATCAAAACTCTGTAAAAATGGCAATTTTGGTCACTGTGAGGGTTTAAAAAGTGGTTATTCAACATGAGGCAAGATCCAATTGACATTTTGAATCATTTTTGGTACAGTCCAAAAAATCAATTTTCGGATGAAAAACGATGATTCCGGACATGCCGAACAATCCCAAAATGGTCAATATGGATGAAATTTTAACATTTAATCTTTTGACTGTAAATGACTGTTGGATGTGAAATATGACTTTGTCAACTAAAATAAGTGTGTTTAAAGTCATTTCTGTGCCTCAAAGGGGTCAAAATTGAAGCTTTTGAGTAATCAAAACTCTGTAAAAATGGCAATTTTGGTCACTGTGAGGGTTTAAAAAGTGGTTATTCAACATGAGGCACGATCCAATTGCCATTTTGAATCATTTTTGGTACAGTCCAAAAAATCAATTTTCGGATGAAAAACGATGACTCCGGACATGTCGGACGATCCCAAAATGGTCAATATGGATGAAATTTTAACATTTAATCTTTTGACTGTAAATGACTGTTGGATGTGAATTATGACTTTGTCAACTAAAATAAGTGTGTTTAAAGTCATTTCTGTGCCTCAAAGGGGTCAAAATTGAAGCTTTTGAGTAATCAAAACTCTGTAAAAATGGCAATTTTGGTCACTGTGAGGGTTTAAAAAGTGGTTATTTAACATGAGGCACGATCCAATTGACATTTTGAATCATTTCTGGTACAGTCCAAAAAAAATCAATTTTCGGATGAAAAACGATGACTCCGGACATGCCGAACGATCCCAAAATGGTCAATATGGATGAAATTTTAACATTTAATCTTTTGACTGTAAATGACTGTTGGATGTGAATTATGACTTTGTCAGCTAAAATAAGTGTGTTTAAAGTCATTTCTGTGCCTCAAAGGGGTCAAAATTGAAGCTTTTGAGTAATCAAAACTCTGTAAAAATGGCAATTTTGGTCACTCTGAGGGTTTAAAAAGTGGTTATTCAACATGAGGCACGATCCAATTGCCATTTTGAATAATTTTTGGTACAGTCCAAAAAATCCATTTTCGGATGAAAAACGATGACTCCGGACATGTCGAACGATCCCAAAATGGTCAATATGGATGAAATTTTAACATTTAATCTTTTGACTGTAAATGACTGTTGGATGTGAAATATGACTTTGTCAACTAAAATAAGTGTGTTTAAAGTCATTTCTGTGCCTGAAATGGGTCAAAATTGAAGCTTTTGAGTAAGCAAAACTCTGTAAAAATGGCAATTTTGGTCACTGTGAGGGTTTAAAAAGTGGTTATTCAACATGAGGCACGATCCAATTGACATTTTGAATCATTTCTGGTACAGTCCAAAAAAATCAATTTTCGGATGAAAAACGATGACTCCGGACATGCCGAACGATCCCAAAATGGTCAATATGGATGAAATTTTAACATTTAATCTTTTGACTGTAAATGACTGTTGGATGTGAATTATGACTTTGTCAGCTAAAATAAGTGTGTTTAAAGTCATTTCTGTGCCTCAAAGGGGTCAAAATTGAAGCTTTTGAGTAATCAAAACTCTGTAAAAATGGCAATTTTGGTCACTCTGAGGGTTTAAAAAGTGGTTATTCAACATGAGGCACGATCCAATTGCCATTTTGAATAATTTTTGGTACAGTCCAAAAAATCCATTTTCGGATGAAAAACGATGACTCCGGACATGTCGAACGATCCCAAAATGGTCAATATGGATGAAATTTTAACATTTAATCTTTTGACTGTAAATGACTGTTGGATGTGAATTATGACTTTGTCAACTAAAATAAGTGTGTTTAAAGTCATTTCTGTGCCTGAAATGGGTCAAAATTGAAGCTTTTGAGTAAGCAAAACTCTGTAAAATTGGCAATTTTGGTCACTGTGAGGTTTTAAAAAGTGGTTATTCAACATGAGGCATGATCCAATTGACATTTTGAATAATTTTTGGTACAGTCCAAAAAATCAAATTTCGGATGAAAAACGATGACTCCTGACATGTCGAACGATCCCAAAACGGTCAATATGGATGAAATTTTAACATTTAATCTTTTGACTGTAAATGACTGTTGGATGTGAATTATGACTTTGTCAACTAAAATAAGTGTGTTTAAAGTCATTTCTGTACCTGAAACGGGTCAAAATTGAAGCTTTTGAGTAAGCAAAACTCTGTAAAAATGGCAATTTTGGTCACTCTGAGGGTTTAAAAAGTGGTTATTCAACATGAGGCACGATCCAATTGACATTTTGAATCATTTTTGGTACAGTCCAAAAAATCAATTTTCGGATGAAAAACGATGACTCCGGACATGTCGAACGATCCCAAAATGGTCAATATGGATGAAATTTTAACATTTAATCTTTTGACTCTAAATGACTGTTGGATGTGAATTATGACTTTGTCAACTAAAATAAGTGTGTTTAAAGTCATTTCTGTGCCTCAAAGGGGTCAAAATTGCAGCTTTTGAGTAATCAAAACTCTTTAAAATGGCAATTTTGGTCACTGTGAGGGTTTAAAAAGTGGTTATTCAACATGAGGCACGATCCAATTGACATTTTGAATCATTTTTGGTACAGTCCAAAAAATCAATTTTCGGATGAAAAACAATGACTCCGGACATGTCGAACGATCCCAAAATGGTCAATATGGATGAAATTTTAACATTTATTCTTTTGACTCTAAATGACTGTTGGATGTGAATTATGACTTTGTCAACTAAAATAAGTGTGTTTAAAGTCATTTCTGTGCCTGAAATGGGTCAAAATTGAAGCTTTTGAGTAAGCAAAACTCTGTAAAATTGGCAATTTTATTCACTGTGAGGGTTTAAAAAGTGGCTATTCAACATGAGGCACAATCCAATTGACATTTTGAATGATTTTTGGTACAGTCCAAAAAATCAATTTTCGGATGAAAAACAATGACTCCGGACATGTCGAACGATCCCAAAATGGTCAATATGGATGAAATTTTAACGTTTAATCTTTTGACTGTAACTGACTGTTGGATGTGAATTATGACTTTGTCAACTAAAATAAGTGTGTTTAAAGTCATTTCTGTGCCTCAAAGGGATCAAAATTGAAGCTTTTGAGTAATCAAAACTCTGTAAAAATTGGCAATTTTGGTCACTGTGAGGGTTTAAGAAGTGGTTATTCAACATGAGGCACGATCCAATTGACATTTTGAATGATTTTTGGTACAGTCCAAAAAATCAATTTTCGGATGAAAAACGATGACTCCGGACATGTCGAACGATCCCAAAATGGTCAATATGGATGAAATTTTAACATTTAATCTTTTGACTGTAAATGACTGTTGGATGTGAAATATGACTTTGTCAACTAAAATAAGTGTGTTTAAAGTCATTTCTGTGCCTGAAATGGGTCAAAATTGAAGCTTTTGAGTAAGCAAAACTCTGTAAAATTAGCAATTTTGGTCACTGTGAGGGTTTAAAAAGTGGTTATTCAACATGAGGCACGATCCAATTGACATTTTGAATGATTTTTGGTACAGTCCAAAAAATCAATTTTCGGATGAAAAACGATGACTCCGGACATGTCGAACGATCCCAAAATGGTCAATATGGATGAAATTTTAACATTTATTCTTTTGACTGTAAATGACTGTTGGATGTGAATTATGACTTTGTCAACTAAAATAAGTGTGTTTAAAGTCATTTCTGTGCCTCAAAGGGGTCAAAATTGAAGCTTTTGAGTAATCAAAACTCTGTAAAAATGGCAATTTTGGTCACTGTGAGGGTTTAAAAAGTGGTTATTCAACATGAGGCACGATCCAATTGACATTTTGAATCATTTCTGGTACAGTCCAAAAAAATCAATTTTCGGATGAAAAACGATGACTCCGGACATGCCGAACGATCCCAAAATGGTCAATATGGATGAAATTTTAACATTTAATCTTTTGACTGTAAATGACTGTTGGATGTGAATTATGACTTTGTCAGCTAAAATAAGTGTGTTTAAAGTCATTTCTGTGCCTCAAAGGGGTCAAAATTGAAGCTTTTGAGTAATCAAAACTCTGTAAAAATGGCAATGTTGGTCACTCTGAGGGTTTAAAAAGTGGTTATTCAACATGAGGCACGATCCAATTGCCATTTTGAATAATTTTTGGTACAGTCCAAAAAATCCTTTTTCGGATGAAAAACGATGACTCCGGACATGTCGAACGATCCCAAAATGGTCAATATGGATGAAATTTTAACATTTAATCATTTGACTGTAAATGACTGTTGGATGTGAATTATGACTTTGTCAACTAAAATAAGTGTGTTTAAAGTCATTTCTGTGCCTCAAAGGGGTCAAAATTGAAGCTTTTGAGTAATCAAAACTCTGTAAAAATGGCAATTTTGGTCACTGTGAGGGTTTAAAAAGTGGTTATTCAACATGAGGCAAGATCCAATTGACATTTTGAATCATTTTTGGTACAGTCCAAAAAATCAATTTTCGGATGAAAAACGATGATTCCGGACATGCCGAACAATCCCAAAATGGTCAATATGGATGAAATTTTAACATTTAATCTTTTGACTGTAAATGACTGTTGGATGTGAAATATGACTTTGTCAACTAAAATAAGTGTGTTTAAAGTCATTTCTGTGCCTCAAAGGGGTCAAAATTGAAGCTTTTGAGTAATCAAAACTCTGTAAAAATGGCAATTTTGGTCACTGTGAGGGTTTAAAAAGTGGTTATTCAACATGAGGCACGATCCAATTGCCATTTTGAATCATTTTTGGTACAGTCCAAAAAATCAATTTTCGGATGAAAAACGATGACTCCGGACATGTCGGACGATCCCAAAATGGTCAATATGGATGAAATTTTAACATTTAATCTTTTGACTGTAAATGACTGTTGGATGTGAATTATGACTTTGTCAACTAAAATAAGTGTGTTTAAAGTCATTTCTGTGCCTCAAAGGGGTCAAAATTGAAGCTTTTGAGTAATCAAAACTCTGTAAAAATGGCAATTTTGGTCACTGTGAGGGTTTAAAAAGTGGTTATTTAACATGAGGCACGATCCAATTGACATTTTGAATCATTTCTGGTACAGTCCAAAAAAATCAATTTTCGGATGAAAAACGATGACTCCGGACATGCCGAACGATCCCAAAATGGTCAATATGGATGAAATTTTAACATTTAATCTTTTGACTGTAAATGACTGTTGGATGTGAATTATGACTTTGTCAGCTAAAATAAGTGTGTTTAAAGTCATTTCTGTGCCTCAAAGGGGTCAAAATTGAAGCTTTTGAGTAATCAAAACTCTGTAAAAATGGCAATTTTGGTCACTCTGAGGGTTTAAAAAGTGGTTATTCAACATGAGGCACGATCCAATTGCCATTTTGAATAATTTTTGGTACAGTCCAAAAAATCCATTTTCGGATGAAAAACGATGACTCCGGACATGTCGAACGATCCCAAAATGGTCAATATGGATGAAATTTTAACATTTAATCTTTTGACTGTAAATGACTGTTGGATGTGAATTATGACTTTGTCAACTAAAATAAGTGTGTTTAAAGTCATTTCTGTGCCTGAAATGGGTCAAAATTGAAGCTTTTGAGTAAGCAAAACTCTGTAAAATTGGCAATTTTGGTCACTGTGAGGTTTTAAAAAGTGGTTGTTCAACATGAGGCATGATCCAATTGACATTTTGAATAATTTTTGGTACAGTCCAAAAAATCAAATTTCGGATGAAAAACGATGACTCCTGACATGTCGAACGATCCCAAAACGGTCAATATGGATGAAATTTTAACATTTAATCTTTTGACTGTAAATGACTGTTGGATGTGAATTATGACTTTGTCAACTAAAATAAGTGTGTTTAAAGTCATTTCTGTACCTGAAACGGGTCAAAATTGAAGCTTTTGAGTAAGCAAAACTCTGTAAAAATGGCAATTTTGGTCACTCTGAGGGTTTAAAAAGTGGTTATTCAAAATGAGGCACGATCCAATTGACATTTTGAATCATTTTTGGTACAGTCCAAAAAATCAATTTTCGGATGAAAAACGATGACTCCGGACATGTCGAACGATCCCAAAATGGTCAATATGGATGAAATTTTAACATTTAATCTTTTGACTCTAAATGACTGTTGGATGTGAATTATGACTTTGTCAACTAAAATAAGTGTGTTTAAAGTCATTTCTGTGCCTCAAAGGGGTCAAAATTGCAGCTTTTGAGTAATCAAAACTCTTTAAAATGGCAATTTTGGTCACTGTGAGGGTTTAAAAAGTGGTTATTCAACATGAGGCACGATCCAATTGACATTTTGAATCATTTTTGGTACAATCTAAAAAATGAATTTTCGGATGAAAAACGATGACTCCGAACCTGTCGAACGTTCCCAAAATGGTCTATAAGGATGAAATTTTAACATTTAATCTTTTGACTCTAAATGACTGTTGGATGTGAATTATGACTTTGTCAACTAAAATAAGTGTGTTTAAAGTCATTTCTGTGCCTCAAAGGGGTCAAAATTGCAGCTTTTGAGTAATCAAAACTCTGTAAAAATGGCAATTTTGGTCACTGTGAGGGTTTAAAAAGTGGTTATTCAACATGAGGCATGATCCAATTGACATTTTGAATAATTTTTGGTACAGTCCAAAAAATCAAATTTCGGATGAAAAACGATGACTCCTGACATGTCGAACGATCCCAAAATGGTCAATATGGATGAAAGTTTAACATTTAATCTTTTGACTGTAAATGACTGTTGGATGTGAATTATGACTTTGTCAACTAAAATAAGTGTGTTTAAAGTCATTTCTGTACCTGAAACGGGTCAAAATTGAAGCTTTTGAGTAAGCAAAACTCTGTAAAAATGGCAATTTTGGTCACTCTGAGGGTTTAAAAAGTGGTTATTCAACATGAGGCACGATCCAATTGACATTTTGAATCATTTTTGGTACAGTCCAAAAAATCAATTTTCGGATGAAAAACGATGACTCCGGACATGTCGAACGATCCCAAAATGGTCAATATGGATGAAATTTTAACATTTAATCTTTTGTCTGTAAATGACTGTTGGATGTGAAATATGACTTTGTCAACTAAAATAAGTGTGTTTAAAGTCATTTCTGTGCCTGAAATGGGTCAAAATTGAAGCTTTTGAGTAAGCAAAACTCTGTAAAATTGGCAATTTTGGTCACTGTGAGGGTTTAAAAAGTGGTTATTCAACATGAGGCACGATCCAATTGACATTTTGAATGATTTTTGGTACAGTCCAAAAAATAAATTTTCGGATGAAAAACGATGACTCCGGACATGTCGAACGATCCCAAAATGGTCAATATGGATGAAATTTTAACATTTATTCTTTTGACTGTAAATGACTGTTGGATGTGAATTATGACTTTGTCAACTAAAATAAGTGTGTTTAAAGTCATTTCTGTGCCTCAAAGGGGTCAAAATTGAAGCTTTTGAGTAATCAAAACTCTGTAAAAATGGCAATTTTGGTCACTGTGAGGGTTTAAAAAGTGGTTATTCAACATGAGGCACGATCCAATTGACATTTTGAATCATTTCTGGTACAGTCCAAAAAATCAATTTTCGGATGAAAAACGATGACTCCGGACCTGTCGAACGTTCCCAAAATGGTCTATAATGATGAAATTTTAACATTTAATCTTTTGACTCTAAATGACTGTTGGATGTGAATTATGACTTTGTCAACTAAAATAAGTGTGTTTAAAGTCATTTCTGTGCCTCAAAGGGGTCAAAATTGCAGCTTTTGAGTAATCAAAACTCTGTAAAAATGGCAATTTTGGTCACTGTGAGGGTTTAAAAAGTGGTTATTCAACATGAGGCATGATCCAATTGACATTTTGAATAATTTTTGGTACAGTCCAAAAAATCAAATTTCGGATGAAAAACGATGACTCCTGACATGTCGAACGATCCCAAAATGGTCAATATGGATGAAAGTTTAACATTTAATCTTTTGACTGTAAATGACTGTTGGATGTGAATTATGACTTTGTCAACTAAAATAAGTGTGTTTAAAGTCATTTCTGTGCCTCAAAGGGGTCAAAATTGAAGCTTTTGAGTAATCAAAACTCTGTAAAAATGGCAATTTTGGTCACTGTGAGGGTTTAAAAAGTGGTTATTCAACATGAGGCACGATCCAATTGACATTTTGAATCATTTCTGGTACAGTCCAAAAAATCAATTTTCGGATGAAAAACGATGACTCCGGACCTGTCGAACGTTCCCAAAATGGTCTATAATGATGAAATTTTAACATTTAATCTTTTGACTCTAAATGACTGTTGGATGTGAATTATGACTTTGTCAACTAAAATAAGTGTGTTTAAAGTCATTTCTGTGCCTCAAAGGGGTCAAAATTGCAGCTTTTGAGTAATCAAAACTCTGTAAAAATGGCAATTTTGGTCACTGTGAGGGTTTAAAAAGTGGTTATTCAACATGAGGCATGATCCAATTGACATTTTGAATAATTTTTGGTACAGTCCAAAAAATCAAATTTCGGATGAAAAACGATGACTCCTGACATGTCGAACGATCCCAAAATGGTCAATATGGATGAAAGTTTAACATTTAATCTTTTGACTGTAAATGACTGTTGGATGTGAATTATGACTTTGTCAACTAAAATAAGTGTGTTTAAAGTCATTTCTGTACCTGAAACGGGTCAAAATTGAAGCTTTTGAGTAAGCAAAACTCTGTAAAAATGGCAATTTTGGTCACTCTGAGGGTTTAAAAAGTGGTTATTCAACATGAGGCACGATCCAATTGCCATTTTGAATAATTTTTGGTACAGTCCAAAAAATCCATTTTCGGATGAAAAACGATGACTCCGGACATGTCGAACGATCCCAAAATGGTCAATATGGATGAAATTTTAACATTTAATCTTTTGACTGTAAATGACTGTTGGATGTGAATTATGACTTTGTCAACTAAAATAAGTGTGTTTAAAGTCATTTCTGTGCCTGAAATGGGTCAAAATTGAAGCTTTTGAGTAAGCAAAACTCTGTAAAATTGGCAATTTTGGTCACTGTGAGGTTTTAAAAAGTGGTTATTCAACATGAGGCATGATCCAATTGACATTTTGAATAATTTTTGGTACAGTCCAAAAAATCAAATTTCGGATGAAAAACGATGACTCCTGACATGTCGAACGATCCCAAAACGGTCAATATGGATGAAATTTTAACATTTAATCTTTTGACTGTAAATGACTGTTGGATGTGAATTATGACTTTGTCAACTAAAATAAGTGTGTTTAAAGTCATTTCTGTACCTGAAACGGGTCAAAATTGAAGCTTTTGAGTAAGCAAAACTCTGTAAAAATGGCAATTTTGGTCACTCTGATGGTTTAAAAAGTGGTTATTCAACATGAGGCACGATCCAATTGACATTTTGAATCATTTTTGGTACAGTCCAAAAAATCAATTTTCGGATGAAAAACGATGACTCCGGACATGTGGAACGATCCCAAAATGGTCAATATGGATGAAATTTTAACTTTTAATCTTTTGACTCTAAATGACTGTTGGATGTGAATTATGACTTTGTCAACTAAAATAAGTGTGTTTAAAGTCATTTCTGTGCCTCAAAGGGGTCAAAATTGCAGCTTTTGAGTAATCAAAACTCTTTAAAATGGCAATTTTGGTCACTGTGATGGTTTAAAAAGTGGTTATTCAACATGAGGCACGATCCAATTGACATTTTGAATCATTTTTGGTACAATCCAAAAAATGAATTTTCGGATGAAAAACGATGACTCCGGACCTGTCGAACGTTCCCAAAATGGTCTATAATGATGAAATTTTAACATTTAATCTTTTGACTCTAAATGACTGTTGGATGTGAATTATGACTTTGTCAACTAAAATAAGTGTGTTTAAAGTCATTTCTGTGCCTCAAAGGGGTCAAAATTGCAGCTTTTGAGTAATCAAAACTCTGTAAAAATGGCAATTTTGGTCACTGTGAGGGTTTAAAAAGTGGTTATTCAACATGAGGCATGATCCAATTGACATTTTGAATAATTTTTGGTACAGTCCAAAAAATCAAATTTCGGATGAAAAACGATGACTCCTGACATGTCGAACGATCCCAAAATGGTCAATATGGATGAAAGTTTAACATTTAATCTTTTGACTGTAAATGACTGTTGGATGTGAATTATGACTTTGTCAACTAAAATAAGTGTGTTTAAAGTCATTTCTGTACCTGAAACGGGTCAAAATTGAAGCTTTTGAGTAAGCAAAACTCTGTAAAAATGGCAATTTTGGTCACTCTGAGGGTTTAAAAAGTGGTTATTCAACATGAGGCACGATCCAATTGACATTTTGAATCATTTTTGGTACAGTCCAAAAAATCAATTTTCGGATGAAAAACAATGACTCCGGACATGTCAAACGATCCCAAAATGGTCAATATGGATGAAATTTTAACATTTATTCTTTTGACTCTAAATGACTGTTGGATGTGAATTATGACTTTGTCAACTAAAATAAGTGTGTTTAAAGTCATTTCTGTGCCTGAAATGGGTCAAAATTGAAGCTTTTGAGTAAGCAAAACTCTGTAAAATTGGCAATTTTATTCACTGTGAGGGTTTAAAAAGTGGCTATTCAACATGAGGCACAATCCAATTGACATTTTGAATGATTTTTGGTACAGTCCAAAAAATCAATTTTCGGATGAAAAACAATGACTCCGGACATGTCGAACGATCCCAAAATGGTCAATATGGATGAAATTTTAACGTTTAATCTTTTGACTGTAACTGACTGTTGGATGTGAATTATGACTTTGTCAACTAAAATAAGTGTGTTTAAAGTCATTTCTGTGCCTCAAAGGGATCAAAATTGAAGCTTTTGAGTAATCAAAACTCTGTAAAAATTGGCAATTTTGGTCACTGTGAGGGTTTAAGAAGTGGTTATTCAACATGAGGCACGATCCAATTGACATTTTGAATGATTTTTGGTACAGTCCAAAAAATCAATTTTCGGATGAAAAACGATGACTCCGGACATGTCGAACGATCCCAAAATGGTCAATATGGATGAAATTTTAACATTTAATCTTTTGACTGTAAATGACTGTTGGATGTGAAATATGACTTTGTCAACTAAAATAAGTGTGTTTAAAGTCATTTCTGTGCCTCAAAGGGGTCAAAATTGAAGCTTTTGAGTAATCAAAACTCTGTAAAAATGGCAATTTTGGTCACTCTGAGGGCTTAAAAAGTGGTCATTCAACATGAGGCACGATCCAATTGACATTTTGAATCATTTTTGGTACAGTCCAAAAAATCAATTTTCGGATGAAAAACGATGACTCCGGACCTGTCGAACGTTCCCAAAATGGTCAATATCGATGAAATTTTAACATTTAATCTTTTGACTGTAAATGACTGTTGGATGTGAATTATGACTTTGTCAACTAAAATAAGTGTGTTTAAAGTCATTTCTGTGCCTCAAAGGGGTCAAAATTGAAGCTTTTGAGTAATCAAAACTCTGTAAAAATGGCAATTTTGGTCACTCTGAGGGGTTAAAAAGTGGTCATTCAACATGAGGCACGATCCAATTGACATTTTGAATCATTTTTGGTACAGTCCAAAAAATCAATTTTCGGATGAAAAACGATGACTCTGGACCTGTCGAACGTTCCCAAAATGGACTATAATGATGAAATTTTAACATTTAATCTTTTGACTGTAAATGACTGTTGGATGTGAATTATGACTTTGTCAACTAAAATAAGTGTGTTTAAAGTCATTTCTGTGCCTCAAAGGGGTCAAAATTGAAGCTTTTGAGTAATCAAAACTCTGTAAAAATGGCAATTTTGGTCACTGTGAGGGTTTAAAAAGTGGTTATTCAACATGAGGCACGATCCAATTGCCATTTTGAATCATTTTTGGTACAGTCCAAAAAATCAATTTTCGGATGAAAAACGATGACTCCGGACATGTCGAACGATCCCAAAATGGTCAATATGGATGAAATTTTAACATTTAATCTTTTGACTGTAAATGACTGTTGGATGTGAATTATGACTTTGTCAACTAAAATAAGTGTGTTTAAAGTCATTTCTGTGCCTCAAAGGGGTCAAAATTGAAGCTTTTGAGTAATCAAAACTCTGTAAAAATGGCAATTTTGGTCACTCTGAGGGTTTAAAAAGTGGTCATTCAACATGAGGCACGATCCAATTGACATTTTGAATCATTTTTGGTACAGTCCAAAAAATCAATTTTCGGATGAAAAACGATGACTCCGGACCTGTCGAACGTTCCCAAAATGGTCTATAATGATGACATTTTAACATTTAATCTTTGACTGTAAATGACTGTTGGATGTGAATTATGACTTTGTCAACTAAAATAAGTGTGTTTAAAGTAATTTCTGTGCCTCAAAGGGGTCAAAATTGAAGCTTTTGAGTAATCAAAACTCTGTAAAAATGGCAATTTTGGTCACTCTGAGGGTTTAAAAAGTGGTCATTCAACATGAGGCACGATCCAATTGACATTTTGAATAATTTTTGGTACAGTCCAAAAAATCAATTTTCGGATGAAAAACGATGACTTCGGACCTGTCAAACGATCCCAAAATGGTCAATATGGATGAAATTTTAACATTTAATCTTTTGACTGTAAATGACTGTTGGATGTGAATTATGTCTTTGTCAACTAAAATAAGTGTGTTTAAAGTCATTTCTGTGCCTCAAAGGGGTCAAAATTGAAGCTTTTGAGTAATCAAAACTCTGTAAAAATGGCAATTTTGGTCACTCTGAGGGTTTAAAAAGTGGTCATTCAACATGAGGCACGATCCAATTGACATTTTGAATCATTTTTGGTACAGTCCAAAAAATCAATTTTCGGATGAAAAACGATGACTCCGGACATGTCGAACGATCCCAAAATGGTCAATATGGATGAAATTTTAACATTTAATCTTTTGACTGTAAATGACTGTTGGATGTGAATTATGACTTTGTCAACTAAAATAAGTGTGTTTAAAGTCATTTCTGTGCCTCAAAGGGGTCAAAATTGAAGCTTTTGAGTAATCAAAACTCTGTAAAAATGGCAATTTTGGTCACTCTGAGGGGTTAAAAAGTGGTCATTCAACATGAGGCACGATCCAGTTGACATTTTGAATCATTTTTGGTACAGTCCAAAAAATCAATTTTCGGATGAAAAACGATGACTCTGGACCTGTCGAACGTTCCCAAAATGGACTATAATGATGAAATTTTAACATTTAATCTTTTGACTGTAAATGACTGTTGGATGTGAATTATGACTTTGTCAACTAAAATAAGTGTGTTTAAAGTCATTTCTGTGCCTCAAAGGGGTCAAAATTGAAGCTTTTGAGTAATCAAAACTCTGTAAAAATGGCAATTTTGGTCACTGTGAGGGTTTAAAAAGTGGTCATTCAACATGAGGCACGATCCAATTGACATTTTGAATCATTTTTGGTACAGTCCAAAAAATAAATTTTCGGATGAAAAACAATGACTCCGGACATGCCGAACGATCCCAAAATGGTCAATATGGATGAAATTTTAACATTTAATCTTTTGACTGTAAATGACTGTTGGATGTGAATTATGACTTTGTCAGCTAAAATAAGTGTGTTTAAAGTCATTTCTGTGCCTCAAAGGGGTCAAAATTGAAGCTTTTGAGTAATCAAAACTCTGTAAAAATGGCAATTTTGGTCACTCTGAGGGTTTAAAAAGTGGTTATTCAACATGAGGCACGATCCAATTGCCATTTTGAATAATTTTTGGTACAGTCCAAAAAATCCATTTTCGGATGAAAAACGATGACTCCGGACATGTCGAACGATCCCAAAATGGTCAATATGGATGAAATTTTAACATTTAATCTTTTGACTGTAAATGACTGTTGGATGTGAATTATGACTTTGTCAACTAAAATAAGTGTGTTTAAAGTCATTTCTGTGCCTGAAATGGGTCAAAATTGAAGCTTTTGAGTAAGCAAAACTCTGTAAAATTGGCAATTTTGGTCACTGTGAGGTTTTAAAAAGTGGTTATTCAACATGAGGCATGATCCAATTGACATTTTGAATAATTTTTGGTACAGTCCAAAAAATCAAATTTCGGATGAAAAACGATGACTCCTGACATGTCGAACGATCCCAAAACGGTCAATATGGATGAAATTTTAACATTTAATCTTTTGACTGTAAATGACTGTTGGATGTGAATTATGACTTTGTCAACTAAAATAAGTGTGTTTAAAGTCATTTCTGTACCTGAAACGGGTCAAAATTGAAGCTTTTGAGTAAGCAAAACTCTGTAAAAATGGCAATTTTGGTCACTCTGAGGGTTTAAAAAGTGGTTATTCAACATGAGGCACGATCCAATTGACATTTTGAATCATTTTTGGTACAGTCCAAAAAATCAATTTTCGGATGAAAAACGATGACTCCGGACATGTGGAACGATCCCAAAATGGTCAATATGGATGAAATTTTAACTTTTAATCTTTTGACTCTAAATGACTGTTGGATGTGAATTATGACTTTGTCAACTAAAATAAGTGTGTTTAAAGTCATTTCTGTGCCTCAAAGGGGTCAAAATTGCAGCTTTTGAGTAATCAAAACTCTTTAAAATGGCAATTTTGGTCACTGTGATGGTTTAAAAAGTGGTTATTCAACATGAGGCACGATCCAATTGACATTTTGAATCATTTTTGGTACAATCCAAAAAATGAATTTTCGGATGAAAAACGATGACTCCGGACCTGTCGAACGTTCCCAAAATGGTCTATAATGATGAAATTTTAACATTTAATCTTTTGACTCTAAATGACTGTTGGATGTGAATTATGACTTTGTCAACTAAAATAAGTGTGTTTAAAGTCATTTCTGTGCCTCAAAGGGGTCAAAATTGCAGCTTTTGAGTAATCAAAACTCTGTAAAAATGGCAATTTTGGTCACTGTGAGGGTTTAAAAAGTGGTTATTCAACATGAGGCACGATCCAATTGACATTTTGAATCATTTCTGGTACAGTCCAAAAAATCAATTTTCGGATGAAAAACAATGACTCCGGACATGTCGAACGATCCCAAAATGGTCAATATGGATGAAATTTTAACGTTTAATCTTTTGACTCTAAATGACTGTTGGATGTGAATTATGACTTTGTCAACTAAAATAAGTGTGTTTAAAGTCATTTCTGTGCCTCAAAGGGGTCAAAATTGCAGCTTTTGAGTAATCAAAACTCTGTAAAAATGGCAATTTTGGTCACTGTGAGGGTTTAAAAAGTGGTTATTCAACATGAGGCATGATCCAATTGACATTTTGAATAATTTTTGGTACAGTCCAAAAAATCAAATTTCGGATGAAAAACGATGACTCCTGACATGTCGAACGATCCCAAAATGGTCAATATGGATGAAAGTTTAACATTTAATCTTTTGACTGTAAATGACTGTTGGATGTGAATTATGACTTTGTCAACTAAAATAAGTGTGTTTAAAGTCATTTCTGTACCTGAAACGGGTCAAAATTGAAGCTTTTGAGTAAGCAAAACTCTGTAAAAATGGCAATTTTGGTCACTCTGAGGGTTTAAAAAGTGGTTATTCAACATGAGGCACGATCCAATTGCCATTTTGAATAATTTTTGGTACAGTCCAAAAAATCCATTTTCGGATGAAAAACGATGACTCCGGACATGTCGAACGATCCCAAAATGGTCAATATGGATGAAATTTTAACATTTAATCTTTTGACTGTAAATGACTGTTGGATGTGAATTATGACTTTGTCAACTAAAATAAGTGTGTTTAAAGTCATTTCTGTGCCTGAAATGGGTCAAAATTGAAGCTTTTGAGTAAGCAAAACTCTGTAAAATTGGCAATTTTGGTCACTGTGAGGTTTTAAAAAGTGGTTATTCAACATGAGGCATGATCCAATTGACATTTTGAATAATTTTTGGTACAGTCCAAAAAATCAAATTTCGGATGAAAAACGATGACTCCTGACATGTCGAACGATCCCAAAACGGTCAATATGGATGAAATTTTAACATTTAATCTTTTGACTGTAAATGACTGTTGGATGTGAATTATGACTTTGTCAACTAAAATAAGTGTGTTTAAAGTCATTTCTGTACCTGAAACGGGTCAAAATTGAAGCTTTTGAGTAAGCAAAACTCTGTAAAAATGGCAATTTTGGTCACTCTGATGGTTTAAAAAGTGGTTATTCAACATGAGGCACGATCCAATTGACATTTTGAATCATTTTTGGTACAGTCCAAAAAATCAATTTTCGGATGAAAAACGATGACTCCGGACATGTGGAACGATCCCAAAATGGTCAATATGGATGAAATTTTAACTTTTAATCTTTTGACTCTAAATGACTGTTGGATGTGAATTATGACTTTGTCAACTAAAATAAGTGTGTTTAAAGTCATTTCTGTGCCTCAAAGGGGTCAAAATTGCAGCTTTTGAGTAATCAAAACTCTTTAAAATGGCAATTTTGGTCACTGTGATGGTTTAAAAAGTGGTTATTCAACATGAGGCACGATCCAATTGACATTTTGAATCATTTTTGGTACAATCCAAAAAATGAATTTTCGGATGAAAAACGATGACTCCGGACCTGTCGAACGTTCCCAAAATGGTCTATAATGATGAAATTTTAACATTTAATCTTTTGACTCTAAATGACTGTTGGATGTGAATTATGACTTTGTCAACTAAAATAAGTGTGTTTAAAGTCATTTCTGTGCCTCAAAGGGGTCAAAATTGCAGCTTTTGAGTAATCAAAACTCTGTAAAAATGGCAATTTTGGTCACTGTGAGGGTTTAAAAAGTGGTTATTCAACATGAGGCATGATCCAATTGACATTTTGAATAATTTTTGGTACAGTCCAAAAAATCAAATTTCGGATGAAAAACGATGACTCCTGACATGTCGAACGATCCCAAAATGGTCAATATGGATGAAAGTTTAACATTTAATCTTTTGACTGTAAATGACTGTTGGATGTGAATTATGACTTTGTCAACTAAAATAAGTGTGTTTAAAGTCATTTCTGTACCTGAAACGGGTCAAAATTGAAGCTTTTGAGTAAGCAAAACTCTGTAAAAATGGCAATTTTGGTCACTCTGAGGGTTTAAAAAGTGGTTATTCAACATGAGGCACGATCCAATTGACATTTTGAATCATTTTTGGTACAGTCCAAAAAATCAATTTTCGGATGAAAAACAATGACTCCGGACATGTCAAACGATCCCAAAATGGTCAATATGGATGAAATTTTAACATTTATTCTTTTGACTCTAAATGACTGTTGGATGTGAATTATGACTTTGTCAACTAAAATAAGTGTGTTTAAAGTCATTTCTGTGCCTGAAATGGGTCAAAATTGAAGCTTTTGAGTAAGCAAAACTCTGTAAAATTGGCAATTTTATTCACTGTGAGGGTTTAAAAAGTGGCTATTCAACATGAGGCACAATCCAATTGACATTTTGAATGATTTTTGGTACAGTCCAAAAAATCAATTTTCGGATGAAAAACAATGACTCCGGACATGTCGAACGATCCCAAAATGGTCAATATGGATGAAATTTTAACGTTTAATCTTTTGACTGTAACTGACTGTTGGATGTGAATTATGACTTTGTCAACTAAAATAAGTGTGTTTAAAGTCATTTCTGTGCCTCAAAGGGATCAAAATTGAAGCTTTTGAGTAATCAAAACTCTGTAAAAATTGGCAATTTTGGTCACTGTGAGGGTTTAAGAAGTGGTTATTCAACATGAGGCACGATCCAATTGACATTTTGAATGATTTTTGGTACAGTCCAAAAAATCAATTTTCGGATGAAAAACGATGACTCCGGACATGTCGAACGATCCCAAAATGGTCAATATGGATGAAATTTTAACATTTAATCTTTTGACTGTAAATGACTGTTGGATGTGAAATATGACTTTGTCAACTAAAATAAGTGTGTTTAAAGTCATTTCTGTGCCTCAAAGGGGTCAAAATTGAAGCTTTTGAGTAATCAAAACTCTGTAAAAATGGCAATTTTGGTCACTCTGAGGGCTTAAAAAGTGGTCATTCAACATGAGGCACGATCCAATTGACATTTTGAATCATTTTTGGTACAGTCCAAAAAATCAATTTTCGGATGAAAAACGATGACTCCGGACCTGTCGAACGTTCCCAAAATGGTCAATATCGATGAAATTTTAACATTTAATCTTTTGACTGTAAATGACTGTTGGATGTGAATTATGACTTTGTCAACTAAAATAAGTGTGTTTAAAGTCATTTCTGTGCCTCAAAGGGGTCAAAATTGAAGCTTTTGAGTAATCAAAACTCTGTAAAAATGGCAATTTTGGTCACTCTGAGGGGTTAAAAAGTGGTCATTCAACATGAGGCACGATCCAATTGACATTTTGAATCATTTTTGGTACAGTCCAAAAAATCAATTTTCGGATGAAAAACGATGACTCTGGACCTGTCGAACGTTCCCAAAATGGACTATAATGATGAAATTTTAACATTTAATCTTTTGACTGTAAATGACTGTTGGATGTGAATTATGACTTTGTCAACTAAAATAAGTGTGTTTAAAGTCATTTCTGTGCCTCAAAGGGGTCAAAATTGAAGCTTTTGAGTAATCAAAACTCTGTAAAAATGGCAATTTTGGTCACTGTGAGGGTTTAAAAAGTGGTTATTCAACATGAGGCACGATCCAATTGCCATTTTGAATCATTTTTGGTACAGTCCAAAAAATCAATTTTCGGATGAAAAACGATGACTCCGGACATGTCGAACGATCCCAAAATGGTCAATATGGATGAAATTTTAACATTTAATCTTTTGACTGTAAATGACTGTTGGATGTGAATTATGACTTTGTCAACTAAAATAAGTGTGTTTAAAGTCATTTCTGTGCCTCAAAGGGGTCAAAATTGAAGCTTTTGAGTAATCAAAACTCTGTAAAAATGGCAATTTTGGTCACTCTGAGGGTTTAAAAAGTGGTCATTCAACATGAGGCACGATCCAATTGACATTTTGAATCATTTTTGGTACAGTCCAAAAAATCAATTTTCGGATGAAAAACGATGACTCCGGACCTGTCGAACGTTCCCAAAATGGTCTATAATGATGACATTTTAACATTTAATCTTTGACTGTAAATGACTGTTGGATGTGAATTATGACTTTGTCAACTAAAATAAGTGTGTTTAAAGTAATTTCTGTGCCTCAAAGGGGTCAAAATTGAAGCTTTTGAGTAATCAAAACTCTGTAAAAATGGCAATTTTGGTCACTCTGAGGGTTTAAAAAGTGGTCATTCAACATGAGGCACGATCCAATTGACATTTTGAATAATTTTTGGTACAGTCCAAAAAATCAATTTTCGGATGAAAAACGATGACTTCGGACCTGTCAAACGATCCCAAAATGGTCAATATGGATGAAATTTTAACATTTAATCTTTTGACTGTAAATGACTGTTGGATGTGAATTATGTCTTTGTCAACTAAAATAAGTGTGTTTAAAGTCATTTCTGTGCCTCAAAGGGGTCAAAATTGAAGCTTTTGAGTAATCAAAACTCTGTAAAAATGGCAATTTTGGTCACTCTGAGGGTTTAAAAAGTGGTCATTCAACATGAGGCACGATCCAATTGACATTTTGAATCATTTTTGGTACAGTCCAAAAAATCAATTTTCGGATGAAAAACGATGACTCCGGACATGTCGAACGATCCCAAAATGGTCAATATGGATGAAATTTTAACATTTAATCTTTTGACTGTAAATGACTGTTGGATGTGAATTATGACTTTGTCAACTAAAATAAGTGTGTTTAAAGTCATTTCTGTGCCTCAAAGGGGTCAAAATTGAAGCTTTTGAGTAATCAAAACTCTGTAAAAATGGCAATTTTGGTCACTCTGAGGGGTTAAAAAGTGGTCATTCAACATGAGGCACGATCCAGTTGACATTTTGAATCATTTTTGGTACAGTCCAAAAAATCAATTTTCGGATGAAAAACGATGACTCTGGACCTGTCGAACGTTCCCAAAATGGACTATAATGATGAAATTTTAACATTTAATCTTTTGACTGTAAATGACTGTTGGATGTGAATTATGACTTTGTCAACTAAAATAAGTGTGTTTAAAGTCATTTCTGTGCCTCAAAGGGGTCAAAATTGAAGCTTTTGAGTAATCAAAACTCTGTAAAAATGGCAATTTTGGTCACTGTGAGGGTTTAAAAAGTGGTCATTCAACATGAGGCACGATCCAATTGACATTTTGAATCATTTTTGGTACAGTCCAAAAAATAAATTTTCGGATGAAAAACAATGACTCCGGACATGTCAAACGATCCCAAAATGGTCAATATGGATGAAATTTTAACATTTAATCTTTTGTCTGTAAATGACTGTTGGATGTGAAATATGACTTTGTCAACTAAAATAAGTGTGTTTAAAGTCATTTCTGTGCCTGAAATGGGTCAAAATTGAAGCTTTTGAGTAAGCAAAACTCTGTAAAAATGGCAATTTTGGTCACTGTGAGGGTTTAAAAAGTGGTTATTCAACATGAGGCACGATCCAATTGACATTTTGAATCATTTCTGGTACAGTCCAAAAAAATCAATTTTCGGATGAAAAACGATGACTCCGGACATGCCGAACGATCCCAAAATGGTCAATATGGATGAAATTTTAACATTTAATCTTTTGACTGTAAATGACTGTTGGATGTGAATTATGACTTTGTCAGCTAAAATAAGTGTGTTTAAAGTCATTTCTGTGCCTCAAAGGGGTCAAAATTGAAGCTTTTGAGTAATCAAAACTCTGTAAAAATGGCAATTTTGGTCACTCTGAGGGTTTAAAAAGTGGTTATTCAACATGAGGCACGATCCAATTGCCATTTTGAATAATTTTTGGTACAGTCCAAAAAATCCATTTTCGGATGAAAAACGATGACTCCGGACATGTCGAACGATCCCAAAATGGTCAATATGGATGAAATTTTAACATTTAATCTTTTGACTGTAAATGACTGTTGGATGTGAATTATGACTTTGTCAACTAAAATAAGTGTGTTTAAAGTCATTTCTGTGCCTGAAATGGGTCAAAATTGAAGCTTTTGAGTAAGCAAAACTCTGTAAAATTGGCAATTTTGGTCACTGTGAGGTTTTAAAAAGTGGTTATTCAACATGAGGCATGATCCAATTGACATTTTGAATAATTTTTGGTACAGTCCAAAAAATCAAATTTCGGATGAAAAACGATGACTCCTGACATGTCGAACGATCCCAAAACGGTCAATATGGATGAAATTTTAACATTTAATCTTTTGACTGTAAATGACTGTTGGATGTGAATTATGACTTTGTCAACTAAAATAAGTGTGTTTAAAGTCATTTCTGTACCTGAAACGGGTCAAAATTGAAGCTTTTGAGTAAGCAAAACTCTGTAAAAATGGCAATTTTGGTCACTCTGAGGGTTTAAAAAGTGGTTATTCAACATGAGGCACGATCCAATTGACATTTTGAATCATTTTTGGTACAGTCCAAAAAATCAATTTTCGGATGAAAAACGATGACTCCGGACATGTGGAACGATCCCAAAATGGTCAATATGGATGAAATTTTAACTTTTAATCTTTTGACTCTAAATGACTGTTGGATGTGAATTATGACTTTGTCAACTAAAATAAGTGTGTTTAAAGTCATTTCTGTGCCTCAAAGGGGTCAAAATTGCAGCTTTTGAGTAATCAAAACTCTTTAAAATGGCAATTTTGGTCACTGTGATGGTTTAAAAAGTGGTTATTCAACATGAGGCACGATCCAATTGACATTTTGAATCATTTTTGGTACAATCCAAAAAATGAATTTTCGGATGAAAAACGATGACTCCGGACCTGTCGAACGTTCCCAAAATGGTCTATAATGATGAAATTTTAACATTTAATCTTTTGACTCTAAATGACTGTTGGATGTGAATTATGACTTTGTCAACTAAAATAAGTGTGTTTAAAGTCATTTCTGTGCCTCAAAGGGGTCAAAATTGCAGCTTTTGAGTAATCAAAACTCTGTAAAAATGGCAATTTTGGTCACTGTGAGGGTTTAAAAAGTGGTTATTCAACATGAGGCACGATCCAATTGACATTTTGAATCATTTCTGGTACAGTCCAAAAAATCAATTTTCGGATGAAAAACAATGACTCCGGACATGTCGAACGATCCCAAAATGGTCAATATGGATGAAATTTTAACGTTTAATCTTTTGACTGTAACTGACTGTTGGATGTGAATTATGACTTTGTCAACTAAAATAAGTGTGTTTAAAGTCATTTCTGTGCCTCAAAGGGATCAAAATTGAAGCTTTTGAGTAATCAAAACTCTGTAAAAATTGGCAATTTTGGTCACTGTGAGGGTTTAAGAAGTGGTTATTCAACATGAGGCACGATCCAATTGACATTTTGAATGATTTTTGGTACAGTCCAAAAAATCAATTTTCGGATGAAAAACGATGACTCCGGACATGTCGAACGATCCCAAAATGGTCAATATGGATGAAATTTTAACATTTAATCTTTTGACTGTAAATGACTGTTGGATGTGAAATATGACTTTGTCAACTAAAATAAGTGTGTTTAAAGTCATTTCTGTGCCTGAAATGGGTCAAAATTGAAGCTTTTGAGTAAGCAAAACTCTGTAAAATTAGCAATTTTGGTCACTGTGAGGGTTTAAAAAGTGGTTATTCAACATGAGGCACGATCCAATTGACATTTTGAATGATTTTTGGTACAGTCCAAAAAATCAATTTTCGGATGAAAAACGATGACTCCGGACATGTCGAACGATCCCAAAATGGTCAATATGGATGAAATTTTAACATTTATTCTTTTGACTGTAAATGACTGTTGGATGTGAATTATGACTTTGTCAACTAAAATAAGTGTGTTTAAAGTCATTTCTGTGCCTCAAAGGGGTCAAAATTGAAGCTTTTGAGTAATCAAAACTCTGTAAAAATGGCAATTTTGGTCACTGTGAGGGTTTAAAAAGTGGTTATTCAACATGAGGCACGATCCAATTGACATTTTGAATCATTTCTGGTACAGTCCAAAAAAATCAATTTTCGGATGAAAAACGATGACTCCGGACATGCCGAACGATCCCAAAATGGTCAATATGGATGAAATTTTAACATTTAATCTTTTGACTGTAAATGACTGTTGGATGTGAATTATGACTTTGTCAGCTAAAATAAGTGTGTTTAAAGTCATTTCTGTGCCTCAAAGGGGTCAAAATTGAAGCTTTTGAGTAATCAAAACTCTGTAAAAATGGCAATGTTGGTCACTCTGAGGGTTTAAAAAGTGGTTATTCAACATGAGGCACGATCTAATTGCCATTTTGAATAATTTTTGGTACAGTCCAAAAAATCCTTTTTCGGATGAAAAACGATGACTCCGGACATGTCGAACGATCCCAAAATGGTCAATATGGATGAAATTTTAACATTTAATCATTTGACTGTAAATGACTGTTGGATGTGAATTATGACTTTGTCAACTAAAATAAGTGTGTTTAAAGTCATTTCTGTGCCTCAAAGGGGTCAAAATTGAAGCTTTTGAGTAATCAAAACTCTGTAAAAATGGCAATTTTGGTCACTGTGAGGGTTTAAAAAGTGGTTATTCAACATGAGGCAAGATCCAATTGACATTTTGAATCATTTTTGGTACAGTCCAAAAAATCAATTTTCGGATGAAAAACGATGATTCGGGACATGCCGAACAATCCCAAAATGGTCAATATGGATGAAATTTTAACATTTAATCTTTTGACTGTAAATGACTGTTGGATGTGAATAATGACTTTGTCAACTAAAATAAGTGTGTTTAAAGTCATTTCTGTGCCTCAAAGGGGTCAAAATTGAAGCTTTTGAGTAATCAAAACTCTGTAAAAATGGCAATTTTGGTCACTGTGAGGGTTTAAAAAGTGGTTATTCAACATGAGGCACGATCCAATTGCCATTTTGAATCATTTTTGGTACAGTCCAAAAAATCAATTTTCGGATGAAAAACGATGACTCCGGACATGTCGAACGATCCCAAAATGGTCAATATGGATGAAATTTTAACATTTAATCTTTTGACTGTAAATGACTGTTGGATGTGAATTATGACTTTGTCAACTAAAATAAGTGTGTTTAAAGTCATTTCTGTGCCTCAAAGGGGTCAAAATTGAAGCTTTTGAGTAATCAAAACTCTGTAAAAATGGCAATTTTGGTCACTGTGAGGGTTTAAAAAGTGGTTATTCAACATGAGGCACGATCCAATTGACATTTTGAATCATTTCTGGTACAGTCCAAAAAAATCAATTTTCGGATGAAAAACGATGACTCCGGACATGCCGAACGATCCCAAAATGGTCAATATGGATGAAATTTTAACATTTAATCTTTTGACTGTAAATGACTGTTGGATGTGAATTATGACTTTGTCAGCTAAAATAAGTGTGTTTAAAGTCATTTCTGTGCCTGAAATGGGTCAAAATTGAAGCTTTTGAGTAAGCAAAACTCTGTAAAATTGGCAATTTTGGTCACTGTGAGGTTTTAAAAAGTGGTTATTCAACATGAGGCATGATCCAATTGACATTTTGAATAATTTTTGGTACAGTCCAAAAAATCAAATTTCGGATGAAAAACGATGACTCCTGACATGTCGAACGATCCCAAAACGGTCAATATGGATGAAATTTTAACATTTAATCTTTTGACTGTAAATGACTGTTGGATGTGAATTATGACTTTGTCAACTAAAATAAGTGTGTTTAAAGTCATTTCTGTGCCTGAAATGGGTCAAAATTGAAGCTTTTGAGTAAGCAAAACTCTGTAAAAATGGCAATTTTGGTCACTGTGAGGGTTTAAAAAGTGGTTATTCAACATGAGGCACGATCCAATTGACATTTTGAATCATTTCTGGTACAGTCCAAAAAAATCAATTTTCGGATGAAAAACGATGACTCCGGACATGCCGAACGATCCCAAAATGGTCAATATGGATGAAATTTTAACATTTAATCTTTTGACTGTAAATGACTGTTGGATGTGAATTATGACTTTGTCAGCTAAAATAAGTGTGTTTAAAGTCATTTCTGTGCCTCAAAGGGGTCAAAATTGAAGCTTTTGAGTAATCAAAACTCTGTAAAAATGGCAATTTTGGTCACTGTGAGGGTTTAAAAAGTGGTTATTCAACATGAGGCACGATCCAATTGCCATTTTGAATAATTTTTGGTACAGTCCAAAAAATCAATTTTCGGATGAAAAACGATGATTCGGGACATGCCGAACGATCCCAAAATGGTCAATATGGATGAAATTTTAACATTTAATCTTTTGACTGTAAATGACTGTTGGATGTGAATAATGACTTTGTCAACTAAAATAAGTGTGTTTAAAGTCATTTCTGTGCCTGAAATGGGTCAAAATTGAAGCTTTTGAGTAAGCAAAACTCTGTAAAATTGGCAATTTTGGTCACTGTGAGGTTTTAAAAAGTGGTTATTCAACATGAGGCATGATCCAATTGACATTTTGAATAATTTTTGGTACAGTCCAAAAAATCAAATTTCGGATGAAAAACGATGACTCCTGACATGTCGAACGATCCCAAAACGGTCAATATGGATGAAATTTTAACATTTAATCTTTTGACTGTAAATGACTGTTGGATGTGAATTATGACTTTGTCAACTAAAATAAGTGTGTTTAAAGTCATTTCTGTACCTGAAACGGGTCAAAATTGAAGCTTTTGAGTAAGCAAAACTCTGTAAAAATGGCAATTTTGGTCACTCTGATGGTTTAAAAAGTGGTTATTCAACATGAGGCACGATCCAATTGACATTTTGAATCATTTTTGGTACAGTCCAAAAAATCAATTTTCGGATGAAAAACGATGACTCCGGACATGTGGAACGATCCCAAAATGGTCAATATGGATGAAATTTTAACTTTTAATCTTTTGACTCTAAATGACTGTTGGATGTGAATTATGACTTTGTCAACTAAAATAAGTGTGTTTAAAGTCATTTCTGTGCCTCAAAGGGGTCAAAATTGCAGCTTTTGAGTAATCAAAACTCTTTAAAATGGCAATTTTGGTCACTGTGATGGTTTAAAAAGTGGTTATTCAACATGAGGCACGATCCAATTGACATTTTGAATCATTTTTGGTACAATCCAAAAAATGAATTTTCGGATGAAAAACGATGACTCCGGACCTGTCGAACGTTCCCAAAATGGTCTATAATGATGAAATTTTAACATTTAATCTTTTGACTCTAAATGACTGTTGGATGTGAATTATGACTTTGTCAACTAAAATAAGTGTGTTTAAAGTCATTTCTGTGCCTCAAAGGGGTCAAAATTGCAGCTTTTGAGTAATCAAAACTCTGTAAAAATGGCAATTTTGGTCACTGTGAGGGTTTAAAAAGTGGTTATTCAACATGAGGCATGATCCAATTGACATTTTGAATCATTTTTGGTACAGTCCAAAAAATCAAATTTCGGATGAAAAACGATGACTCCGGACATGTCAAACGATCCCAAAATGGTCAATATGGATGAAATTTTAACATTTATTCTTTTGACTCTAAATGACTGTTGCATGTGAATTATGACTTTGTCAACTAAAATAAGTGTGTTTAAAGTCATTTCTGTGCCTGAAATGGGTCAAAATTGAAGCTTTTGAGTAAGCAAAACTCTGTAAAATTGGCAATTTTATTCACTGTGAGGGTTTAAAAAGTGGCTATTCAACATGAGGCACAATCCAATTGACATTTTGAATGATTTTTGGTACAGTCCAAAAAATCAATTTTCGGATGAAAAACAATGACTCCGGACATGTCGAACGATCCCAAAATGGTCAATATGGATGAAATTTTAACGTTTAATCTTTTGACTGTAACTGACTGTTGGATGTGAATTATGACTTTGTCAACTAAAATAAGTGTGTTTAAAGTCATTTCTGTGCCTCAAAGGGATCAAAATTGAAGCTTTTGAGTAATCAAAACTCTGTAAAAATTGGCAATTTTGGTCACTGTGAGGGTTTAAGAAGTGGTTATTCAACATGAGGCACGATCCAATTGACATTTTGAATGATTTTTGGTACAGTCCAAAAAATCAATTTTCGGATGAAAAACGATGACTCCGGACATGTCGAACGATCCCAAAATGGTCAATATGGATGAAATTTTAACATTTAATCTTTTGACTGTAAATGACTGTTGGATGTGAAATATGACTTTGTCAACTAAAATAAGTGTGTTTAAAGTCATTTCTGTGCCTCAAAGGGGTCAAAATTGAAGCTTTTGAGTAATCAAAACTCTGTAAAAATGGCAATTTTGGTCACTCTGAGGGCTTAAAAAGTGGTCATTCAACATGAGGCACGATCCAATTGACATTTTGAATCATTTTTGGTACAGTCCAAAAAATCAATTTTCGGATGAAAAACGATGACTCCGGACCTGTCGAACGTTCCCAAAATGGTCAATATCGATGAAATTTTAACATTTAATCTTTTGACTGTAAATGACTGTTGGATGTGAATTATGACTTTGTCAACTAAAATAAGTGTGTTTAAAGTCATTTCTGTGCCTCAAAGGGGTCAAAATTGAAGCTTTTGAGTAATCAAAACTCTGTAAAAATGGCAATTTTGGTCACTCTGAGGGGTTAAAAAGTGGTCATTCAACATGAGGCACGATCCAATTGACATTTTGAATCATTTTTGGTACAGTCCAAAAAATCAATTTTCGGATGAAAAACGATGACTCTGGACCTGTCGAACGTTCCCAAAATGGACTATAATGATGAAATTTTAACATTTAATCTTTTGACTGTAAATGACTGTTGGATGTGAATTATGACTTTGTCAACTAAAATAAGTGTGTTTAAAGTCATTTCTGTGCCTCAAAGGGGTCAAAATTGAAGCTTTTGAGTAATCAAAACTCTGTAAAAATGGCAATTTTGGTCACTGTGAGGGTTTAAAAAGTGGTTATTCAACATGAGGCACGATCCAATTGCCATTTTGAATCATTTTTGGTACAGTCCAAAAAATCAATTTTCGGATGAAAAACGATGACTCCGGACATGTCGAACGATCCCAAAATGGTCAATATGGATGAAATTTTAACATTTAATCTTTTGACTGTAAATGACTGTTGGATGTGAATTATGACTTTGTCAACTAAAATAAGTGTGTTTAAAGTCATTTCTGTGCCTCAAAGGGGTCAAAATTGAAGCTTTTGAGTAATCAAAACTCTGTAAAAATGGCAATTTTGGTCACTCTGAGGGTTTAAAAAGTGGTCATTCAACATGAGGCACGATCCAATTGACATTTTGAATCATTTTTGGTACAGTCCAAAAAATCAATTTTCGGATGAAAAACGATGACTCCGGACCTGTCGAACGTTCCCAAAATGGTCTATAATGATGACATTTTAACATTTAATCTTTGACTGTAAATGACTGTTGGATGTGAATTATGACTTTGTCAACTAAAATAAGTGTGTTTAAAGTAATTTCTGTGCCTCAAAGGGGTCAAAATTGAAGCTTTTGAGTAATCAAAACTCTGTAAAAATGGCAATTTTGGTCACTCTGAGGGTTTAAAAAGTGGTCATTCAACATGAGGCACGATCCAATTGACATTTTGAATAATTTTTGGTACAGTCCAAAAAATCAATTTTCGGATGAAAAACGATGACTTCGGACCTGTCAAACGATCCCAAAATGGTCAATATGGATGAAATTTTAACATTTAATCTTTTGACTGTAAATGACTGTTGGATGTGAATTATGTCTTTGTCAACTAAAATAAGTGTGTTTAAAGTCATTTCTGTGCCTCAAAGGGGTCAAAATTGAAGCTTTTGAGTAATCAAAACTCTGTAAAAATGGCAATTTTGGTCACTCTGAGGGTTTAAAAAGTGGTCATTCAACATGAGGCACGATCCAATTGAAATTTTGAATCATTTTTGGTACAGTCCAAAAAATCAATTTTCGGATGAAAAACGATGACTCCGGACATGTCGAACGATCCCAAAATGGTCAATATGGATGAAATTTTAACATTTAATCTTTTGACTGTAAATGACTGTTGGATGTGAATTATGACTTTGTCAACTAAAATAAGTGTGTTTAAAGTCATTTCTGTGCCTCAAAGGGGTCAAAATTGAAGCTTTTGAGTAATCAAAACTCTGTAAAAATGGCAATTTTGGTCACTCTGAGGGGTTAAAAAGTGGTCATTCAACATGAGGCACGATCCAGTTGACATTTTGAATCATTTTTGGTACAGTCCAAAAAATCAATTTTCGGATGAAAAACGATGACTCTGGACCTGTCGAACGTTCCCAAAATGGACTATAATGATGAAATTTTAACATTTAATCTTTTGACTGTAAATGACTGTTGGATGTGAATTATGACTTTGTCAACTAAAATAAGTGTGTTTAAAGTCATTTCTGTGCCTCAAAGGGGTCAAAATTGAAGCTTTTGAGTAATCAAAACTCTGTAAAAATGGCAATTTTGGTCACTGTGAGGGTTTAAAAAGTGGTTATTCAACATGAGGCACGATCCAATTGCCATTTTGAATCATTTTTGGTACAGTCCAAAAAATCCATTTTCGGATGAAAAACGATGACTCCGGACATGTCGAACGATCCCAAAATGGTCAATATGGATGAAATTTTAACATTTAATCTTTTGACTGTAAATGACTGTTGGATGTGAATTATGACTTTGTCAACTAAAATAAGTGTGTTTAAAGTCATTTCTGTGCCTCAAAGGGGTCAAAATTGAAGCTTTTGAGTAATCAAAACTCTGTAAAAATGGCAATTTTGGTCACTGTGAGGGTTTAAAAAGTGGTCATTCAACATGAGGCACGATCCAATTGACATTTTGAATCATTTTTGGTACAGTCCAAAAAATAAATTTTCGGATGAAAAACAATGACTCCGGACATGTCAAACGATCCCAAAATGGTCAATATGGATGAAATTTTAACATTTAATCTTTTGTCTGTAAATGACTGTTGGATGTGAAATATGACTTTGTCAACTAAAATAAGTGTGTTTAAAGTCATTTCTGTGCCTGAAATGGGTCAAAATTGAAGCTTTTGAGTAAGCAAAACTCTGTAAAAATGGCAATTTTGGTCACTGTGAGGGTTTAAAAAGTGGTTATTCAACATGAGGCACGATCCAATTGACATTTTGAATCATTTCTGGTACAGTCCAAAAAAATCAATTTTCGGATGAAAAACGATGACTCCGGACATGCCGAACGATCCCAAAATGGTCAATATGGATGAAATTTTAACATTTAATCTTTTGACTGTAAATGACTGTTGGATGTGAATTATGACTTTGTCAGCTAAAATAAGTGTGTTTAAAGTCATTTCTGTGCCTCAAAGGGGTCAAAATTGAAGCTTTTGAGTAATCAAAACTCTGTAAAAATGGCAATTTTGGTCACTCTGAGGGTTTAAAAAGTGGTTATTCAACATGAGGCACGATCCAATTGCCATTTTGAATAATTTTTGGTACAGTCCAAAAAATCCATTTTCGGATGAAAAACGATGACTCCGGACATGTCGAACGATCCCAAAATGGTCAATATGGATGAAATTTTAACATTTAATCTTTTGACTGTAAATGACTGTTGGATGTGAATTATGACTTTGTCAACTAAAATAAGTGTGTTTAAAGTCATTTCTGTGCCTGAAATGGGTCAAAATTGAAGCTTTTGAGTAAGCAAAACTCTGTAAAATTGGCAATTTTGGTCACTGTGAGGTTTTAAAAAGTGGTTATTCAACATGAGGCATGATCCAATTGACATTTTGAATAATTTTTGGTACAGTCCAAAAAATCAAATTTCGGATGAAAAACGATGACTCCTGACATGTCGAACGATCCCAAAACGGTCAATATGGATGAAATTTTAACATTTAATCTTTTGACTGTAAATGACTGTTGGATGTGAATTATGACTTTGTCAACTAAAATAAGTGTGTTTAAAGTCATTTCTGTACCTGAAACGGGTCAAAATTGAAGCTTTTGAGTAAGCAAAACTCTGTAAAAATGGCAATTTTGGTCACTCTGAGGGTTTAAAAAGTGGTTATTCAACATGAGGCACGATCCAATTGACATTTTGAATCATTTTTGGTACAGTCCAAAAAATCAATTTTCGGATGAAAAACGATGACTCCGGACATGTGGAACGATCCCAAAATGGTCAATATGGATGAAATTTTAACTTTTAATCTTTTGACTCTAAATGACTGTTGGATGTGAATTATGACTTTGTCAACTAAAATAAGTGTGTTTAAAGTCATTTCTGTGCCTCAAAGGGGTCAAAATTGCAGCTTTTGAGTAATCAAAACTCTTTAAAATGGCAATTTTGGTCACTGTGATGGTTTAAAAAGTGGTTATTCAACATGAGGCACGATCCAATTGACATTTTGAATCATTTTTGGTACAATCCAAAAAATGAATTTTCGGATGAAAAACGATGACTCCGGACCTGTTGAACGTTCCCAAAATGGTCTATAATGATGAAATTTTAACATTTAATCTTTTGACTCTAAATGACTGTTGGATGTGAATTATGACTTTGTCAACTAAAATAAGTGTGTTTAAAGTCATTTCTGTGCCTCAAAGGGGTCAAAATTGCAGCTTTTGAGTAATCAAAACTCTGTAAAAATGGCAATTTTGGTCACTGTGAGGGTTTAAAAAGTGGTTATTCAACATGAGGCACGATCCAATTGACATTTTGAATCATTTCTGGTACAGTCCAAAAAATCAATTTTCGGATGAAAAACAATGACTCCGGACATGTCGAACGATCCCAAAATGGTCAATATGGATGAAATTTTAACGTTTAATCTTTTGACTGTAACTGACTGTTGGATGTGAATTATGACTTTGTCAACTAAAATAAGTGTGTTTAAAGTCATTTCTGTGCCTCAAAGGGATCAAAATTGAAGCTTTTGAGTAATCAAAACTCTGTAAAAATTGGCAATTTTGGTCACTGTGAGGGTTTAAGAAGTGGTTATTCAACATGAGGCACGATCCAATTGACATTTTGAATGATTTTTGGTACAGTCCAAAAAATCAATTTTCGGATGAAAAACGATGACTCCGGACATGTCGAACGATCCCAAAATGGTCAATATGGATGAAATTTTAACATTTAATCTTTTGACTGTAAATGACTGTTGGATGTGAAATATGACTTTGTCAACTAAAATAAGTGTGTTTAAAGTCATTTCTGTGCCTGAAATGGGTCAAAATTGAAGCTTTTGAGTAAGCAAAACTCTGTAAAATTAGCAATTTTGGTCACTGTGAGGGTTTAAAAAGTGGTTATTCAACATGAGGCACGATCCAATTGACATTTTGAATGATTTTTGGTACAGTCCAAAAAATCAATTTTCGGATGAAAAACGATGACTCCGGACATGTCGAACGATCCCAAAATGGTCAATATGGATGAAATTTTAACATTTATTCTTTTGACTGTAAATGACTGTTGGATGTGAATTATGACTTTGTCAACTAAAATAAGTGTGTTTAAAGTCATTTCTGTGCCTCAAAGGGGTCAAAATTGAAGCTTTTGAGTAATCAAAACTCTGTAAAAATGGCAATTTTGGTCACTGTGAGGGTTTAAAAAGTGGTTATTCAACATGAGGCACGATCCAATTGACATTTTGAATCATTTCTGGTACAGTCCAAAAAAATCAATTTTCGGATGAAAAACGATGACTCCGGACATGCCGAACGATCCCAAAATGGTCAATATGGATGAAATTTTAACATTTAATCTTTTGACTGTAAATGACTGTTGGATGTGAATTATGACTTTGTCAGCTAAAATAAGTGTGTTTAAAGTCATTTCTGTGCCTCAAAGGGGTCAAAATTGAAGCTTTTGAGTAATCAAAACTCTGTAAAAATGGCAATGTTGGTCACTCTGAGGGTTTAAAAAGTGGTTATTCAACATGAGGCACGATCTAATTGCCATTTTGAATAATTTTTGGTACAGTCCAAAAAATCCTTTTTCGGATGAAAAACGATGACTCCGGACATGTCGAACGATCCCAAAATGGTCAATATGGATGAAATTTTAACATTTAATCATTTGACTGTAAATGACTGTTGGATGTGAATTATGACTTTGTCAACTAAAATAAGTGTGTTTAAAGTCATTTCTGTGCCTCAAAGGGGTCAAAATTGAAGCTTTTGAGTAATCAAAACTCTGTAAAAATGGCAATTTTGGTCACTGTGAGGGTTTAAAAAGTGGTTATTCAACATGAGGCAAGATCCAATTGACATTTTGAATCATTTTTGGTACAGTCCAAAAAATCAATTTTCGGATGAAAAACGATGATTCGGGACATGCCGAACAATCCCAAAATGGTCAATATGGATGAAATTTTAACATTTAATCTTTTGACTGTAAATGACTGTTGGATGTGAATAATGACTTTGTCAACTAAAATAAGTGTGTTTAAAGTCATTTCTGTGCCTCAAAGGGGTCAAAATTGAAGCTTTTGAGTAATCAAAACTCTGTAAAAATGGCAATTTTGGTCACTGTGAGGGTTTAAAAAGTGGTTATTCAACATGAGGCACGATCCAATTGCCATTTTGAATCATTTTTGGTACAGTCCAAAAAATCAATTTTCGGATGAAAAACGATGACTCCGGACATGTCGAACGATCCCAAAATGGTCAATATGGATGAAATTTTAACATTTAATCTTTTGACTGTAAATGACTGTTGGATGTGAATTATGACTTTGTCAACTAAAATAAGTGTGTTTAAAGTCATTTCTGTGCCTCAAAGGGGTCAAAATTGAAGCTTTTGAGTAATCAAAACTCTGTAAAAATGGCAATTTTGGTCACTGTGAGGGTTTAAAAAGTGGTTATTCAACATGAGGCACGATCCAATTGACATTTTGAATCATTTCTGGTACAGTCCAAAAAAATCAATTTTCGGATGAAAAACGATGACTCCGGACATGCCGAACGATCCCAAAATGGTCAATATGGATGAAATTTTAACATTTAATCTTTTGACTGTAAATGACTGTTGGATGTGAATTATGACTTTGTCAGCTAAAATAAGTGTGTTTAAAGTCATTTCTGTGCCTGAAATGGGTCAAAATTGAAGCTTTTGAGTAAGCAAAACTCTGTAAAATTGGCAATTTTGGTCACTGTGAGGTTTTAAAAAGTGGTTATTCAACATGAGGCATGATCCAATTGACATTTTGAATAATTTTTGGTACAGTCCAAAAAATCAAATTTCGGATGAAAAACGATGACTCCTGACATGTCGAACGATCCCAAAACGGTCAATATGGATGAAATTTTAACATTTAATCTTTTGACTGTAAATGACTGTTGGATGTGAATTATGACTTTGTCAACTAAAATAAGTGTGTTTAAAGTCATTTCTGTACCTGAAACGGGTCAAAATTGAAGCTTTTGAGTAAGCAAAACTCTGTAAAAATGGCAATTTTGGTCACTCTGAGGGTTTAAAAAGTGGTTATTCAAAATGAGGCACGATCCAATTGACATTTTGAATCATTTTTGGTACAGTCCAAAAAATCAATTTTCGGATGAAAAACGATGACTCCGGACATGTCGAACGATCTCAAAATGGTCAATATGGATGAAATTTTAACATTTAATCTTTTGACTCTAAATGACTGTTGGATGTGAATTATGACTTTGTCAACTAAAATAAGTGTGTTTAAAGTCATTTCTGTGCCTCAAAGGGGTCAAAATTGCAGCTTTTGAGTAATCAAAACTCTTTAAAATGGCAATTTTGGTCACTGTGAGGGTTTAAAAAGTGGTTATTCAACATGAGGCACGATCCAATTGACATTTTGAATCATTTTTGGTACAATCTAAAAAATGAATTTTCGGATGAAAAACGATGACTCCGAACCTGTCGAACGTTCCCAAAATGGTCTATAATGATGAAATTTTAACATTTAATCTTTTGACTCTAAATGACTGTTGGATGTGAATTATGACTTTGTCAACTAAAATAAGTGTGTTTAAAGTCATTTCTGTGCCTCAAAGGGGTCAAAATTGCAGCTTTTGAGTAATCAAAACTCTGTAAAAATGGCAATTTTGGTCACTGTGAGGGTTTAAAAAGTGGTTATTCAACATGAGGCATGATCCAATTGACATTTTGAATAATTTTTGGTACAGTCCAAAAAATCAAATTTCGGATGAAAAACGATGACTCCTGACATGTCGAACGATCCCAAAATGGTCAATATGGATGAAAGTTTAACATTTAATCTTTTGACTGTAAATGACTGTTGGATGTGAATTATGACTTTGTCAACTAAAATAAGTGTGTTTAAAGTCATTTCTGTACCTGAAACGGGTCAAAATTGAAGCTTTTGAGTAAGCAAAACTCTGTAAAAATGGCAATTTTGGTCACTCTGAGGGTTTAAAAAGTGGTTATTCAACATGAGGCACGATCCAATTGACATTTTGTATCATTTTTGGTACAGTCCAAAAAATCAATTTTCGGATGAAAAACAATGACTCCGGACATGTCGAACGATCCCAAAATGGTCAATATGGATGAAATTTTAACATTTATTCTTTTGACTCTAAATGACTGTTGGATGTGAATTATGACTTTGTCAACTAAAATAAGTGTGTTTAAAGTCATTTCTGTGCCTGAAATGGGTCAAAATTGAAGCTTTTGAGTAAGCAAAACTCTGTAAAATTGGCAATTTTATTCACTGTGAGGGTTTAAAAAGTGGCTATTCAACATGAGGCACAATCCAATTGACATTTTGAATGATTTTTGGTACAGTCCAAAAAATCAATTTTCGGATGAAAAACAATGACTCCGGACATGTCGAACGATCCCAAAATGGTCAATATGGATGAAATTTTAACGTTTAATCTTTTGACTGTAACTGACTGTTGGATGTGAATTATGACTTTGTCAACTAAAATAAGTGTGTTTAAAGTCATTTCTGTGCCTCAAAGGGATCAAAATTGAAGCTTTTGAGTAATCAAAACTCTGTAAAAATTGGCAATTTTGGTCACTGTGAGGGTTTAAGAAGTGGTTATTCAACATGAGGCACGATCCAATTGACATTTTGAATGATTTTTGGTACAGTCCAAAAAATCAATTTTCGGATGAAAAACGATGACTCCGGACATGTCGAACGATCCCAAAATGGTCAATATGGATGAAATTTTAACATTTAATCTTTTGACTGTAAATGACTGTTGGATGTGAATTATGACTTTGTCAACTAAAATAAGTGTGTTTAAAGTCATTTCTGTGCCTGAAACGGGTAAAAATTGAAGCTTTTGAGTAAGCAAAACTCTGTAAAAATGGCAATTTTGGTCACTCTGAGGGTTTAAAAAGTGGTCATTCAACATGAGGCACGATCCAATTGACATTTTGAATCATTTTTGGTACAGTCTAAAAAATCAATTTTCGGATGAAAAACAATGACTCCGGACATGTCAAACGATCCCAAAATGGTCAATATGGATGAAATTTTAACATTTAATCTTTTGTCTGTAAATGACTGTTGGATGTGAAATATGACTTTGTCAACTAAAATAAGTGTGTTTAAAGTCATTTCTGTGCCTGAAATGGGTCAAAATTGAAGCTTTTGAGTAAGCAAAACTCTGTAAAATTAGCAATTTTGGTCACTGTGAGGGTTTAAAAAGTGGTTATTCAACATGAGGCACGATCCAATTGACATTTTGAATGATTTTTGATACAGTCCAAAAAATCAATTTTCGGATGAAAAACGATGACTCCGGACACGCCGAACGATCCCAAAATGGTCAATATGGATGAAATTTTAACATTTAATCTTTTGACTGTAAATGACTGTTGGATGTGAATTATGACTTTGTCAGCTAAAATAAGTGTGTTTAAAGTCATTTCTGTGCCTCAAAGGGGTCAAAATTGAAGCTTTTGAGTAATCAAAACTCTGTAAAAATGGCAATGTTGGTCACTCTGAGGGTTTAAAAAGTGGTTATTCAACATGAGGCACGATCCAATTGCCATTTTGAATAATTTTTGGTACAGTCCAAAAAATCCATTTTCGGATAAAAAACGATGACTCCGGACATGTCGAACGATCCCAAAATGGTCAATATGGATGAAATTTTAACATTTAATCATTTGACTGTAAATGACTGTTGGATGTGAATTATGACTTTGTCAACTAAAATAAGTGTGTTTAAAGTCATTTCTGTGCCTCAAAGGGGTCAAAATTGAAGCTTTTGAGTAATCAAAACTCTGTAAAAATGGCAATTTTGGTCACTGTGAGGGTTTAAAAAGTGGTTATTCAACATGAGGCAAGATCCAATTGACATTTTGAATCATTTTTGGTACAGTCCAAAAAATCAATTTTCGGATGAAAAACGATGATTCCGGACATGCCGAACAATCCCAAAATGGTCAATATGGATGAAATTTTAACATTTAATCTTTTGACTGTAAATGACTGTTGGATGTGAAATATGACTTTGTCAACTAAAATAAGTGTGTTTAAAGTCATTTCTGTGCCTCAAAGGGGTCAAAATTGAAACTTTTGAGTAATCAAAACTCTGTAAAAATGGCAATTTTGGTCACTGTGAGGGTTTAAAAAGTGGTTATTCAACATGAGGCACGATCCAATTGCCATTTTGAATCATTTTTGGTACAGTCCAAAAAAATCAATTTTCGGATGAAAAACGATGACTCCGGACATGTCGAACGATCCCAAAATGGTCAATATGGATGAAATTTTAACATTTAATCTTTTGACTGTAAATGACTGTTGGATGTGAATTATGACTTTGTCAACTAAAATAAGTGTGTTTAAAGTCATTTCTGTGCCTCAAAGGGGTCAAAATTGAAGCTTTTGAGAAATCAAAACTCTGTAAAAATGGCAATTTTGGTCACTGTGAGGGTTTAAAAAGTGGTTATTCAACATGAGGCACGATCCAATTGCCATTTTGAATCATTTTTGGTACAGTCCAAAAAATCAATTTTCGGATGAAAAACGATGACTCCGGACATGTCGAACGATCCCAAAATGGTCAATATGGATGAAATTTTAACATTTAATCTTTTGACTCTAAATGACTGTTGGATGTGAATTATGACTTTGTCAACTAAAATAAGTGTGTTTAAAGTCATTTCTGTGCCTGAAATGGGTCAAAATTGAAGCTTTTGAGTTAGCAAAACTCTGTAAAATTGGCAATTTTATTCACTGTGAGGGTTTAAAAAGTGGCTATTCAACATGAGGCACAATCCAATTGACATTTTGAATGATTTTTGGTACAGTCCAAAAAATCAATTTTCGGATGAAAAACAATGACTCCGGACATGTCGAACGATCCCAAAATGGTCAATATGGATGAAATTTTAACATTTAATCTTTTGACTGTAACTGAATTGGATGTGAATTATGACTTTGTCAACTAAAATAAGTGTGTTTAAAGTCATTTCTGTGCCTGAAATGGGTCAAAATTGAAGCTTTTGAGTAAGCAAAACTCTGTAAAATTGGCAATTTTGGTCACTGTGAGGTTTTAAAAAGTGGTTATTCAACATGAGGCATGATCCAATTGACATTTTGAATCATTTTTGGTACAGTCCAAAAAATCAATTTTCGGATGAAAAACGATGACTCCGGACATGTCGAACGATCCCAAAATGGTCAATATGGATGAAATTTTAACATTTAATCTTTTGACTCTAAATGACTGTTGGATGTGAATTATGACTTTGTCAACTAAAATAAGTGTGTTTAAAGTCATTTCTGTGCCTCAAAGGGGTCAAAATTGCAGCTTTTGAGTAATCAAAACTCTTTAAAATGGCAATTTTGGTCACTGTGAGGGTTTAAAAAGTGGTTATTCAACATGAGGCACGATCCAATTGACATTTTGAATCATTTTTGGTACAATCCAAAAAATGAATTTTCGGATGAAAAACGATGACTCCGAACCTGTCGAACGTTCCCAAAATGGTCTATAATGATGAAATTTTAACATTTAATCTTTTGACTCTAAATGACTGTTGGATGTGAATTATGACTTTGTCAACTAAAATAAGTGTGTTTAAAGTCATTTCTGTGCCTCAAAGGGGTCAAAATTGCAGCTTTTGAGTAATCAAAACTCTGTAAAAATGGCAATTTTGGTCACTGTGAGGGTTTAAAAAGTGGTTATTCAACATGAGGCATGATCCAATTGACATTTTGAATAATTTTTGGTACAGTCCAAAAAATCAAATTTCGGATGAAAAACGATGACTCCTGACATGTCGAACGATCCCAAAATGGTCAATATGGATGAAAGTTTAACATTTAATCTTTTGACTGTAAATGACTGTTGGATGTGAATTATGACTTTGTCAACTAAAATAAGTGTGTTTAAAGTCATTTCTGTACCTGAAACGGGTCAAAATTGAAGCTTTTGAGTAAGCAAAACTCTGTAAAAATGGCAATTTTGGTCACTCTGAGGGTTTAAAAAGTGGTTATTCAACATGAGGCACGATCCAATTGACATTTTGAATCATTTTTGGTACAGTCCAAAAAATCAATTTTCGGATGAAAAACAATGACTCCGGACATGTCGAACGATCCCAAAATGGTCAATATGGATGAAATTTTAACATTTATTCTTTTGACTCTAAATGACTGTTGGATGTGAATTATGACTTTGTCAACTAAAATAAGTGTGTTTAAAGTCATTTCTGTGCCTGAAATGGGTCAAAATTGAAGCTTTTGAGTAAGCAAAACTCTGTAAAATTGGCAATTTTATTCACTGTGAGGGTTTAAAAAGTGGCTATTCAACATGAGGCACAATCCAATTGACATTTTGAATGATTTTTGGTACAGTCCAAAAAATCAATTTTCGGATGAAAAACAATGACTCCGGACATGTCGAACGATCCCAAAATGGTCAATATGGATGAAATTTTAACGTTTAATCTTTTGACTGTAACTGACTGTTGGATGTGAATTATGACTTTGTCAACTAAAATAAGTGTGTTTAAAGTCATTTCTGTGCCTCAAAGGGATCAAAATTGAAGCTTTTGAGTAATCAAAACTCTGTAAAAATTGGCAATTTTGGTCACTGTGAGGGTTTAAGAAGTGGTTATTCAACATGAGGCACGATCCAATTGACATTTTGAATGATTTTTGGTACAGTCCAAAAAATCAATTTTCGGATGAAAAACGATGACTCCGGACATGTCGAACGATCCCAAAATGGTCAATATGGATGAAATTTTAACATTTAATCTTTTGACTGTAAATGACTGTTGGATGTGAATTATGACTTTGTCAACTAAAATAAGTGTGTTTAAAGTCATTTCTGTGCCAGAAACGGGTCAAAATTGAAGCTTTTGAGTAAGCAAAACTCTGTAAAAATGGCAATTTTGGTCACTCTGAGGGTTTAAAAAGTGGTCATTCAACATGAGGCACGATCCAATTGACATTTTGAATCATTTTTGGTACAGTCTAAAAAATCAATTTTCGGATGAAAAACAATGACTCCGGACATGTCAAACGATCCCAAAATGGTCAATATGGATGAAATTTTAACATTTAATCTTTTGTCTGTAAATGACTGTTGGATGTGAAATATGACTTTGTCAACTAAAATAAGTGTGTTTAAAGTCATTTCTGTGCCTGAAATGGGTCAAAATTGAAGCTTTTGAGTAAGAAAAACTCTGTAAAATTAGCAATTTTGGTCACTGTGAGGGTTTAAAAAGTGGTTATTCAACATGAGGCACGATCCAATTGACATTTTGAATGATTTTTGGTACAGTCCAAAAAATCAATTTTCGGATGAAAAACGATGACTCCGGACATGCCGAACGATCCCAAAATGGTCAATATGGATGAAATTTTAACATTTAATCTTTTGACTGTAAATGACTGTTGGATGTGAATTATGACTTTGTCAGCTAAAATAAGTGTGTTTAAAGTAATTTCTGTGCCTCAAAGGGGTCAAAATTGAAGCTTTTGAGTAATCAAAACTCTGTAAAAATGGCAATGTTGGTCACTCTGAGGGTTTAAAAAGTGGTTATTCAACATGAGGCACGATCCAATTGCCATTTTGAATAATTTTTGGTACAGTCCAAAAAATCCATTTTCGGATGAAAAACGATGACTCCGGACATGTCGAACGATCCCAAAATGGTCAATATGGATGAAATTTTAACATTTAATCATTTGACTGTAAATGACTGTTGGATGTGAATTATGACTTTGTCAACTAAAATAAGTGTGTTTAAAGTCATTTCTGTGCCTCAAAGGGGTCAAAATTGAAGCTTTTGAGTAATCAAAACTCTGTAAAAATGGCAATTTTGGTCACTGTGAGGGTTTAAAAAGTGGTTATTCAACATGAGGCAAGATCCAATTGACATTTTGAATCATTTTTGGTACAGTCCAAAAAATCAATTTTCGGATGAAAAACGATGATTCCGGACATGCCGAACAATCCCAAAATGGTCAATATGGATGAAATTTTAACATTTAATCTTTTGACTGTAAATGACTGTTGGATGTGAATTATGACTTTGTCAACTAAAATAAGTGTGTTTAAAGTCATTTCTGTGCCTCAAAGGGGTCAAAATTGAAGCTTTTGAGAAATCAAAACTCTGTAAAAATGGCAATTTTGGTCACTGTGAGGGTTTAAAAAGTGGTTATTCAACATGAGGCACGATCCAATTGCCATTTTGAATCATTTTTGGTACAGTCCAAAAAATCAATTTTCGGATGAAAAACGATGACTCCGGACATGTCGAACGATCCCAAAATGGTCAATATGGATGAAATTTTAACATTTAATCTTTTGACTCTAAATGACTGTTGGATGTGAATTATGACTTTGTCAACTAAAATAAGTGTGTTTAAAGTCATTTCTGTGCCTGAAATGGGTCAGAATTGAAGCTTTTGAGTTAGCAAAACTCTGTAAAATTGGCAATTTTATTCACTGTGAGGGTTTAAAAAGTGGCTATTCAACATGAGGCACAATCCAATTGACATTTTGAATGATTTTTGGTACAGTCCAAAAAATCAATTTTCGGATGAAAAACAATGACTCCGGACATGTCGAACGATCCCAAAATGGTCAATATGGATGAAATTTTAACATTTAATCTTTTGACTGTAACTGACTGTTGGATGTGAATTATGACTTTGTCAACTAAAATAAGTGTGTTTAAAGTCATTTCTGTGCCTGAAATGGGTCAAAATTGAAGCTTTTGAGTAAGCAAAACTCTGTAAAAATGGCAATTTTGGTCACTGTGAGGGTTTAAAAAGTGGTTATTCAACATGAGGCACGATCCAATTGACATTTTGAATCATTTCTGGTACAGTCCAAAAAAATCAATTTTCGGATGAAAAACGATGACTCCGGACATGCCGAACGATCCCAAATTGGTCAATATGGATGAAATTTTAACATTTAATCTTTTGACTGTAAATGACTGTTGGATGTGAATTATGACTTTGTCAGCTAAAATAAGTGTGTTTAAAGTCATTTCTGTGCCTCAAAGGGGTCAAAATTGAAGCTTTTGAGTAATCAAAACTCTGTAAAAATGGCAATTTTGGTCACTCTGAGGGTTTAAAAAGTGGTTATTCAACATGAGGCACGATCCAATTGCCATTTTGAATAATTTTTGGTACAGTCCAAAAAATCCATTTTCGGATGAAAAACGATGACTCCGGACATGTCGAACCATCCCAAAATGGTCAATATGGATGAAATTTTAACATTTAATCTTTTGACTGTAAATGACTGTTGGATGTGAATTATGACTTTGTCAACTAAAATAAGTGTGTTTAAAGTCATTTCTGTGCCTGAAATGGGTCAAAATTGAAGCTTTTGAGTAAGCAAAACTCTGTAAAATTGGCAATTTTGGTCACTGTGAGGTTTTAAAAAGTGGTTATTCAACATGAGGCATGATCCAATTGACATTTTGAATAATTTTTGGTACAGTCCAAAAAATCAAATTTCGGATGAAAAACGATGACTCCTGACATGTCGAACGATCCCAAAACGGTCAATATGGATGAAATTTTAACATTTAATCTTTTGACTGTAAATGACTGTTGGATGTGAATTATGACTTTGTCAACTAAAATAAGTGTGTTTAAAGTCATTTCTGTACCTGAAACGGGTCAAAATTGAAGCTTTTGAGTAAGCAAAACTCTGTAAAAATGGCAATTTTGGTCACTCTGAGGGTTTAAAAAGTGGTTATTCAACATGAGGCACGATCCAATTGACATTTTGAATCATTTTTGGTACAGTCCAAAAAATCAATTTTCGGATGAAAAACGATGACTCCGGACATGTCGAACGATCCCAAAATGGTCAATATGGATGAAATTTTAACATTTAATCTTTTGACTCTAAATGACTGTTGGATGTGAATTATGACTTTGTCAACTAAAATAAGTGTGTTTAAAGTCATTGCTGTGCCTCAAAGGGGTCAAAATTGCAGCTTTTGAGTAATCAAAACTCTTTAAAATGGCAATTTTGGTCACTGTGAGGGTTTAAAAAGTGGTTATTCAACATGAGGCACGATCCAATTGACATTTTGAATCATTTTTGGTACAATCCAAAAAATGAATTTTCGGATGAAAAACGATGACTCCGAACCTGTCGAACGTTCCCAAAATGGTCTATAATGATGAAATTTTAACATTTAATCTTTTGACTCTAAATGACTGTTGGATGTGAATTATGACTTTGTCAACTAAAATAAGTGTGTTTAAAGTCATTTCTGTGCCTCAAAGGGGTCAAAATTGCAGCTTTTGAGTAATCAAAACTCTGTAAAAATGGCAATTTTGGTCACTGTGAGGGTTTAAAAAGTGGTTATTCAACATGAGGCATGATCCAATTGACATTTTGAATAATTTTTGGTACAGTCCAAAAAATCAAATTTCGGATGAAAAACGATGACTCCTGACATGTCGAACGATCCCAAAATGGTCAATATGGATGAAAGTTTAACATTTAATCTTTTGACTGTAAATGACTGTTGGATGTGAATTATGACTTTGTCAACTAAAATAAGTGTGTTTAAAGTCATTTCTGTACCTGAAACGGGTCAAAATTGAAGCTTTTGAGTAAGCAAAACTCTGTAAAAATGGCAATTTTGGTCACTCTGAGGGTTTAAAAAGTGGTTATTCAACATGAGGCACGATCCAATTGACATTTTGAATCATTTTTGGTACAGTCCAAAAAATCAATTTTCGGATGAAAAACAATGACTCCGGACATGTCGAACGATCCCAAAATGGTCAATATGGATGAAATTTTAACATTTATTCTTTTGACTCTAAATGACTGTTGGATGTGAATTATGACTTTGTCAACTAAAATAAGTGTGTTTAAAGTCATTTCTGTGCCTGAAATGGGTCAAAATTGAAGCTTTTGAGTAAGCAAAACTCTGTAAAATTGGCAATTTTATTCACTGTGAGGGTTTAAAAAGTGGCTATTCAACATGAGGCACAATCCAATTGACATTTTGAATGATTTTTGGTACAGTCCAAAAAATCAATTTTCGGATGAAAAACAATGACTCCGGACATGTCGAACGATCCCAAAATGGTCAATATGGATGAAATGTTAACGTTTAATCTTTTGACTGTAACTGACTGTTGGATGTGAATTATGACTTTGTCAACTAAAATAAGTGTGTTTAAAGTCATTTCTGTGCCTCAAAGGGATCAAAATTGAAGCTTTTGAGTAATCAAAACTCTGTAAAAATTGGCAATTTTGGTCACTGTGAGGGTTTAAGAAGTGGTTATTCAACATGAGGCACGATCCAATTGACATTTTGAATGATTTTTGGTACAGTCCAAAAAATCAATTTTCGGATGAAAAACGATGACTCCGGACATGTCGAACGATCCCAAAATGGTCAATATGGATGAAATTTTAACATTTAATCTTTTGACTGTAAATGACTGTTGGATGTGAATTATGACTTTGTCAACTAAAATAAGTGTGTTTAAAGTCATTTCTGTGCCTGAAACGGGTAAAAATTGAAGCTTTTGAGTAAGCAAAACTCTGTAAAAATGGCAATTTTGGTCACTCTGAGGGTTTAAAAAGTGGTCATTCAACATGAGGCACGATCCAATTGACATTTTGAATCATTTTTGGTACAGTCTAAAAAATCAATTTTCGGATGAAAAACAATGACTCCGGACATGTCAAACGATCCCAAAATGGTCAATATGGATGAAATTTTAACATTTAATCTTTTGTCTGTAAATGACTGTTGGATGTGAAATATGACTTTGTCAACTAAAATAAGTGTGTTTAAAGTCATTTCTGTGCCTGAAATGGGTCAAAATTGAAGCTTTTGAGTAAGCAAAACTCTGTAAAATTAGCAATTTTGGTCACTGTGAGGGTTTAAAAAGTGGTTATTCAACATGAGGCACGATCCAATTGACATTTTGAATGATTTTTGATACAGTCCAAAAAATCAATTTTCGGATGAAAAACGATGACTCCGGACACGCCGAACGATCCCAAAATGGTCAATATGGATGAAATTTTAACATTTAATCTTTTGACTGTAAATGACTGTTGGATGTGAATTATGACTTTGTCAGCTAAAATAAGTGTGTTTAAAGTCATTTCTGTGTCTCAAAGGGGTCAAAATTGAAGCTTTTGAGTAATCAAAACTCTGTAAAAATGGCAATGTTGGTCACTCTGAGGGTTTAAAAAGTGGTTATTCAACATGAGGCACGATCCAATTGCCATTTTGAATAATTTTTGGTACAGTCCAAAAAATCCATTTTCGGATGAAAAACGATGACTCCGGACATGTCGAACGATCCCAAAATGGTCAATATGGATGAAATTTTAACATTTAATCATTTGACTGTAAATGACTGTTGGATGTGAATTATGACTTTGTCAACTAAAATAAGTGTGTTTAAAGTCATTTCTGTGCCTCAAAGGGGTCAAAATTGAAGCTTTTGAGTAATCAAAACTCTGTAAAAATGGCAATTTTGGTCACTGTGAGGGTTTAAAAAGTGGTTATTCAACATGAGGCAAGATCCAATTGACATTTTGAATCATTTTTGGTACAGTCCAAAAAATCAATTTTCGGATGAAAAACGATGATTCCGGACATGCCGAACAATCCCAAAATGGTCAATATGGATGAAATTTTAACATTTAATCTTTTGACTGTAAATGACTGTTGGATGTGAAATATGACTTTGTCAACTAAAATAAGTGTGTTTAAAGTCATTTCTGTGCCTCAAAGGGGTCAAAATTGAAACTTTTGAGTAATCAAAACTCTGTAAAAATGGCAATTTTGGTCACTGTGAGGGTTTAAAAAGTGGTTATTCAACATGAGGCACGATCCAATTGCCATTTTGAATCATTTTTGGTACAGTCCAAAAAAATCAATTTTCGGATGAAAAACGATGACTCCGGACATGTCGAACGATCCCAAAATGGTCAATATGGATGAAATTTTAACATTTGATCTTTTGACTGTAAATGACTGTTGGATGTGAATTATGACTTTGTCAACTAAAATAAGTGTGTTTAAAGTCATTTCTGTGCCTCAAAGGGGTCAAAATTGAAGCTTTTGAGAAATCAAAACTCTGTAAAAATGGCAATTTTGGTCACTGTGAGGGTTTAAAAAGTGGTTATTCAACATGAGGCACGATCCAATTGCCATTTTGAATCATTTTTGGTACAGTCCAAAAAATCAATTTTCGGATGAAAAACGATGACTCCGGACATGTCGAACGATCCCAAAATGGTCAATATGGATGAAATTTTAACATTTAATCTTTTGACTCTAAATGACTGTTGGATGTGAATTATGACTTTGTCAACTAAAATAAGTGTGTTTAAAGTCATTTCTGTGCCTGAAATGGGTCAAAATTGAAGCTTTTGAGTTAGCAAAACTCTGTAAAATTGGCAATTTTATTCACTGTGAGGGTTTAAAAAGTGGCTATTCAACATGAGGCACAATCCAATTGACATTTTGAATGATTTTTGGTACAGTCCAAAAAATCAATTTTCGGATGAAAAACAATGACTCCGGACATGTCGAACGATCCCAAAATGGTCAATATGGATGAAATTTTAACATTTAATCTTTTGACTGTAACTGACTGTTGGATGTGAATTATGACTTTGTCAACTAAAATAAGTGTGTTTAAAGTCATTTCTGTGCCTGAAATGGGTCAAAATTGAAGCTTTTGAGTAAGCAAAACTCTGTAAAATTGGCAATTTTGGTCACTGTGAGGTTTTAAAAAGTGGTTATTCAACATGAGGCATGATCCAATTGACATTTTGAATCATTTTTGGTACAGTCCAAAAAATCAATTTTCGGATGAAAAACGATGACTCCGGACATGTCGAACGATCCCAAAATGGTCAATATGGATGAAATTTTAACATTTAATCTTTTGACTCTAAATGACTGTTGGATGTGAATTATGACTTTGTCAACTAAAATAAGTGTGTTTAAAGTCATTTCTGTGCCTCAAAGGGGTCAAAATTGCAGCTTTTGAGTAATCAAAACTCTTTAAAATGGCAATTTTGGTCACTGTGAGGGTTTAAAAAGTGGTTATTCAACATGAGGCACGATCCAATTGACATTTTGAATCATTTTTGGTACAATCCAAAAAATGAATTTTCGGATGAAAAACGATGACTCCGAACCTGTCGAACGTTCCCAAAATGGTCTATAATGATGAAATTTTAACATTTAATCTTTTGACTCTAAATGACTGTTGGATGTGAATTATGACTTTGTCAACTAAAATAAGTGTGTTTAAAGTCATTTCTGTGCCTCAAAGGGGTCAAAATTGCAGCTTTTGAGTAATCAAAACTCTGTAAAAATGGCAATTTTGGTCACTGTGAGGGTTTAAAAAGTGGTTATTCAACATGAGGCATGATCCAATTGACATTTTGAATAATTTTTGGTACAGTCCAAAAAATCAAATTTCGGATGAAAAACGATGACTCCTGACATGTCGAACGATCCCAAAATGGTCAATATGGATGAAAGTTTAACATTTAATCTTTTGACTGTAAATGACTGTTGGATGTGAATTATGACTTTGTCAACTAAAATAAGTGTGTTTAAAGTCATTTCTGTACCTGAAACGGGTCAAAATTGAAGCTTTTGAGTAAGCAAAACTCTGTAAAAATGGCAATTTTGGTCACTCTGAGGGTTTAAAAAGTGGTTATTCAACATGAGGCACGATCCAATTGACATTTTGAATCATTTTTGGTACAGTCCAAAAAATCAATTTTCGGATGAAAAACAATGACTCCGGACATGTCGAACGATCCCAAAATGGTCAATATGGATGAAATTTTAACATTTATTCTTTTGACTCTAAATGACTGTTGGATGTGAATTATGACTTTGTCAACTAAAATAAGTGTGTTTAAAGTCATTTCTGTGCCTGAAATGGGTCAAAATTGAAGCTTTTGAGTAAGCAAAACTCTGTAAAATTGGCAATTTTATTCACTGTGAGGGTTTAAAAAGTGGCTATTCAACATGAGGCACAATCCAATTGACATTTTGAATGATTTTTGGTACAGTCCAAAAAATCAATTTTCGGATGAAAAACAATGACTCCGGACATGTCGAACGATCCCAAAATGGTCAATATGGATGAAATTTTAACGTTTAATCTTTTGACTGTAACTGACTGTTGGATGTGAATTATGACTTTGTCAACTAAAATAAGTGTGTTTAAAGTCATTTCTGTGCCTCAAAGGGATCAAAATTGAAGCTTTTGAGTAATCAAAACTCTGTAAAAATTGGCAATTTTGGTCACTGTGAGGGTTTAAGAAGTGGTTATTCAACATGAGGCACGATCCAATTGACATTTTGAATGATTTTTGGTACAGTCCAAAAAATCAATTTTCGGATGAAAAACGATGACTCCGGACATGTCGAACGATCCCAAAATGGTCAATATGGATGAAATTTTAACATTTAATCTTTTGACTGTAAATGACTGTTGGATGTGAATTATGACTTTGTCAACTAAAATAAGTGTGTTTAAAGTCATTTCTGTGCCAGAAACGGGTCAAAATTGAAGCTTTTGAGTAAGCAAAACTCTGTAAAAATGGCAATTTTGGTCACTCTGAGGGTTTAAAAAGTGGTCATTCAACATGAGGCACGATCCAATTGACATTTTGAATCATTTTTGGTACAGTCTAAAAAATCAATTTTCGGATGAAAAACAATGACTCCGGACATGTCAAACGATCCCAAAATGGTCAATATGGATGAAATTTTAACATTTAATCTTTTGTCTGTAAATGACTGTTGGATGTGAAATATGACTTTGTCAACTAAAATAAGTGTGTTTAAAGTCATTTCTGTGCCTGAAATGGGTCAAAATTGAAGCTTTTGAGTAAGAAAAACTCTGTAAAATTAGCAATTTTGGTCACTGTGAGGGTTTAAAAAGTGGTTATTCAACATGAGGCACGATCCAATTGACATTTTGAATGATTTTTGGTACAGTCCAAAAAATCAATTTTCGGATGAAAAACGATGACTCCGGACATGCCGAACGATCCCAAAATGGTCAATATGGATGAAATTTTAACATTTAATCTTTTGACTGTAAATGACTGTTGGATGTGAATTATGACTTTGTCAGCTAAAATAAGTGTGTTTAAAGTAATTTCTGTGCCTCAAAGGGGTCAAAATTGAAGCTTTTGAGTAATCAAAACTCTGTAAAAATGGCAATGTTGGTCACTCTGAGGGTTTAAAAAGTGGTTATTCAACATGAGGCACGATCCAATTGCCATTTTGAATAATTTTTGGTACAGTCCAAAAAATCCATTTTCGGATGAAAAACGATGACTCCGGACATGTCGAACGATCCCAAAATGGTCAATATGGATGAAATTTTAACATTTAATCATTTGACTGTAAATGACTGTTGGATGTGAATTATGACTTTGTCAACTAAAATAAGTGTGTTTAAAGTCATTTCTGTGCCTCAAAGGGGTCAAAATTGAAGCTTTTGAGTAATCAAAACTCTGTAAAAATGGCAATTTTGGTCACTGTGAGGGTTTAAAAAGTGGTTATTCAACATGAGGCAAGATCCAATTGACATTTTGAATCATTTTTGGTACAGTCCAAAAAATCAATTTTCGGATGAAAAACGATGATTCCGGACATGCCGAACAATCCCAAAATGGTCAATATGGATGAAATTTTAACATTTAATCTTTTGACTGTAAATGACTGTTGGATGTGAATTATGACTTTGTCAACTAAAATAAGTGTGTTTAAAGTCATTTCTGTGCCTCAAAGGGGTCAAAATTGAAGCTTTTGAGAAATCAAAACTCTGTAAAAATGGCAATTTTGGTCACTGTGAGGGTTTAAAAAGTGGTTATTCAACATGAGGCACGATCCAATTGCCATTTTGAATCATTTTTGGTACAGTCCAAAAAATCAATTTTCGGATGAAAAACGATGACTCCGGACATGTCGAACGATCCCAAAATGGTCAATATGGATGAAATTTTAACATTTAATCTTTTGACTCTAAATGACTGTTGGATGTGAATTATGACTTTGTCAACTAAAATAAGTGTGTTTAAAGTCATTTCTGTGCCTGAAATGGGTCAGAATTGAAGCTTTTGAGTTAGCAAAACTCTGTAAAATTGGCAATTTTATTCACTGTGAGGGTTTAAAAAGTGGCTATTCAACATGAGGCACAATCCAATTGACATTTTGAATGATTTTTGGTACAGTCCAAAAAATCAATTTTCGGATGAAAAACAATGACTCCGGACATGTCGAACGATCCCAAAATGGTCAATATGGATGAAATTTTAACATTTAATCTTTTGACTGTAACTGACTGTTGGATGTGAATTATGACTTTGTCAACTAAAATAAGTGTGTTTAAAGTCATTTCTGTGCCTGAAATGGGTCAAAATTGAAGCTTTTGAGTAAGCAAAACTCTGTAAAAATGGCAATTTTGGTCACTGTGAGGGTTTAAAAAGTGGTTATTCAACATGAGGCACGATCCAATTGACATTTTGAATCATTTCTGGTACAGTCCAAAAAAATCAATTTTCGGATGAAAAACGATGACTCCGGACATGCCGAATGATCCCAAATTGGTCAATATGGATGAAATTTTAACATTTAATCTTTTGACTGTAAATGACTGTTGGATGTGAATTATGACTTTGTCAGCTAAAATAAGTGTGTTTAAAGTCATTTCTGTGCCTCAAAGGGGTCAAAATTGAAGCTTTTGAGTAATCAAAACTCTGTAAAAATGGCAATTTTGGTCACTCTGAGGGTTTAAAAAGTGGTTATTCAACATGAGGCACGATCCAATTGCCATTTTGAATAATTTTTGGTACAGTCCAAAAAATCCATTTTCGGATGAAAAACGATGACTCCGGACATGTCGAACCATCCCAAAATGGTCAATATGGATGAAATTTTAACATTTAATCTTTTGACTGTAAATGACTGTTGGATGTGAATTATGACTTTGTCAACTAAAATAAGTGTGTTTAAAGTCATTTCTGTGCCTGAAATGGGTCAAAATTGAAGCTTTTGAGTAAGCAAAACTCTGTAAAATTGGCAATTTTGGTCACTGTGAGGTTTTAAAAAGTGGTTATTCAACATGAGGCATGATCCAATTGACATTTTGAATAATTTTTGGTACAGTCCAAAAAATCAAATTTCGGATGAAAAACGATGACTCCTGACATGTCGAACGATCCCAAAACGGTCAATATGGATGAAATTTTAACATTTAATCTTTTGACTGTAAATGACTGTTGGATGTGAATTATGACTTTGTCAACTAAAATAAGTGTGTTTAAAGTCATTTCTGTACCTGAAACGGGTCAAAATTGAAGCTTTTGAGTAAGCAAAACTCTGTAAAAATGGCAATTTTGGTCACTCTGAGGGTTTAAAAAGTGGTTATTCAACATGAGGCACGATCCAATTGACATTTTGAATCATTTTTGGTACAGTCCAAAAAATCAATTTTCGGATGAAAAACGATGACTCCGGACATGTCGAACGATCCCAAAATGGTCAATATGGATGAAATTTTAACATTTAATCTTTTGACTCTAAATGACTGTTGGATGTGAATTATGACTTTGTCAACTAAAATAAGTGTGTTTAAAGTCATTGCTGTGCCTCAAAGGGGTCAAAATTGCAGCTTTTGAGTAATCAAAACTCTTTAAAATGGCAATTTTGGTCACTGTGAGGGTTTAAAAAGTGGTTATTCAACATGAGGCACGATCCAATTGACATTTTGAATCATTTTTGGTACAATCCAAAAAATGAATTTTCGGATGAAAAACGATGACTCCGAACCTGTCGAACGTTCCCAAAATGGTCTATAATGATGAAATTTTAACATTTAATCTTTTGACTCTAAATGACTGTTGGATGTGAATTATGACTTTGTCAACTAAAATAAGTGTGTTTAAAGTCATTTCTGTGCCTCAAAGGGGTCAAAATTGCAGCTTTTGAGTAATCAAAACTCTGTAAAAATGGCAATTTTGGTCACTGTGAGGGTTTAAAAAGTGGTTATTCAACATGAGGCATGATCCAATTGACATTTTGAATAATTTTTGGTACAGTCCAAAAAATCAAATTTCGGATGAAAAACGATGACTCCTGACATGTCGAACGATCCCAAAATGGTCAATATGGATGAAAGTTTAACATTTAATCTTTTGACTGTAAATGACTGTTGGATGTGAATTATGACTTTGTCAACTAAAATAAGTGTGTTTAAAGTCATTTCTGTACCTGAAACGGGTCAAAATTGAAGCTTTTGAGTAAGCAAAACTCTGTAAAAATGGCAATTTTGGTCACTCTGAGGGTTTAAAAAGTGGTTATTCAACATGAGGCACGATCCAATTGACATTTTGAATCATTTTTGGTACAGTCCAAAAAATCAATTTTCGGATGAAAAACAATGACTCCGGACATGTCGAACGATCCCAAAATGGTCAATATGGATGAAATTTTAACATTTATTCTTTTGACTCTAAATGACTGTTGGATGTGAATTATGACTTTGTCAACTAAAATAAGTGTGTTTAAAGTCATTTCTGTGCCTGAAATGGGTCAAAATTGAAGCTTTTGAGTAAGCAAAACTCTGTAAAATTGGCAATTTTATTCACTGTGAGGGTTTAAAAAGTGGCTATTCAACATGAGGCACAATCCAATTGACATTTTGAATGATTTTTGGTACAGTCCAAAAAATCAATTTTCGGATGAAAAACAATGACTCCGGACATGTCGAACGATCCCAAAATGGTCAATATGGATGAAATGTTAACGTTTAATCTTTTGACTGTAACTGACTGTTGGATGTGAATTATGACTTTGTCAACTAAAATAAGTGTGTTTAAAGTCATTTCTGTGCCTCAAAGGGATCAAAATTTAAGCTTTTGAGTAATCAAAACTCTGTAAAAATTGGCAATTTTGGTCACTGTGAGGGTTTAAGAAGTGGTTATTCAACATGAGGCACGATCCAATTGACATTTTGAATGATTTTTGGTACAGTCCAAAAAATCAATTTTCGGATGAAAAACGATGACTCCGGACATGTCGAACGATCCCAAAATGGTCAATATGGATGAAATTTTAACATTTAATCTTTTGACTGTAAATGACTGTTGGATGTGAATTATGACTTTGTCAACTAAAATAAGTGTGTTTAAAGTCATTTCTGTGCCTGAAACGGGTCAAAATTGAAGCTTTTGAGTAAGCAAAACTCTGTATAAATGGCAATTTTGGTCACTCTGAGGGTTTAAAAAGTGGTCATTCAACATGAGGCACGATCCAATTGACATTTTGAATCATTTTTGGTACAGTCTAAAAAATCAATTTTCGGATGAAAAACAATGACTCCGGACATGTCAAACGATCCCAAAATTGTCAATATGGATGAAATTTTAACATTTAATCTTTTGTCTGTAAATGACTGTTGGATGTGAAATATGACTTTGTCAACTAAAATAAGTGTGTTTAAAGTCATTTCTGTGCCTGAAATGGGTCAAAATTGAAGCTTTTGAGTAAGCAAAACTCTGTAAAATTAGCAATTTTGGTCACTGTGAGGGTTTAAAAAGTGGTTATTCAACATGAGGCACGATCCAATTGACATTTTGAATGATTTTTGGTACAGTCCAAAAAATCAATTTTCGGATGAAAAACGATGACTCCGGACATGCCGAACGATCCCAAAATGGTCAATATGGATGAAATTTTAACATTTAATCTTTTGACTGTAAATGACTGTTGGATGTGAATTATGACTTTGTCAGCTAAAATAAGTGTGTTTAAAGTCATTTCTGTGCCTCAAAGGGGTCAAAATTGCAGCTTTTGAGTAATCAAAACTCTGTAAAAATGGCAATTTTGGTCACTGTGAGGGTTTAAAAAGTGGTTATTCAACATGAGGCATGATCCAATTGACATTTTGAATAATTTTTGGTACAGTCCAAAAAATCAAATTTCGGATGAAAAACGATGACTCCTGACATGTCGAACGATCCCAAAATGGTCAATATGGATGAAAGTTTAACATTTAATCTTTTGACTGTAAATGACTGTTGGATGTGAATTATGACTTTGTCAACTAAAATAAGTGTGTTTAAAGTCATTTCTGTACCTGAAACGGGTCAAAATTGAAGCTTTTGAGTAAGCAAAACTCTGTAAAAATGGCAATTTTGGTCACTCTGAGGGTTTAAAAAGTGGTTATTCAACATGAGGCACGATCCAATTGACATTTTGAATCATTTTTGGTACAGTCCAAAAAATCAATTTTCGGATGAAAAACAATGACTCCGGACATGTCGAACGATCCCAAAATGGTCAATATGGATGAAATTTTAACATTTATTCTTTTGACTCTAAATGACTGTTGGATGTGAATTATGACTTTGTCAACTAAAATAAGTGTGTTTAAAGTCATTTCTGTGCCTGAAATGGGTCAAAATTGAAGCTTTTGAGTAAGCAAAACTCTGTAAAATTGGCAATTTTATTCACTGTGAGGGTTTAAAAAGTGGCTATTCAACATGAGGCACAATCCAATTGACATTTTGAATGATTTTTGGTACAGTCCAAAAAATCAATTTTCGGATGAAAAACAATGACTCCAGACATGTCGAACGATCCCAAAATGGTCAATATGGATGAAATGTTAACGTTTAATCTTTTGACTGTAACTGACTGTTGGATGTGAATTATGACTTTGTCAACTAAAATAAGTGTGTTTAAAGTCATTTCTGTGCCTCAAAGGGATCAAAATTGAAGCTTTTGAGTAATCAAAACTCTGTAAAAATTGGCAATTTTGGTCACTGTGAGGGTTTAAGAAGTGGTTATTCAACATGAGGCACGACCCAATTGACATTTTGAATGATTTTTGGTACAGTCTAAAAAATCAATTTTCGGATGAAAAACAATGACTCCGGACATGTCAAACGATCCCAAAATGGTCAATATGGATGAAATTTTAACATTTAATCTTTTGTCTGTAAATGACTGTTGGATGTGAAATATGACTTTGTCAACTAAAATAAGTGTGTTTAAAGTCATTTCTGTGCCTGAAATGGGTCAAAATTGAAGCTTTTGAGTAAGCAAAACTCTGTAAAATTAGCAATTTTGGTCACTGTGAGGGTTTAAAAAGTGGGTATTCAACATGAGGCACGATCCAATTGACATTTTGAATGATTTTTGGTACAGTCCAAAAAATCAATTTTCGGATGAAAAACGATGACTCCGGACATGCCGAACGATCCCAAAATGGTCAATATGGATGAAATTTTAACATTTAATCTTTTGACTGTAAATGACTGTTGGATGTGAATTATGACTTTGTCAGCTAAAATAAGTGTGTTTAAAGTCATTTCTGTGCCTCAAAGGGGTCAAAATTGCAGCTTTTGAGTAATCAAAACTCTGTAAAAATGGCAATTTTGGTCACTGTGAGGGTTTAAAAAGTGGTTATTCAACATGAGGCATGATCCAATTGACATTTTGAATAATTTTTGGTACAGTCCAAAAAATCAAATTTCGGATGAAAAACGATGACTCCTGACATGTCGAACGATCCCAAAATGGTCAATATGGATGAAAGTTTAACATTTAATCTTTTGACTGTAAATGACTGTTGGATGTGAATTATGACTTTGTCAACTAAAATAAGTGTGTTTAAAGTCATTTCTGTACCTGAAACGGGTCAAAATTGAAGCTTTTGAGTAAGCAAAACTCTGTAAAAATGGCAATTTTGGTCACTCTGAGGGTTTAAAAAGTGGTTATTCAACATGAGGCACGATCCAATTGACATTTTGAATCATTTTTGGTACAGTCCAAAAAATCAATTTTCGGATGAAAAACAATGACTCCGGACATGTCGAACGATCCCAAAATGGTCAATATGGATGAAATTTTAACATTTATTCTTTTGACTCTAAATGACTGTTGGATGTGAATTATGACTTTGTCAACTAAAATAAGTGTGTTTAAAGTCATTTCTGTGCCTGAAATGGGTCAAAATTGAAGCTTTTGAGTAAGCAAAACTCTGTAAAATTGGCAATTTTATTCACTGTGAGGGTTTAAAAAGTGGCTATTCAACATGAGGCACAATCCAATTGACATTTTGAATGATTTTTGGTACAGTCCAAAAAATCAATTTTCGGATGAAAAACAATGACTCCGGACATGTCGAACGATCCCAAAATGGTCAATATGGATGAAATGTTAACTTTTAATCTTTTGACTGTAACTGACTGTTGGATGTGAATTATGACTTTGTCAACTAAAATAAGTGTGTTTAAAGTCATTTCTGTGCCTCAAAGGGATCAAAATTGAAGCTTTTGAGTAATCAAAACTCTGTAAAAATTGGCAATTTTGGTCACTGTGAGGGTTTAAGAAGTGGTTATTCAACATGAGGCACGATCCAATTGACATTTTGAATGATTTTTGGTACAGTCCAAAAAATCTATTTTCGGATGAAAAACGATGACTCCGGACATGTCGAACGATCCCAAAATGGTCAATATGGATGAAATTTTAACATTTAATCTTTTGACTGTAAATGACTGTTGGATGTGAATTATGACTTTGTCAACTAAAATAAGTGTGTTTAAAGTCATTTCTGTGCCTGAAACGGGTCAAAATTGAAGCTTTTGAGTAAGCAAAACTCTGTAAAAATGGCAATTTTGGTCACTCTGAGGGTTTAAAAAGTGGTCATTCAACATGAGGCACGATCCAATTGACATTTTGAATCATTTTTGGTACAGTCTAAAAAATCAATTTTCGGATGAAAAACAATGACTCCGGACATGTCAAACGATCCCAAAATGGTCAATATGGATGAAATTTTTACATTTAATCTTTTGTCTGTAAATGACTGTTGGATGTGAAATATGACTTTGTCAACTAAAATAAGTGTGTTTAAAGTCATTTCTGTGCCTGAAATGGGTCAAAATTGAAGCTTTTGAGTAAGCAAAACTCTGTAAAATTAGCAATTTTGGTCACTGTGAGGGTATAAAAAGTGGTTATTCAACATGAGGCACGATCCAATTGACATTTTGAATGATTTTTGGTACAGTCCAAAAAATCAATTTTCGGATGAAAAACGATGACTCCGGACATGCCGAACGATCCCAAAATGGTCTATATGGATGAAATTTTAACATTTAATCTTTTGACTGTAAATGACTGTTGGATGTGAATTATGACTTTGTCAGCTAAAATAAGTGTGTTTAAAGTCATTTCTGTGCCTCAAAGGGGTCAAAATTTAAGCTTTTGAGTAATCAAAACTCTGTAAAAATGGCAATTTTGGTCACTGTGAGGGTTTAAAAAGTGGTTATTCAACATGAGGCAAGATCCAATTGACATTTTGAATCATTTTTGGTACAGTCCAAAAAATAAATTTTCGGATGAAAAACGATGATTCCGGACATGCCGAACAATCCCAAAATGGTCAATATGGATGAAATTTTAACATTTAATCTTTTGACTGTAAATGACTGTTGGATGTGAAATATGACTTTGTCAACTAAAATAAGTGTGTTTAAAGTCATTTCTGTGCCTCAAAGGGGTCAAAATTGAAGCTTTTGAGTAATCAAAACTCTGTAAAAATGGCAATTTTGGTCACTGTGACGGTTTAAAAAGTGGTTATTCAACATGAGGCACGATCCAATTGCCATTTTGAATCATTTTTGGTACAGTCCAAAAAAATCAATTTTCGGATGAAAAACGATGACTCCGGACATGTCGAACGATCCCAAAACGGTCAATATGGATGAAATTTTAACATTTAATCTTTTGACTGTAAATGACTGTTGGATGTGAATTATGACTTTGTCAACTAAAATAAGTGTGTTTAAAGTCATTTCTGTACCTGAAACGGGTCAAAATTGAAGCTTTTGAGTAAGCAAAACTCTGTAAAAATGGCAATTTTGGTCACTCTGAGGGTTTAAAAAGTGGTTATTCAACATGAGGCACGATCCAATTGACATTTTGAATCATTTTTGGTACAGTCCAAAAAATCAATTTTCGGATGAAAAACGATGACTCCGGACATGTCGAACGATCCCAAAATGGTCAATATGGATGAAATTTTAACATTTAATCTTTTGACTCTAAATGACTGTTGGATGTGAATTATGACTTTGTCAACTAAAATAAGTGTGTTTAAAGTCATTGCTGTGCCTCAAAGGGGTCAAAATTGCAGCTTTTGAGTAATCAAAACTCTTTAAAATGGCAATTTTGGTCACTGTGAGGGTTTAAAAAGTGGTTATTCAACATGAGGCACGATCCAATTGACATTTTGAATCATTTTTGGTACAATCCAAAAAATGAATTTTCGGATGAAAAACGATGACTCCGAACCTGTCGAACGTTCCCAAAATGGTCTATAATGATGAAATTTTAACATTTAATCTTTTGACTCTAAATGACTGTTGGATGTGAATTATGACTTTGTCAACTAAAATAAGTGTGTTTAAAGTCATTTCTGTGCCTCAAAGGGGTCAAAATTGCAGCTTTTGAGTAATCAAAACTCTGTAAAAATGGCAATTTTGGTCACTGTGAGGGTTTAAAAAGTGGTTATTCAACATGAGGCATGATCCAATTGACATTTTGAATAATTTTTGGTACAGTCCAAAAAATCAAATTTCGGATGAAAAACGATGACTCCTGACATGTCGAACGATCCCAAAATGGTCAATATGGATGAAAGTTTAACATTTAATCTTTTGACTGTAAATGACTGTTGGATGTGAATTATGACTTTGTCAACTAAAATAAGTGTGTTTAAAGTCATTTCTGTACCTGAAACGGGTCAAAATTGAAGCTTTTGAGTAAGCAAAACTCTGTAAAAATGGCAATTTTGGTCACTCTGAGGGTTTAAAAAGTGGTTATTCAACATGAGGCACGATCCAATTGACATTTTGAATCATTTTTGGTACAGTCCAAAAAATCAATTTTCGGATGAAAAACAATGACTCCGGACATGTCGAACGATCCCAAAATGGTCAATATGGATGAAATTTTAACATTTATTCTTTTGACTCTAAATGACTGTTGGATGTGAATTATGACTTTGTCAACTAAAATAAGTGTGTTTAAAGTCATTTCTGTGCCTGAAATGGGTCAAAATTGAAGCTTTTGAGTAAGCAAAACTCTGTAAAATTGGCAATTTTATTCACTGTGAGGGTTTAAAAAGTGGCTATTCAACATGAGGCACAATCCAATTGACATTTTGAATGATTTTTGGTACAGTCCAAAAAATCAATTTTCGGATGAAAAACAATGACTCCGGACATGTCGAACGATCCCAAAATGGTCAATATGGATGAAATGTTAACGTTTAATCTTTTGACTGTAACTGACTGTTGGATGTGAATTATGACTTTGTCAACTAAAATAAGTGTGTTTAAAGTCATTTCTGTGCCTCAAAGGGATCAAAATTGAAGCTTTTGAGTAATCAAAACTCTGTAAAAATTGGCAATTTTGGTCACTGTGAGGGTTTAAGAAGTGGTTATTCAACATGAGGCACGATCCAATTGACATTTTGAATGATTTTTGGTACAGTCCAAAAAATCAATTTTCGGATGAAAAACGATGACTCCGGACATGTCGAACGATCCCAAAATGGTCAATATGGATGAAATTTTAACATTTAATCTTTTGACTGTAAATGACTGTTGGATGTGAATTATGACTTTGTCAACTAAAATAAGTGTGTTTAAAGTCATTTCTGTGCCTGAAACGGGTCAAAATTGAAGCTTTTGAGTAAGCAAAACTCTGTATAAATGGCAATTTTGGTCACTCTGAGGGTTTAAAAAGTGGTCATTCAACATGAGGCACGATCCAATTGACATTTTGAATCATTTTTGGTACAGTCTAAAAAATCAATTTTCGGATGAAAAACAATGACTCCAGACATGTCAAACGATCCCAAAATTGTCAATATGGATGAAATTTTAACATTTAATCTTTTGTCTGTAAATGACTGTTGGATGTGAAATATGACTTTGTCAACTAAAATAAGTGTGTTTAAAGTCATTTCTGTGCCTGAAATGGGTCAAAATTGAAGCTTTTGAGTAAGCAAAACTCTGTAAAATTAGCAATTTTGGTCACTGTGAGGGTTTAAAAAGTGGTTATTCAACATGAGGCACGATCCAATTGACATTTTGAATGATTTTTGGTACAGTCCAAAAAATCAATTTTCGGATGAAAAACGATGACTCCGGACATGCCGAACGATCCCAAAATGGTCAATATGGATGAAATTTTAACATTTAATCTTTTGACTGTAAATGACTGTTGGATGTGAATTATGACTTTGTCAGCTAAAATAAGTGTGTTTAAAGTCATTTCTGTGCCTCAAAGGGGTCAAAATTGCAGCTTTTGAGTAATCAAAACTCTGTAAAAATGGCAATTTTGGTCACTGTGAGGGTTTAAAAAGTGGTTATTCAACATGAGGCATGATCCAATTGACATTTTGAATAATTTTTGGTACAGTCCAAAAAATCAAATTTCGGATGAAAAACGATGACTCCTGACATGTCGAACGATCCCAAAATGGTCAATATGGATGAAAGTTTAACATTTAATCTTTTGACTGTAAATGACTGTTGGATGTGAATTATGACTTTGTCAACTAAAATAAGTGTGTTTAAAGTCATTTCTGTACCTGAAACGGGTCAAAATTGAAGCTTTTGAGTAAGCAAAACTCTGTAAAAATGGCAATTTTGGTCACTCTGAGGGTTTAAAAAGTGGTTATTCAACATGAGGCACGATCCAATTGACATTTTGAATCATTTTTGGTACAGTCCAAAAAATCAATTTTCGGATGAAAAACAATGACTCCGGACATGTCGAACGATCCCAAAATGGTCAATATGGATGAAATTTTAACATTTATTCTTTTGACTCTAAATGACTGTTGGATGTGAATTATGACTTTGTCAACTAAAATAAGTGTGTTTAAAGTCATTTCTGTGCCTGAAATGGGTCAAAATTGAAGCTTTTGAGTAAGCAAAACTCTGTAAAATTGGCAATTTTATTCACTGTGAGGGTTTAAAAAGTGGCTATTCAACATGAGGCACAATCCAATTGACATTTTGAATGATTTTTGGTACAGTCCAAAAAATCAATTTTCGGATGAAAAACAATGACTCCAGACATGTCGAACGATCCCAAAATGGTCAATATGGATGAAATGTTAACGTTTAATCTTTTGACTGTAACTGACTGTTGGATGTGAATTATGACTTTGTCAACTAAAATAAGTGTGTTTAAAGTCATTTCTGTGCCTCAAAGGGATCAAAATTGAAGCTTTTGAGTAATCAAAACTCTGTAAAAATTGGCAATTTTGGTCACTGTGAGGGTTTAAGAAGTGGTTATTCAACATGAGGCACGACCCAATTGACATTTTGAATGATTTTTGGTACAGTCTAAAAAATCAATTTTCGGATGAAAAACAATGACTCCGGACATGTCAAACGATCCCAAAATGGTCAATATGGATGAAATTTTAACATTTAATCTTTTGTCTGTAAATGACTGTTGGATGTGAAATATGACTTTGTCAACTAAAATAAGTGTGTTTAAAGTCATTTCTGTGCCTGAAATGGGTCAAAATTGAAGCTTTTGAGTAAGCAAAACTCTGTAAAATTAGCAATTTTGGTCACTGTGAGGGTTTAAAAAGTGGTTATTCAACATGAGGCACGATCCAATTGACATTTTGAATGATTTTTGGTACAGTCCAAAAAATCAATTTTCGGATGAAAAACGATGACTCCGGACATGCCGAACGATCCCAAAATGGTCAATATGGATGAAATTTTAACATTTAATCTTTTGACTGTAAATGACTGTTGGATGTGAATTATGACTTTGTCAGCTAAAATAAGTGTGTTTAAAGTCATTTCTGTGCCTCAAAGGGGTCAAAATTGCAGCTTTTGAGTAATCAAAACTCTGTAAAAATGGCAATTTTGGTCACTGTGAGGGTTTAAAAAGTGGTTATTCAACATGAGGCATGATCCAATTGACATTTTGAATAATTTTTGGTACAGTCCAAAAAATCAAATTTCGGATGAAAAACGATGACTCCTGACATGTCGAACGATCCCAAAATGGTCAATATGGATGAAAGTTTAACATTTAATCTTTTGACTGTAAATGACTGTTGGATGTGAATTATGACTTTGTCAACTAAAATAAGTGTGTTTAAAGTCATTTCTGTACCTGAAACGGGTCAAAATTGAAGCTTTTGAGTAAGCAAAACTCTGTAAAAATGGCAATTTTGGTCACTCTGAGGGTTTAAAAAGTGGTTATTCAACATGAGGCACGATCCAATTGACATTTTGAATCATTTTTGGTACAGTCCAAAAAATCAATTTTCGGATGAAAAACAATGACTCCGGACATGTCGAACGATCCCAAAATGGTCAATATGGATGAAATTTTAACATTTATTCTTTTGACTCTAAATGACTGTTGGATGTGAATTATGACTTTGTCAACTAAAATAAGTGTGTTTAAAGTCATTTCTGTGCCTGAAATGGGTCAAAATTGAAGCTTTTGAGTAAGCAAAACTCTGTAAAATTGGCAATTTTATTCACTGTGAGGGTTTAAAAAGTGGCTATTCAACATGAGGCACAATCCAATTGACATTTTGAATGATTTTTGGTACAGTCCAAAAAATCAATTTTCGGATGAAAAACAATGACTCCGGACATGTCGAACGATCCCAAAATGGTCAATATGGATGAAATGTTAACTTTTAATCTTTTGACTGTAACTGACTGTTGGATGTGAATTATGACTTTGTCAACTAAAATAAGTGTGTTTAAAGTCATTTCTGTGCCTCAAAGGGATCAAAATTGAAGCTTTTGAGTAATCAAAACTCTGTAAAAATTGGCAATTTTGGTCACTGTGAGGGTTTAAGAAGTGGTTATTCAACATGAGGCACGATCCAATTGACATTTTGAATGATTTTTGGTACAGTCCAAAAAATCTATTTTCGGATGAAAAACGATGACTCCGGACATGTCGAACGATCCCAAAATGGTCAATATGGATGAAATTTTAACATTTAATCTTTTGACTGTAAATGACTGTTGGATGTGAATTATGACTTTGTCAACTAAAATAAGTGTGTTTAAAGTCATTTCTGTGCCTGAAACGGGTCAAAATTGAAGCTTTTGAGTAAGCAAAACTCTGTAAAAATGGCAATTTTGGTCACTCTGAGGGTTTAAAAAGTGGTCATTCAACATGAGGCACGATCCAATTGACATTTTGAATCATTTTTGGTACAGTCTAAAAAATCAATTTTCGGATGAAAAACAATGACTCCGGACATGTCAAACGATCCCAAAATGGTCAATATGGATGAAATTTTTACATTTAATCTTTTGTCTGTAAATGACTGTTGGATGTGAAATATGACTTTGTCAACTAAAATAAGTGTGTTTAAAGTCATTTCTGTGCCTGAAATGGGTCAAAATTGAAGCTTTTGAGTAAGCAAAACTCTGTAAAATTAGCAATTTTGGTCACTGTGAGGGTTTAAAAAGTGGTTATTCAACATGAGGCACGATCCAATTGACATTTTGAATGATTTTTGGTACAGTCCAAAAAATCAATTTTCGGATGAAAAACGATGACTCCGGACATGCCGAACGATCCCAAAATGGTCAATATGGATGAAATTTTAACATTTAATCTTTTGACTGTAAATGACTGTTGGATGTGAATTATGACTTTGTCAGCTAAAATAAGTGTGTTTAAAGTCATTTCTGTGCCTCAAAGGGGTCAAAATTTAAGCTTTTGAGTAATCAAAACTCTGTAAAAATGGCAATTTTGGTCACTGTGAGGGTTTAAAAAGTGGTTATTCAACATGAGGCAAGATCCAATTGACATTTTGAATCATTTTTGGTACAGTCCAAAAAATAAATTTTCGGATGAAAAACGATGATTCCGGACATGCCGAACAATCCCAAAATGGTCAATATGGATGAAATTTTAACATTTAATCTTTTGACTGTAAATGACTGTTGGATGTGAAATATGACTTTGTCAACTAAAATAAGTGTGTTTAAAGTCATTTCTGTGCCTCAAAGGGGTCAAAATTGAAGCTTTTGAGTAATCAAAACTCTGTAAAAATGGCAATTTTGGTCACTGTGAGGGTTTAAAAAGTGGTTATTCAACATGAGGCACGATCCAATTGCCATTTTGAATCATTTTTGGTACAGTCCAAAAAAATCAATTTTCGGATGAAAAACGATGACTCCGGACATGTCGAACGATCCCAAAATGGTCAATATGGATGAAATTTTAACATTTAATCTTTTGACTGTAAATGACTGTTGGATGTGAATTATGACTTTGTCAACTAAAATAAGTGTGTTTAAAGTCATTTCTGTGCCTCAAAGGGGTCAAAATTGAAGCTTTTGAGAAATCAAAACTCTGTAAAAATGGCAATTTTGGTCACTGTGAGGGTTTAAAAAGTGGTTATTCAACATGAGGCACGATCCAATTGCCATTTTGAATCATTTTTGGTACAGTCCAAAAAATCAATTTTCGGATGAAAAACGATGACTCCGGACATGTCGAACGATCCCAAAATGGTCAATATGGATGAAATTTTAACATTTAATCTTTTGACTCTAAATGACTGTTGGATGTGAATTATGACTTTGTCAACTAAAATAAGTGTGTTTAAAGTCATTTCTGTGCCTGAAACGGGTCAAAATTGAAGCTTTTGAGTAAGCAAAACTCTGTAAAAATGGCAATTTTGGTCACTCTGAGGGTTTAAAAAGTGGTCATTCAACATGAGGCACGATCCAATTGACATTTTGAATCATTTTTGGTACAGTCTAAAAAATCAATTTTCGGATGAAAAACAATGACTCCGGACATGTCAAACGATCCCAAAATGGTCAATATGGATGAAATTTTAACATTTAATCTTTTGACTGTAAATGACTGTTGGATGTGAATTATGACTTTTTCAACTAAAATAAGTGTGTTTAAAGTCATTTCTGTGCCTGAAACGGGTCAAAATTGAAGCTTTTGAGTAAGCAAAACTCTGTAAAAATGGCAATTTTGGTCACTCTGAGGGTTTAAAAAGTGGTCATTCAACATGAGGCACGATCCAATTGACATTTTGAATCATTTTTGGTACAGTCTATAAAATCAATTTTCGGATGAAAAACAATGACTCCGGACATGTCAAACGATCCCAAAATGGTCAATATGGATGAAATTTTAACATTTAATCTTTTGTCTGTAAATGACTGTTGGATGTGAAATATGACTTTGTCAACTAAAATAAGTGTGTTTAAAGTCATTTCTGTGCCTGAAATGGGTCAAAATTGAAGCTTTTGAGTAAGCAAAACTCTGTAAAAATGGCAATTTTGGTCACTGTGAGGGTTTAAAAAGTGGTTATTCAACATGAGGCACGATCCAATTGACATTTTGAATCATTTCTCGTACAGTTCAAAAAAATCAATTTTCGGATGAAAAACGATGACTCCGGACATGCCGAACGATCCCAAAATGGTCAATATGGATGAAATTTTAACATTTAATCTTTTGACTGTAAATGACTGTTGGATGTGAATTATGACTTTGTCAGCTAAAATAAGTGTGTTTAAAGTCATTTCTGTGCCTCAAAGGGGTCAAAATTGAAGCTTTTGAGTAATCAAAACTCTGTAAAAATGGCAATTTTGGTCACTCTGAGGGTTTAAAAAGTGGTTATTCAACATGAGGCACGATCCAATTGCCATTTTGAATAATTTTTGGTACAATCCAAAAAATCCATTTTCGGATGAAAAACGATGACTCCGGACATGTCGAACGATCCCAAAATGGTCAATATGGATGAAATTTTAACATTTAATCTTTTGACTGTAAATGACTGTTGGATGTGAATTATGACTTTGTCAACTAAAATAAGTGTGTTTAAAGTCATTTCTGTGCCTGAAATGGGTCAAAATTGAAGCTTTTGAGTAAGCAAAACTCTGTAAAATTGGCAATTTTGGTCACTGTGAGGTTTTAAAAAGTGGTTATTCAACATGAGGCATGATCCAATTGACATTTTGAATAATTTTTGGTACAGTCCAAAAAATCAAATTTCGGATGAAAAACGATGACTCCTGACATGTCGAACGATCCCAAAATGGTCAATATGGATGAAATTTTAACATTTAATCTTTTGACTGTAAATGACTGTTGGATGTGAATTATGACTTTGTCAACTAAAATAAGTGTGTTTAAAGTCATTTCTGTACCTGAAACGGGTCAAAATTGAAGCTTTTGAGTAAGCAAAACTCTGTAAAAATGGCAATTTTGGTCACTCTGAGGGTTTAAAAAGTGGTCATTCAACATGAGGCACGATCCAATTGACATTTTGAATCATTTTTGGTACAGTCCAAAAAATCAATTTTCGGATGAAAAACGATGACTCCGGACATGTCGAACGATCCCAAAATGGTCAATATGGATGAAATTTTAACATTTAATCTTTTGACTCTAAATGACTGTTGGATGTGAATTATGACTTTGTCAACTAAAATAAGTGTGTTTAAAGTCATTTCTGTGCCTCAAAGGGGTCAAAATTGCAGCTTTTGAGTAATCAAAACTCTTTAAAATGGCAATTTTGGTCACTGTGAGGGTTTAAAAAGTGGTTATTCAACATGAGGCACGATCCAATTGACATTTTGAATCATTTTTGGTACAATCCAAAAAATGAATTTTCGGATGAAAAACGATGACTCCGAACCTGTCGAACGTTCCCAAAATGGTCTATAATGATGAAATTTTAACATTTAATCTTTTGACTCTAAATGACTGTTGGATGTGAATTATGACTTTGTCAACTAAAATAAGTGTGTTTAAAGTCATTTCTGTGCCTCAAAGGGGTCAAAATTGCAGCTTTTGAGTAATCAAAACTCTGTAAAAATGGCAATTTTGGTCACTGTGAGGGTTTAAAAAGTGGTTATTCAACATGAGGCATGATCCAATTGACATTTTGAATAATTTTTGGTACAGTCCAAAAAATCAAATTTCGGATGAAAAACGATGACTCCTGACATGTCGAACGATCCCAAAATGGTCAATATGGATGAAAGTTTAACATTTAATCTTTTGACTGTAAATGACTGTTGGATGTGAATTATGACTTTGTCAACTAAAATAAGTGTGTTTAAAGTCATTTCTGTACCTGAAACGGGTCAAAATTGAAGCTTTTGAGTAAGCAAAACTCTGTAAAAATGGCAATTTTGGTCACTCTGAGGGTTTAAAAAGTGGTTATTCAACATGAGGCACGATCCAATTGACATTTTGAATCATTTTTGGTACAGTCCAAAAAATCAATTTTCGGATGAAAAACAATGATTCCGGACATGTCGAACGATCCCAAAATGGTCAATATGGATGAAATTTTAACATTTATTCTTTTGACTCTAAATGACTGTTGGATGTGAATTATGACTTTGTCAACTAAAATAAGTGTGTTTAAAGTCATTTCTGTGCCTGAAATGGGTCAAAATTGAAGCTTTTGAGTAAGCAAAACTCTGTAAAATTGGCAATTTTATTCACTGTGAGGGTTTAAAAAGTGGCTATTCAACATGAGGCACAATCCAATTGACATTTTGAATGATTTTTGGTACAGTCCAAAAAATCAATTTTCGGATGAAAAACAATGACTCCGGACATGTCGAACGATCCCAAAATGGTCAATATGGATGAAATTTTAACGTTTAATCTTTTGACTGTAACTGACTGTTGGATGTGAATTATGACTTTGTCAACTAAAATAAGTGTGTTTAAAGTCATTTCTGTGCCTCAAAGGGATCAAAATTGAAGCTTTTGAGTAATCAAAACTCTGTAAAAATTGGCAATTTTGGTCACTGTGAGGGTTTAAGAAGTGGTTATTCAACATGAGGCACGATCCAATTGACATTTTGAATGATTTTTGGTACAGTCCAAAAAATCAATTTTCGGATGAAAAACGATGACTCCGGACATGTCGAACGATCCCAAAATGGTCAATATGGATGAAATTTTAACATTTAATCTTTTGACTGTAAATGACTGTTGGATGTGAATTATGACTTTGTCAACTAAAATAAGTGTGTTTAAAGTCATTTCTGTGCCTGAAACGGGTCAAAATTGAAGCTTTTGAGTAAGCAAAACTCTGTAAAAATGGCAATTTTGGTCACTCTGAGGGTTTAAAAAGTGGTCATTCAACATGAGGCACGATCCAATTGACATTTTGAATCATTTTTGGTACAGTGTAAAAAATCAATTTTCGGATGAAAAACAATGACTCCGGACATGTCAAACGATCCCAAAATGGTCAATATGGATGAAATTTTAACATTTAATCTTTTGTCTGTAAATGACTGTTGGATGTGAAATATGACTTTGTCAACTAAAATAAGTGTGTTTAAAGTCATTTCTGTGCCTGAAATGGGTCAAAATTGAAGCTTTTGAGTAAGCAAAACTCTGTAAAATTAGCAATTTTGGTCACTGTGAGGGTTTAAAAAGTGGTTATTCAACATGAGGCACGATCCAATTGACATTTTGAATGATTTTTGGTACAGTCCAAAAAATCAATTTTCGGATGAAAAACGATGACTCCGGACATGTCGAACGATCCCAAAATGGTCAATATGGATGAAATTTTAACATTTATTCTTTTGACTGTAAATGACTGTTGGATGTGAATTATGACTTTGTCAACTAAAATAAGTGTGTTTAAAGTCATTTCTGTGCCTCAAAGGGGTCAAAATTGAAGCTTTTGAGTAATCAAAACTCTGTAAAAATGGCAATTTTGGTCACTGTGAGGGTTTAAAAAGTGGTTATTCAACATGAGGCACGATCCAATTGACATTTTGAATCATTTCTGGTACAGTCCAAAAAAATCAATTTTCGGATGAAAAACGATGACTCCGGACATGCCGAACGATCCCAAAATGGTCAATATGGATGAAATTTTAACATTTAATCTTTTGACTGTAAATGACTGTTGGATGTGAATTATGACTTTGTCAGCTAAAATAAGTGTCTTTAAAGTCATTTCTGTGCCTCAAAGGGGTCAAAATTGAAGCTTTTGAGTAATCAAAACTCTGTAAAAATGGCAATGTTGGTCACTCTGAGGGTTTAAAAAGTGGTTATTCAACATGAGGCACGATCCAATTGCCATTTTGAATAATTTTTGGTACAGTCCAAAAAATCCATTTTCGGATGAAAAACGATGACTCCGGACATGTCGAACGATCCCAAAATGGTCAATATGGATGAAATTTTAACATTTAATCATTTGACTGTAAATGACTGTTGGATGTGAATTATGACTTTGCCAACTAAAATAAGTGTGTTTAAAGTCATTTCTGTGCCTCAAAGGGGTCAAAATTGAAGCTTTTGAGTAATCAAAACTCTGTAAAAATGGCAATTTTGGTCACTGTGAGGGTTTAAAAAGTGGTTATTCAACATGAGGCAAGATCCAATTGACATTTTGAATCATTTTTGGTACAGTCCAAAAAATCAATTTTCGGATGAAAAACGATGATTCCGGACATGCCGAACAATCCCAAAATGGTCAATATGGATGAAATTTTAACATTTAATCTTTTGACTGTAAATGACTGTTGGATGTGAAATATGACTTTGTCAACTAAAATAAGTGTGTTTAAAGTCATTTCTGTGCCTCAAAGGGGTCAAAATTGAAGCTTTTGAGTAATCAAAACTCTGTAAAAATTGCAATTTTGGTCACTGTGAGGGTTTAAAAAGTGGTTATTCAACATGAGGCACGATCCAATTGCCATTTTGAATCATTTTTGGTACAGTCCAAAAAAATCAATTTTCGGATGAAAAACGATGACTCCGGACATGTCGAACGATCCCAAAATGGTCAATATGGATGAAATTTTAACATTTAATCTTTTGACTGTAAATGACTGTTGGATGTGAATTATGACTTTGTCAACTAAAATAAGTGTGTTTAAAGTCATTTCTGTGCCTCAAAGGGGTCAAAATTGAAGCTTTTGAGAAATCAAAACTCTGTAAAAATGGCAATTTTGGTCACTGTGAGGGTTTAAAAAGTGGTTATTCAACATGAGGCACGATCCAATTGCCATTTTGAATCATTTTTGGTACAGTCCAAAAAATCAATTTTCGGATGAAAAACGATGACTCCAGACATGTCGAACGATCCCAAAATGGTCAATATGGATGAAATTTTAACATTTAATCTTTTGACTGTAAATGACTGTTGGATGTGAATTATGACTTTGTCAACTAAAATAAGTGTGTTTAAAGTCATTTCTGTGCCTGAAATGGGTCAAAATTGAAGCTTTTGAGTAAGCAAAACCCTGTAAAATTGGCAATTTTGGTCACTGTGAGGGTTTAAAAAGTGGTTATTCAACATGAGGCACGATCCAATTGACATTTTGAATGATTTTTGGTACAGTCCAAAAAATCAATTTTCGGATGAAAAACGATGACTCCGGACATGTTGAACGATCCCAAAATGGTCAATATGGATGAAATTTTAACATTTAATCTTTTGACTGTAAATGACTGTTGGATGTGAATTATGACTTTGTCAACTAAAATAAGTGTGTTTAAAGTCATTTCTGTGCCTCAAAGGGGTCAAAATTGAAGCTTTTGAGTAATCAAAACTCTGTAAAAATGGCAATTTTGGTCACTGTGAGGGTTTAAAAAGTGGTTATTCAACATGAGGCACGATCCAATTGACATTTTGAATCATTTCTGGTACAGTCCAAAAAAATCAATTTTCGGATGAAAAACGATGACTCCGGACATGCCGAACGATCCCAAAATGGTCAATATGGATGAAATTTTAACATTTAATCTTTTGACTGTAAATGACTGTTGGATGTGAATTATGACTTTGTCAGCTAAAATAAGTGTGTTTAAAGTCATTTCTGTGCCTCAAAGGGGTCAAAATTGAAGCTTTTGAGTAATCAAAACTCTGTAAAAATGGCAATTTTGGTCACTGTGAGGGTTTAAAAAGTGGTTATTCAACATGAGGCAAGATCCAATTGACATTTTGAATCATTTTTGGTACAGTCCAAAAAATCAATTTTCGGATGAAAAACGATGATTCCGGACATGCCGAACAATCCCAAAATGGTCAATATGGATGAAATTTTAACATTTAATCTTTTGACTGTAAATGACTGTTGGATGTGAAATATGACTTTGTCAACTAAAATAAGTGTGTTTAAAGTCATTTCTGTGCCTCAAAGGGGTCAAAATTGAAGCTTTTGAGTAATCAAAACTCTGTAAAAATGGCAATTTTGGTCACTGTGAGGGTTTAAAAAGTGGTTATTCAACATGAGGCACGATCCAATTGCCATTTTGAATCATTTTTGGTACAGTCCAAAAAATCAATTTTCGGATGAAAAACGATGACTCCGGACATGTCGAACGATCCCAAAATGGTCAATATGGATGAAATTTTAACATTTAATCTTTTGACTGTAAATGACTGTTGGATGTGAATTATGACTTTGTCAACTAAAATAAGTGTGTTTAAAGTCATTTCTGTGCCTCAAAGGGGTCAAAATTGAAGCTTTTGAGAAATCAAAACTCTGTAAAAATGGCAATTTTGGTCACTGTGAGGGTTTAAAAAGTGGTTATTCAACATGAGGCACGATCCTATTGCCATTTTGAATCATTTTTGGTACAGTCCAAAAAATCAATTTTCGGATGAAAAACGATGACTCCTGACATGCCGAACGATCCCAAAATGGTCAATATGGATGAAATTTTAACATTTAATCTTTTGACTGTAAATGACTGTTGGATGTGAATTATGACTTTGTCAACTAAAATACGTGTGTTTAAAGTCATTTCTGTGCCTGAAATGGGTCAAAATTGAAGCTTTTGAGTAAGCAAAACTCTGTAAAATTGGCAATTTTGGTCACTGTGAGGGTTTAAAAAGTGGTTATTCAACATGAGGCATGATCCAATTGACATTTTGAATAATTTTTGGTACAGTCCAAAAAATCAAATTTCGGATGAAAAACGATGACTCCTGACATGTCGAACGATCCCAAAACGGTCAATATGGATGAAATTTTAACATTTAATCTTTTGACTGTAAATGACTGTTGGATGTGAATTATGACTTTGTCAACTAAAATAAGTGTGTTTAAAGTCATTTCTGTACCTGAAACGGGTCAAAATTGAAGCTTTTGAGTAAGCAAAACTTTGTAAAAATGGCAATTTTGGTCACTCTGAGGGTTTAAAAAGTGGTTATTCAACATGAGGCACGATCCAATTGACATTTTGAATCATTTTTGGTACAGTCCAAAAAATCAATTTTCGGATGAAAAACGATGACTCCGGACATGTCGAACGATCCCAAAATGGTCAATATGGATGAAATTTTAACATTTAATCTTTTGACTCTAAATGACTGTTGGATGTGAATTATGACTTTGTCAACTAAAATAAGTGTGTTTAAAGTCATTTCTGTACCTGAAATGGGTCAAAATTGAAGCTTTTGAGTAAGCAAAACTCTGTAAAATTGGCAATTTTATTCACTGTGAGGGTTTAAAAAGTGGTCATTCAACATGAGGCACGATCCAATTGACATTTTGAATCATTTTTGGTACAGTCTAAAAAATCAATTTTCGGATGAAAAACGATGACTCCGGACATGTCAAACGATCCCAAAATGGTCAATATGGATGAAATTTTAACATTTAATCTTTTGTCTGTAAATGACTGTTGGATGTGAAATATGACTTTGTCAACTAAAATAAGTGTGTTTAAAGTCATTTCTGTGCCTGAAATGGGTCAAAATTGAAGCTTTTGAGTAAGCAAAACTCTGTAAAATTGGCAATTTTGGTCACTGTGAGGGTTTAAAAAGTGGTTATTCAACATGAGGCACGATCCAATTGACATTTTGAATGATTTTTGGTACAGTCAAAAAAATCAATTTTCGGATGAAAAACGATGACTCCGGACATGTCGAACGATCCCAAAATGGTCAATATGGATGAAATTTTAACATTTATTCTTTTGACTGTAAATGACTGTTGGATGTGAATTATGACTTTGTCAGCTAAAATAAGTGTGTTTAAAGTCATTTCTGTGCCTCAAAGGGGTCAAAATTGAAGCTTTTGAGTAATCAAAACTCTGTAAAAATGGCAATTTTGGTCACTCTGAGGGTTTAAAAAGTGGTTATTCAACATGAGGCACGATCCAATTGCCATTTTGAATAATTTTTGGTACAGTCCAAAAAATCCATTTTCGGATGAAAAACGATGACTCCGGACATGTCGAACGATCCCAAAATGGTCAATATGGATGAAATTTTAACATTTAATCTTTTGACTGTAAATGACTGTTGGATGTGAATTATGACTTTGTCAGCTAAAATAAGTGTGTTTAAAGTCATTTCTGTGCCTCAAAGGGGTCAAAATTGCAGCTTTTGAGTAATCAAAACTCTTTAAAATGGCAATTTTGGTCACTGTGAGGGTTTAAAAAGTGGTTATTCAACATGAGGAACGATCCAATTGACATTTTGAATCATTTTTGGTACAATCCAAAAAATGAATTTTCGGATGAAAAACGATGACTCCGGACCTGTCGAACGTTCCCAAAATGGTCTATAATGATGAAATTTTAACATTTAATCTTTTGACTCTAAATGACTGTTGGATGTGAATTATGACTTTGTCAACTAAAATAAGTGTGTTTAAAGTCATTTCTGTGCCTCAAAGGGGTCAAAATTGCAGCTTTTGAGTAATCAAAACTCTGTAAAAATGGCAATTTTGGTCACTGTGAGGGTTTAAAAAGTGGTTATTCAACATGAGGCATGATCCAATTGACATTTTGAATAATTTTTGGTACAGTCCAAAAAATCAAATTTCGGATGAAAAACGATGACTCCTGACATGTCGAACGATCCCAAAATGGTCAATATGGATGAAATTTTAACATTTAATCTTTTGACTGTAAATGACTGTTGGATGTGAATTATGACTTTGTCAGCTAAAATAAGTGTGTTTAAAGTCATTTCTGTGCCTCAAAGGGGTCAAAATTGAAGCTTTTGAGTAATCAAAACTCTGTAAAAATGGCAATTTTGGTCACTCTGAGGGTTTAAAAAGTGGTTATTCAACATGAGGCACGATCCAATTGCCATTTTGAATAATTTTTGGTACAGTCCAAAAAATCCATTTTCGGATGAAAAACGATGACTCCGGACATGTCGAACGATCCCAAAATGGTCAATATGGATGAAATTTTAACATTTAATCTTTTGACTGTAAATGACTGTTGGATGTGAATTATGACTTTGTCAACTAAAATAAGTGTGTTTAAAGTCATTTCTGTGCCTCAAAGGGGTCAAAATTGCAGCTTTTGAGTAATCAAAACTCTTTAAAATGGCAATTTTGGTCACTGTGAGGGTTTAAAAAGTGGTTATTCAACATGAGGAACGATCCAATTGACATTTTGAATCATTTTTGGTACAATCCAAAAAATGAATTTTCGGATGAAAAACGATGACTCCGGACCTGTCGAACGTTCCCAAAATGGTCTATAATGATGAAATTTTAACATTTAATCTTTTGACTCTAAATGACTGTTGGATGTGAATTATGACTTTGTCAACTAAAATAAGTGTGTTTAAAGTCATTTCTGTGCCTCAAAGGGGTCAAAATTGCAGCTTTTGAGTAATCAAAACTCTGTAAAAATGGCAATTTTGGTCACTGTGAGGGTTTAAAAAGTGGTTATTCAACATGAGGCATGATCCAATTGACATTTTGAATAATTTTTGGTACAGTCCAAAAAATCAAATTTCGGATGAAAAACGATGACTCCTGACATGTCGAACGATCCCAAAATGGTCAATATGGATGAAATTTTAACATTTAATCTTTTGACTGTAAATGACTGTTGGATGTGAATTATGACTTTGTCAACTAAAATAAGTGTGTTTAAAGTCATTTCTGTGCCTGAAATGGGTCAAAATTGAAGCTTTTGAGTAAGCAAAACTCTGTAAAATTGGCAATTTTATTTACTGTGAGGGTTTAAAAAGTGGTCATTCAACATGAGGCACGATCCAATTGACATTTTGAATCATTTTTGGTACAGTCTAAAAAATCAATTTTCGGATGAAAAACGATGACTCCGGACATGTCAAACGATCCCAAAATGGTCAATATGGATGAAATTTTAACATTTAATCTTTTGTCTGTAAATGACTGTTGGATGTGAAATATGACTTTGTCAACTAAAATAAGTGTGTTTAAAGTCATTTCTGTGCCTGAAATGGGTCAAAATTGAAGCTTTTGAGTAAGCAAAACTCTGTAAAATTGGCAATTTTGGTCACTGTGAGGGTTTAAAAAGTGGTTATTCAACATGAGGCACGATCCAATTGACATTTTGAATGATTTTTGGTACAGTCCAAAAAATCAATTTTCGGATGAAAAACGATGACTCCGGACATGTCGAACGATCCCAAAATGGTCAATATGGATGAAATTTTAACATTTATTCTTTTGACTGTAAATGACTGTTGGATGTGAATTATGACTTTGTCAACTAAAATAAGTGTGTTTAAAGTCATTTCTGTGCCTCAAAGGGGTCAAAATTGAAGCTTTTGAGTAATCAAAACTCTGTAAAAATGGCAATTTTGGTCACTGTGAGGGTTTAAAAAGTGGTTATTCAACATGAGGCACGATCCAATTGACATTTTGAATCATTTCTGGTACAGTCCAAAAAATCCATTTTCGGATGAAAAACGATGACTCCGGACATGTCGAACGATCCCAAAATGGTCAATATGGATGAAATTTTAACATTTAATCTTTTGACTCTAAATGACTGTTGGATGTGAATTATGACTTTGTCAACTAAAATAAGTGTGTTTAAAGTCATTTCTGTGCCTGAAATGGGTCAAAATTGAAGCTTTTGAGTAAGCAAAACTCTGTAAAATTGGCAATTTTATTCACTGTGAGGGTTTAAAAAGTGGCTATTCAACATGAGGCACAATCCAATTGACATTTTGAATGATTTTTGGTACAGTCCAAAAAATCAATTTTCGGATGAAAAACAATGACTCCGGACATGTCGAACGATCCCAAAATGGTCAATATGGATGAAATTTTAACATTTAATCTTTTGACTGTAACTGACTGTTGGATGTGAATTATGACTTTGTCAACTAAAATAAGTGTGTTTAAAGTCATTTCTGTGCCTCAAAGGGGTCAAAATTGCAGCTTTTGAGTAATCAAAACTCTTTAAAATGGCAATTTTGGTCACTGTGAGGGTTTAAAAAGTGGTTATTCAACATGAGGCACGATCCAATTGACATTTTGAATCATTTTTGGTACAATCCAAAAAATGAATTTTCGGATGAAAAACGATGACTCCGGACCTGTCGAACGTTCCCAAAATGGTCTATAATGATGAAATTTTAACATTTAATCTTTTGACTCTAAATGACTGTTGGATGTGAATTATGACTTTGTCAACTAAAATAAGTGTGTTTAAAGTCATTTCTGTGCCTCAAAGGAGTCAAAATTGCAGCTTTTGAGTAATCAAAACTCTGTAAAAATGGCAATTTTGGTCACTGTGAGGGTTTAAAAAGTGGTTATTCAACATGAGGCATGATCCAATTGACATTTTGAATAATTTTTGGTACAGTCCAAAAAATCAAATTTCGGATGAAAAACGATGACTCCTGACATGTCGAACGATCCCAAAATGGTCAATATGGATGAAATTTTAACATTTAATCTTTTGACTCTAAATGACTGTTGGATGTGAATTATGACTTTGTCAACTAAAATAAGTGTGTTTAAAGTCATTTCTGTGCCTGAAATGGGTCAAAATTGAAGCTTTTGAGTTAGCAAAACTCTGTAAAATTGGCAATTTTATTCACTGTGAGGGTTTAAAAAGTGGCTATTCAACATGAGGCACAATCCAATTGACATTTTGAATGATTTTTGGTACAGTCCAAAAAATCAATTTTCGGATGAAAAACAATGACTCCGAACATGTCGAACGATCCCAAAATGGTCAATATGGATGAAATTTTAACATTTAATCTTTTGACTGTAACTGACTGTTGGATGTGAATTATGACTTTGTCAACTAAAATAAGTGTGTTTAAAGTCATTTCTGTGCCTCAAAGGGATCAAAATTGAAGCTTTTGAGTAATCAAAACTCTGTAAAAATTGGCAATTTTGGTCACTGTGAGGGTTTAAGAAGTGGTTATTCAACATGAGACACGATCCAATTGACATTTTGAATGATTTTTGGTACAGTCCAAAAAATCAATTTTCGGATGAAAAACGATGACTCCGGACATGTCGAACGATCCCAAAATGGTCAATATGGATGAAATTTTAACATTTAATCTTTTGACTGTAAATGACTGTTGGATGTGAATTATGACTTTTTCAACTAAAATAAGTGTGTTTAAAGTCATTTCTGTGCCTGAAACGGGTCAAAATTGAAGCTTTTGAGTAAGCAAAACTCTGTAAAAATGGCAATTTTGGTCACTCTGAGGGTTTAAAAAGTGGTCATTCAACATGAGGCACGATCCAATTGACATTTTGAATCATTTTTGGTACAGTCTAAAAAATCAATTTTCGGATGAAAAACAATGACTCCGGACATGTCAAACGATCCCAAAATGGTCAATATGGATGAAATTTTAACATTTAATCTTTTGACTGTAAATGACTGTTGGATGTGAATTATGACTTTTTTAACTAAAATAAGTGTGTTTAAAGTCATTTCTGTGCCTGAAACGGGTCAAAATTGAAGCTTTTGAGTAAGCAAAACTCTGTAAAAATGGCAATTTTGGTCACTCTGAGGGTTTAAAAAGTGGTCATTCAACATGAGGCACGATCCAATTGACATTTTGAATCATTTTTGGTACAGTCTATAAAATCAATTTTCGGATGAAAAACAATGACTCCGGACATGTCAAACGATCCCAAAATGGTCAATATGGATGAAATTTTAACATTTAATCTTTTGTCTGTAAATGACTGTTGGATGTGAAATATGACTTTGTCAACTAAAATAAGTGTGTTTAAAGTCATTTCTGTGCCTGAAATGGGTCAAAATTGAAGCTTTTGAGTAAGCAAAACTCTGTAAAAATGGCAATTTTGGTCACTGTGAGGGTTTAAAAAGTGGTTATTCAACATGAGGCACGATCCAATTGACATTTTGAATCATTTCTGGTACAGTCCAAAAAAATCAATTTTCGGATGAAAAACGATGACTCCGGACATGCCGAACGATCCCAAAATGGTCAATATGGATGAAATTTTAACATTTAATCTTTTGACTTTAAATGACTGTTGGATGTGAATTATGACTTTGTCAGCTAAAATAAGTGTGTTTAAAGTCATTTCTGTGCCTCAAAGGGGTCAAAATTGAAGCTTTTGAGTAATCAAAACTCTGTAAAAATGGCAATTTTGGTCACTCTGAGGGTTTAAAAAGTGGTTATTCAACACGAGGCACGATCCAATTGCCATTTTGAATAATTTTTGGTACAGTCCAAAAAATCAATTTTCGGATGAAAAACGATGACTCCGGACATGTCGAACGATCCCAAAATGGTCAATATGGATGAAATTTTAACATTTAATCTTTTGACTGTAAATGACTGTTGGATGTGAATTATGACTTTGTCAACTAAAATAAGTGTGTTTAAAGTCATTTCTGTGCCTGAAATGGGTCAAAATTGAAGCTTTTGAGTAAGCAAAACTCTGTAAAATTGGCAATTTTGGTCACTGTGAGGGTTTAAAAAGTGGTTATTCAACATGAGGCATGATCCAATTGACATTTTGAATAATTTTTGGTACAGTCCAAAAAATCAAATTTCGGATGAAAAACGATGACTCCTGACATGTCGAACGATCCCAAAACGGTCAATATGGATGAAATTTTAACATTTAATCTTTTGACTGTAAATGACTGTTGGATGTGAATTATGACTTTGTCAACTAAAATAAGTGTGTTTAAAGTCATTTCTGTACCTGAAACGGGTCAAAATTGAAGCTTTTGAGTAAGCAAAACTCTGTAAAAATGGCAATTTTGGTCACTCTGAGGGTTTAAAAAGTGGTTATTCAACATGAGGCACGATCCAATTGACATTTTGAATCATTTTTGGTACAGTCCAAAAAATAAATTTTCGGATGAAAAACGATGACTCCGGACATGTCAAACGATCCCAAAATGGTCAATATGGATGAAATTTTAACATTTAATCTTTTGTCTGTAAATGACTGTTGGATGTGAAATATGACTTTGTCAACTAAAATAAGTGTGTTTAAAGTCATTTCTGTGCCTGAAATGGGTCAAAATTGAAGCTTTTGAGTAAGCAAAACTCTGTAAAATTGGCAATTTTGGTCACTGTGAGGGTTTAAAAAGTGGTTATTTAACATGAGGCACGATCCAATTGACATTTTGAATGATTTTTGGTACTGTCCAATTAATCAATTTTCGGATGAAAAACGATGACTCCTGACATGCCGAACGATCCCAAAATGGTCAATATGGATGAAATTTTAACATTTAATCTTTTGACTGTAAATGACTGTTGGATGTGAATTATGACTTTGTCAACTAAAATACGTGTGTTTAAAGTCATTTCTGTGCCTGAAATGGGTCAAAATTGAAGCTTTTGAGTAAGCAAAACTCTGTAAAATTGGCAATTTTGGTCACTGTGAGGGTTTAAAAAGTGGTTATTCAACATGAGGCATGATCCAATTGACATTTTGAATAATTTTTGGTACAGTCCAAAAAATCAAATTTCGGATGAAAAACGATGACTCCTGACATGTCGAACGATCCCAAAACGGTCAATATGGATGAAATTTTAACATTTAATCTTTTGACTGTAAATGACTGTTGGATGTGAATTATGACTTTGTCAACTAAAATAAGTGTGTTTAAAGTCATTTCTGTACCTGAAACGGGTCAAAATTGAAGCTTTTGAGTAAGCAAAACTTTGTAAAAATGGCAATTTTGGTCACTCTGAGGGTTTAAAAAGTGGTTATTCAACATGAGGCACGATCCAATTGACATTTTGAATCATTTTTGGTACAGTCCAAAAAATCAATTTTCGGATGAAAAACGATGACTCCGGACATGTCGAACGATCCCAAAATGGTCAATATGGATGAAATTTTAACATTTAATCTTTTGACTCTAAATGACTGTTGGATGTGAATTATGACTTTGTCAACTAAAATAAGTGTGTTTAAAGTCATTTCTGTACCTGAAATGGGTCAAAATTGAAGCTTTTGAGTAAGCAAAACTCTGTAAAATTGGCAATTTTATTCACTGTGAGGGTTTAAAAAGTGGTCATTCAACATGAGGCACGATCCAATTGACATTTTGAATCATTTTTGGTACAGTCTAAAAAATCAATTTTCGGATGAAAAACGATGACTCCGGACATGTCAAACGATCCCAAAATGGTCAATATGGATGAAATTTTAACATTTAATCTTTTGTCTGTAAATGACTGTTGGATGTGAAATATGACTTTGTCAACTAAAATAAGTGTGTTTAAAGTCATTTCTGTGCCTGAAATGGGTCAAAATTGAAGCTTTTGAGTAAGCAAAACTCTGTAAAATTGGCAATTTTGGTCACTGTGAGGGTTTAAAAAGTGGTTATTCAACATGAGGCACGATCCAATTGACATTTTGAATGATTTTTGGTACAGTCAAAAAAATCAATTTTCGGATGAAAAACGATGACTCCGGACATGTCGAACGATCCCAAAATGGTCAATATGGATGAAATTTTAACATTTATTCTTTTGACTGTAAATGACTGTTGGATGTGAATTATGACTTTGTCAGCTAAAATAAGTGTGTTTAAAGTCATTTCTGTGCCTCAAAGGGGTCAAAATTGAAGCTTTTGAGTAATCAAAACTCTGTAAAAATGGCAATTTTGGTCACTCTGAGGGTTTAAAAAGTGGTTATTCAACATGAGGCACGATCCAATTGCCATTTTGAATAATTTTTGGTACAGTCCAAAAAATCCATTTTCGGATGAAAAACGATGACTCCGGACATGTCGAACGATCCCAAAATGGTCAATATGGATGAAATTTTAACATTTAATCTTTTGACTGTAAATGACTGTTGGATGTGAATTATGACTTTGTCAGCTAAAATAAGTGTGTTTAAAGTCATTTCTGTGCCTCAAAGGGGTCAAAATTGCAGCTTTTGAGTAATCAAAACTCTTTAAAATGGCAATTTTGGTCACTGTGAGGGTTTAAAAAGTGGTTATTCAACATGAGGAACGATCCAATTGACATTTTGAATCATTTTTGGTACAATCCAAAAAATGAATTTTCGGATGAAAAACGATGACTCCGGACCTGTCGAACGTTCCCAAAATGGTCTATAATGATGAAATTTTAACATTTAATCTTTTGACTCTAAATGACTGTTGGATGTGAATTATGACTTTGTCAACTAAAATAAGTGTGTTTAAAGTCATTTCTGTGCCTCAAAGGGGTCAAAATTGCAGCTTTTGAGTAATCAAAACTCTGTAAAAATGGCAATTTTGGTCACTGTGAGGGTTTAAAAAGTGGTTATTCAACATGAGGCATGATCCAATTGACATTTTGAATAATTTTTGGTACAGTCCAAAAAATCAAATTTCGGATGAAAAACGATGACTCCTGACATGTCGAACGATCCCAAAATGGTCAATATGGATGAAATTTTAACATTTAATCTTTTGACTGTAAATGACTGTTGGATGTGAATTATGACTTTGTCAGCTAAAATAAGTGTGTTTAAAGTCATTTCTGTGCCTCAAAGGGGTCAAAATTGAAGCTTTTGAGTAATCAAAACTCTGTAAAAATGGCAATTTTGGTCACTCTGAGGGTTTAAAAAGTGGTTATTCAACATGAGGCACGATCCAATTGCCATTTTGAATAATTTTTGGTACAGTCCAAAAAATCCATTTTCGGATGAAAAACGATGACTCCGGACATGTCGAACGATCCCAAAATGGTCAATATGGATGAAATTTTAACATTTAATCTTTTGACTGTAAATGACTGTTGGATGTGAATTATGACTTTGTCAACTAAAATAAGTGTGTTTAAAGTCATTTCTGTGCCTCAAAGGGGTCAAAATTGCAGCTTTTGAGTAATCAAAACTCTTTAAAATGGCAATTTTGGTCACTGTGAGGGTTTAAAAAGTGGTTATTCAACATGAGGAACGATCCAATTGACATTTTGAATCATTTTTGGTACAATCCAAAAAATGAATTTTCGGATGAAAAACGATGACTCCGGACCTGTCGAACGTTCCCAAAATGGTCTATAATGATGAAATTTTAACATTTAATCTTTTGACTCTAAATGACTGTTGGATGTGAATTATGACTTTGTCAACTAAAATAAGTGTGTTTAAAGTCATTTCTGTGCCTCAAAGGGGTCAAAATTGCAGCTTTTGAGTAATCAAAACTCTGTAAAAATGGCAATTTTGGTCACTGTGAGGGTTTAAAAAGTGGTTATTCAACATGAGGCATGATCCAATTGACATTTTGAATAATTTTTGGTACAGTCCAAAAAATCAAATTTCGGATGAAAAACGATGACTCCTGACATGTCGAACGATCCCAAAATGGTCAATATGGATGAAATTTTAACATTTAATCTTTTGACTGTAAATGACTGTTGGATGTGAATTATGACTTTGTCAACTAAAATAAGTGTGTTTAAAGTCATTTCTGTGCCTGAAATGGGTCAAAATTGAAGCTTTTGAGTAAGCAAAACTCTGTAAAATTGGCAATTTTATTTACTGTGAGGGTTTAAAAAGTGGTCATTCAACATGAGGCACGATCCAATTGACATTTTGAATCATTTTTGGTACAGTCTAAAAAATCAATTTTCGGATGAAAAACGATGACTCCGGACATGTCAAACGATCCCAAAATGGTCAATATGGATGAAATTTTAACATTTAATCTTTTGTCTGTAAATGACTGTTGGATGTGAAATATGACTTTGTCAACTAAAATAAGTGTGTTTAAAGTCATTTCTGTGCCTGAAATGGGTCAAAATTGAAGCTTTTGAGTAAGCAAAACTCTGTAAAATTGGCAATTTTGGTCACTGTGAGGGTTTAAAAAGTGGTTATTCAACATGAGGCACGATCCAATTGACATTTTGAATGATTTTTGGTACAGTCCAAAAAATCAATTTTCGGATGAAAAACGATGACTCCGGACATGTCGAACGATCCCAAAATGGTCAATATGGATGAAATTTTAACATTTATTCTTTTGACTGTAAATGACTGTTGGATGTGAATTATGACTTTGTCAACTAAAATAAGTGTGTTTAAAGTCATTTCTGTGCCTCAAAGGGGTCAAAATTGAAGCTTTTGAGTAATCAAAACTCTGTAAAAATGGCAATTTTGGTCACTGTGAGGGTTTAAAAAGTGGTTATTCAACATGAGGCACGATCCAATTGACATTTTGAATCATTTCTGGTACAGTCCAAAAAATCCATTTTCGGATGAAAAACGATGACTCCGGACATGTCGAACGATCCCAAAATGGTCAATATGGATGAAATTTTAACATTTAATCTTTTGACTCTAAATGACTGTTGGATGTGAATTATGACTTTGTCAACTAAAATAAGTGTGTTTAAAGTCATTTCTGTGCCTGAAATGGGTCAAAATTGAAGCTTTTGAGTAAGCAAAACTCTGTAAAATTGGCAATTTTATTCACTGTGAGGGTTTAAAAAGTGGCTATTCAACATGAGGCACAATCCAATTGACATTTTGAATGATTTTTGGTACAGTCCAAAAAATCAATTTTCGGATGAAAAACAATGACTCCGGACATGTCGAACGATCCCAAAATGGTCAATATGGATGAAATTTTAACATTTAATCTTTTGACTGTAACTGACTGTTGGATGTGAATTATGACTTTGTCAACTAAAATAAGTGTGTTTAAAGTCATTTCTGTGCCTCAAAGGGGTCAAAATTGCAGCTTTTGAGTAATCAAAACTCTTTAAAATGGCAATTTTGGTCACTGTGAGGGTTTAAAAAGTGGTTATTCAACATGAGGCACGATCCAATTGACATTTTGAATCATTTTTGGTACAATCCAAAAAATGAATTTTCGGATGAAAAACGATGACTCCGGACCTGTCGAACGTTCCCAAAATGGTCTATAATGATGAAATTTTAACATTTAATCTTTTGACTCTAAATGACTGTTGGATGTGAATTATGACTTTGTCAACTAAAATAAGTGTGTTTAAAGTCATTTCTGTGCCTCAAAGGAGTCAAAATTGCAGCTTTTGAGTAATCAAAACTCTGTAAAAATGGCAATTTTGGTCACTGTGAGGGTTTAAAAAGTGGTTATTCAACATGAGGCATGATCCAATTGACATTTTGAATAATTTTTGGTACAGTCCAAAAAATCAAATTTCGGATGAAAAACGATGACTCCTGACATGTCGAACGATCCCAAAATGGTCAATATGGATGAAATTTTAACATTTAATCTTTTGACTCTAAATGACTGTTGGATGTGAATTATGACTTTGTCAACTAAAATAAGTGTGTTTAAAGTCATTTCTGTGCCTGAAATGGGTCAAAATTGAAGCTTTTGAGTTAGCAAAACTCTGTAAAATTGGCAATTTTATTCACTGTGAGGGTTTAAAAAGTGGCTATTCAACATGAGGCACAATCCAATTGACATTTTGAATGATTTTTGGTACAGTCCAAAAAATCAATTTTCGGATGAAAAACAATGACTCCGAACATGTCGAACGATCCCAAAATGGTCAATATGGATGAAATTTTAACATTTAATCTTTTGACTGTAACTGACTGTTGGATGTGAATTATGACTTTGTCAACTAAAATAAGTGTGTTTAAAGTCATTTCTGTGCCTCAAAGGGATCAAAATTGAAGCTTTTGAGTAATCAAAACTCTGTAAAAATTGGCAATTTTGGTCACTGTGAGGGTTTAAGAAGTGGTTATTCAACATGAGACACGATCCAATTGACATTTTGAATGATTTTTGGTACAGTCCAAAAAATCAATTTTCGGATGAAAAACGATGACTCCGGACATGTCGAACGATCCCAAAATGGTCAATATGGATGAAATTTTAACATTTAATCTTTTGACTGTAAATGACTGTTGGATGTGAATTATGACTTTTTCAACTAAAATAAGTGTGTTTAAAGTCATTTCTGTGCCTGAAACGGGTCAAAATTGAAGCTTTTGAGTAAGCAAAACTCTGTAAAAATGGCAATTTTGGTCACTCTGAGGGTTTAAAAAGTGGTCATTCAACATGAGGCACGATCCAATTGACATTTTGAATCATTTTTGGTACAGTCTAAAAAATCAATTTTCGGATGAAAAACAATGACTCCGGACATGTCAAACGATCCCAAAATGGTCAATATGGATGAAATTTTAACATTTAATCTTTTGACTGTAAATGACTGTTGGATGTGAATTATGACTTTTTTAACTAAAATAAGTGTGTTTAAAGTCATTTCTGTGCCTGAAACGGGTCAAAATTGAAGCTTTTGAGTAAGCAAAACTCTGTAAAAATGGCAATTTTGGTCACTCTGAGGGTTTAAAAAGTGGTCATTCAACATGAGGCACGATCCAATTGACATTTTGAATCATTTTTGGTACAGTCTATAAAATCAATTTTCGGATGAAAAACAATGACTCCGGACATGTCAAACGATCCCAAAATGGTCAATATGGATGAAATTTTAACATTTAATCTTTTGTCTGTAAATGACTGTTGGATGTGAAATATGACTTTGTCAACTAAAATAAGTGTGTTTAAAGTCATTTCTGTGCCTGAAATGGGTCAAAATTGAAGCTTTTGAGTAAGCAAAACTCTGTAAAAATGGCAATTTTGGTCACTGTGAGGGTTTAAAAAGTGGTTATTCAACATGAGGCACGATCCAATTGACATTTTGAATCATTTCTGGTACAGTCCAAAAAAATCAATTTTCGGATGAAAAACGATGACTCCGGACATGCCGAACGATCCCAAAATGGTCAATATGGATGAAATTTTAACATTTAATCTTTTGACTTTAAATGACTGTTGGATGTGAATTATGACTTTGTCAGCTAAAATAAGTGTGTTTAAAGTCATTTCTGTGCCTCAAAGGGGTCAAAATTGAAGCTTTTGAGTAATCAAAACTCTGTAAAAATGGCAATTTTGGTCACTCTGAGGGTTTAAAAAGTGGTTATTCAACACGAGGCACGATCCAATTGCCATTTTGAATAATTTTTGGTACAGTCCAAAAAATCAATTTTCGGATGAAAAACGATGACTCCGGACATGTCGAACGATCCCAAAATGGTCAATATGGATGAAATTTTAACATTTAATCTTTTGACTGTAAATGACTGTTGGATGTGAATTATGACTTTGTCAACTAAAATAAGTGTGTTTAAAGTCATTTCTGTGCCTGAAATGGGTCAAAATTGAAGCTTTTGAGTAAGCAAAACTCTGTAAAATTGGCAATTTTGGTCACTGTGAGGGTTTAAAAAGTGGTTATTCAACATGAGGCATGATCCAATTGACATTTTGAATAATTTTTGGTACAGTCCAAAAAATCAAATTTCGGATGAAAAACGATGACTCCTGACATGTCGAACGATCCCAAAACGGTCAATATGGATGAAATTTTAACATTTAATCTTTTGACTGTAAATGACTGTTGGATGTGAATTATGACTTTGTCAACTAAAATAAGTGTGTTTAAAGTCATTTCTGTACCTGAAACGGGTCAAAATTGAAGCTTTTGAGTAAGCAAAACTCTGTAAAAATGGCAATTTTGGTCACTCTGAGGGTTTAAAAAGTGGTTATTCAACATGAGGCACGATCCAATTGACATTTTGAATCATTTTTGGTACAGTCCAAAAAATAAATTTTCGGATGAAAAACGATGACTCCGGACATGTCAAACGATCCCAAAATGGTCAATATGGATGAAATTTTAACATTTAATCTTTTGTCTGTAAATGACTGTTGGATGTGAAATATGACTTTGTCAACTAAAATAAGTGTGTTTAAAGTCATTTCTGTGCCTGAAATGGGTCAAAATTGAAGCTTTTGAGTAAGCAAAACTCTGTAAAATTGGCAATTTTGGTCACTGTGAGGGTTTAAAAAGTGGTTATTCAACATGAGGCACGATCCAATTGACATTTTGAATGATTTTTGGTACAGTCCAAAAAATCAATTTTCGGATGAAAAACGATGACTCCGGACATGTCGAACGATCCCAAAATGGTCAATATGGATGAAATTTTAACATTTATTCTTTTGACTGTAAATGACTGTTGGATGTGAATTATGACTTTGTCAACTAAAATAAGTGTGTTTAAAGTCATTTCTGTACCTGAAACGGGTCAAAATTGAAGCTTTTGAGTAAGCAAAACTCTGTAAAAATGGCAATTTTGGTCACTCTGAGGGTTTAAAAAGTGGTTATTCAACATGAGGCACGATCCAATTGACATTTTGAATCATTTTTGGTACAGTCCAAAAAATCAATTTTCGGATGAAAAACGATGACTCCGGACATGTCGAACGATCCCAAAATGGTCAATATGGATGAAATTTTAACATTTAATCTTTTGACTCTAAATGACTGTTGGATGTGAATTATGACTTTGTCAACTAAAATAAGTGTGTTTAAAGTCATTTCTGTGCCTCAAAGGGGTCAAAATTGCAGCTTTTGAGTAATCAAAACTCTTTAAAATGGCAATTTTGGTCACTGTGAGGGTTTAAAAAGTGGTTATTCAACATGAGGCACGATCCAATTGACATTTTGAATCATTTTTGGTACAATCCAAAAAATGAATTTTCGGATGAAAAACGATGACTCCGAACCTGTCGAACGTTCCCAAAATGGTCTATAATGATGAAATTTTAACATTTAATCTTTTGACTCTAAATGACTGTTGGATGTGAATTATGACTTTGTCAACTAAAATAAGTGTGTTTAAAGTCATTTCTGTGCCTCAAAGGGGTCAAAATTGCAGCTTTTGAGTAATCAAAACTCTGTAAAAATGGCAATTTTGGTCACTGTGAGGGTTTAAAAAGTGGTTATTCAACATGAGGCATGATCCAATTGACATTTTGAATAATTTTTGGTACAGTCCAAAAAATCAAATTTCGGATGAAAAACGATGACTCCTGACATGTCGAACGATCCCAAAATGGTCAATATGGATGAAAGTTTAACATTTAATCTTTTGACTGTAAATGACTGTTGGATGTGAATTATGACTTTGTCAACTAAAATAAGTGTGTTTAAAGTCATTTCTGTACCTGAAACGGGTCAAAATTGAAGCTTTTGAGTAAGCAAAACTCTGTAAAAATGGCAATTTTGGTCACTCTGAGGGTTTAAAAAGTGGTTATTCAACATGAGGCACGATCCAATTGACATTTTGAATCATTTTTGGTACAGTCCAAAAAATCAATTTTCGGATGAAAAACAATGATTCCGGACATGTCGAACGATCCCAAAATGGTCAATATGGATGAAATTTTAACATTTATTCTTTTGACTCTAAATGACTGTTGGATGTGAATTATGACTTTGTCAACTAAAATAAGTGTGTTTAAAGTCATTTCTGTGCCTGAAATGGGTCAAAATTGAAGCTTTTGAGTAAGCAAAACTCTGTAAAATTGGCAATTTTATTCACTGTGAGGGTTTAAAAAGTGGCTATTCAACATGAGGCACAATCCAATTGACATTTTGAATGATTTTTGGTACAGTCCAAAAAATCAATTTTCGGATGAAAAACAATGACTCCGGACATGTCGAACGATCCCAAAATGGTCAATATGGATGAAATTTTAACGTTTAATCTTTTGACTGTAACTGACTGTTGGATGTGAATTATGACTTTGTCAACTAAAATAAGTGTGTTTAAAGTCATTTCTGTGCCTCAAAGGGATCAAAATTGAAGCTTTTGAGTAATCAAAACTCTGTAAAAATTGGCAATTTTGGTCACTGTGAGGGTTTAAGAAGTGGTTATTCAACATGAGGCACGATCCAATTGACATTTTGAATGATTTTTGGTACAGTCCAAAAAATCAATTTTCGGATGAAAAACGATGACTCCGGACATGTCGAACGATCCCAAAATGGTCAATATGGATGAAATTTTAACATTTAATCTTTTGACTGTAAATGACTGTTGGATGTGAATTATGACTTTGTCAACTAAAATAAGTGTGTTTAAAGTCATTTCTGTGCCTCAAAGGGGTCAAAATTGAAGCTTTTGAGAAATCAAAACTCTGTAAAAATGGCAATTTTGGTCACTGTGAGGGTTTAAAAAGTGGTTATTCAACATGAGGCACGATCCAATTGACATTTTGAATCATTTTTGGTACAATCCAAAAAATCAATTTTCGGATGAAAAACGATGACTCCGGACCTGTCGAACGTTCCCAAAATGGTCTATAATGATGAAATTTTAACATTTAATCTTTTGACTGTAAATGACTGTTGGATGTGAATTATGACTTTGTCAACTAAAATAAGTGTGTTTAAAGTCATTTCTGTGCCTCAAAGGGGTCAAAATTGAAGCTTTTGAGAAATCAAAACTCTGTAAAAATGGCAATTTTGGTCACTGTGAGGGTTTAAAAAGTGGTTATTCAACATGAGGCACGAACCTATTGCCATTTTGAATCATTTTTGGTACAGTCCAAAAAATCAATTTTCGGATGAAAAACGATGACTCCTGACATGCCGAACGATCCCAAAATGGTCAATATGGATGAAATTTTAACATTTAATCTTTTGACTGTAAATGACTGTTGGATGTGAATTATGACTTTGTCAACTAAAATAAGTGTGTTTAAAGTCATTTCTGTGCCTGAAATGGGTCAAAATTGAAGCTTTTGAGTAAGCAAAACTCTGTAAAATTGGCAATTTTGGTCACTGTGAGGGTTTAAAAAGTGGTTATTCAACATGAGGCATGATCCAATTGACATTTTGAATAATTTTTGGTACAGTCCAAAAAATCAAATTTCGGATGAAAAACGATGACTCCTGACATGTCGAACGATCCCAAAACGGTCAATATGGATGAAATTTTAACATTTAATCTTTTGACTGTAAATGACTGTTGGATGTGAATTATGACTTTGTCAACTAAAATAAGTGTGTTTAAAGTCATTTCTGTACCTGAAACGGGTCAAAATTGAAGCTTTTGAGTAAGCAAAACTCTGTAAAAATGGCAATTTTGGTCACTCTGAGGGTTTAAAAAGTGGTTATTCAACATGAGGCACGATCCAATTGACATTTTGAATCATTTTTGGTACAGTCCAAAAAATCAATTTTCGGATGAAAAACGATGACTCCGGACATGTCGAACGATCCCAAAATGGTCAATATGGATGAAATTTTAACATTTAATCTTTTGACTCTAAATGACTGTTGGATGTGAATTATGACTTTGTCAACTAAAATAAGTGTGTTTAAAGTCATTTCTGTACCTGAAATGGGTCAAAATTGAAGCTTTTGAGTAAGCAAAACTCTGTAAAATTGGCAATTTTATTCACTGTGAGGGTTTAAAAAGTGGTCATTCAACATGAGGCACGATCCAATTGACATTTTGAATCATTTTTGGTACAGTCTAAAAAATCAATTTTCGGATGAAAAACGATGACTCCGGACATGTCAAACGATCCCAAAATGGTCAATATGGATGAAATTTTAACATTTAATCTTTTGTCTGTAAATGACTGTTGGATGTGAAATATGACTTTGTCAACTAAAATAAGTGTGTTTAAAGTCATTTCTGTGCCTGAAATGGGTCAAAATTGAAGCTTTTGAGTAAGCAAAACTCTGTAAAATTGGCAATTTTGGTCACTGTGAGGGTTTAAAAAGTGGTTATTCAACATGAGGCACGATCCAATTGACATTTTGAATGATTTTTGGTACAGTAAAAAAAATCAATTTTCGGATGAAAAACGATGACTCCGGACATGTCGAACGATCCCAAAATGGTCAATATGGATGAAATTTTAACATTTATTCTTTTGACTGTAAATGACTGTTGGATGTGAATTATGACTTTGTCAGCTAAAATAAGTGTGTTTAAAGTCATTTCTGTGCCTCAAAGGGGTCAAAATTGAAGCTTTTGAGTAATCAAAACTCTGTAAAAATGGCAATTTTGGTCACTCTGAGGGTTTAAAAAGTGGTTATTCAACATGAGGCACGATCCAATTGCCATTTTGAATAATTTTTGGTACAGTCCAAAAAATCCATTTTCGGATGAAAAACGATGACTCCGGACATGTCGAACGATCCCAAAATGGTCAATATGGATGAAATTTTAACATTTAATCTTTTGACTGTAAATGACTGTTGGATGTGAATTATGACTTTGTCAGCTAAAATAAGTGTGTTTAAAGTCATTTCTGTGCCTCAAAGGGGTCAAAATTGCAGCTTTTGAGTAATCAAAACTCTTTAAAATGGCAATTTTGGTCACTGTGAGGGTTTAAAAAGTGGTTATTCAACATGAGGAACGATCCAATTGACATTTTGAATCATTTTTGGTACAATCCAAAAAATGAATTTTCGGATGAAAAACGATGACTCCGGACCTGTCGAACGTTCCCAAAATGGTCTATAATGATGAAATTTTAACATTTAATCTTTTGACTCTAAATGACTGTTGGATGTGAATTATGACTTTGTCAACTAAAATAAGTGTGTTTAAAGTCATTTCTGTGCCTCATAGGGGTCAAAATTGCAGCTTTTGAGTAATCAAAACTCTGTAAAAATGGCAATTTTGGTCACTGTGAGGGTTTAAAAAGTGGTTATTCAACATGAGGCATGATCCAATTGACATTTTGAATAATTTTTGGTACAGTCCAAAAAATCAAATTTCGGATGAAAAACGATGACTCCTGACATGTCGAACGATCCCAAAATGGTCAATATGGATGAAATTTTAACATTTAATCTTTTGACTGTAAATGACTGTTGGATGTGAATTATGACTTTGTCAGCTAAAATAAGTGTGTTTAAAGTCATTTCTGTGCCTCAAAGGGGTCAAAATTGAAGCTTTTGAGTAATCAAAACTCTGTAAAAATGGCAATTTTGGTCACTCTGAGGGTTTAAAAAGTGGTTATTCAACATGAGGCACGATCCAATTGCCATTTTGAATAATTTTTGGTACAGTCCAAAAAATCCATTTTCGGATGAAAAACGATGACTCCGGACATGTCGAACGATCCCAAAATGGTCAATATGGATGAAATTTTAACATTTAATCTTTTGACTGTAAATGACTGTTGGATGTGAATTATGACTTTGTCAACTAAAATAAGTGTGTTTAAAGTCATTTCTGTGCCTCAAAGGGGTCAAAATTGCAGCTTTTGAGTAATCAAAACTCTGTAAAAATGGCAATTTTGGTCACTGTGAGGGTTTAAAAAGTGGTTATTCAACATGAGGCATGATCCAATTGACATTTTGAATAATTTTTGGTACAGTCCAAAAAATCAAATTTCGGATGAAAAACGATGACTCCTGACATGTCGAACGATCCCAAAATGGTCAATATGGATGAAATTTTAACATTTAATCTTTTGACTGTAAATGACTGTTGGATGTGAATTATGACTTTGTCAACTAAAATAAGTGTGTTTAAAGTCATTTCTGTGCCTGAAATGGGTCAAAATTGAAGCTTTTGAGTAAGCAAAACTCTGTAAAATTGGCAATTTTGGTCACTGTGAGGGTTTAAAAAGTGGTTATTCAACATGAGGCATGATCCAATTGACATTTTGAATAATTTTTGGTACAGTCCAAAAAATCACATTTCGGATGAAAAACGATGACTCCTGACATGTCGAACGATCCCAAAACGGTCAATATGGATGAAATTTTAACATTTAATCTTTTGACTGTAAATGACTGTTGGATGTGAATTATGACTTTGTCAACTAAAATAAGTGTGTTTAAAGTCATTTCTGTGCCTGAAACGGGTCAAAATTGAAGCTTTTGAGTAAGCAAAACTCTGTAAAAATGGCAATTTTGGTCACTCTGAGGGTTTAAAAAGTGGTTATTCAACATGAGGCACGATCCAATTGACATTTTGAATCATTTTTGGTACAGTCCAAAAAATCAATTTTCGGATGAAAAACGATGACTCCGGACATGTCGAACGATCCCAAAATGGTCAATATGGATGAAATTTTAACATTTAATCTTTTGACTCTAAATGACTGTTGGATGTGAATTATGACTTTGTCAACTAAAATAAGTGTGTTTAAAGTCATTTCTGTACCTGAAATGGGTCAAAATTGAAGCTTTTGAGTAAGCAAAACTCTGTAAAATTGGCAATTTTATTTACTGTGAGGGTTTAAAAAGTGGTCATTCAACATGAGGCACGATCCAATTGACATTTTGAATCATTTTTGGTACAGTCTAAAAAATCAATTTTCGGATGAAAAACGATGACTCCGGACATGTCAAACGATCCCAAAATGGTCAATATGGATGAAATTTTAACATTTAATCTTTTGTCTGTAAATGACTGTTGGATGTGAAATATGACTTTGTCAACTAAAATAAGTGTGTTTAAAGTCATTTCTGTGCCTGAAATGGGTCAAAATTGAAGCTTTTGAGTAAGCAAAACTCTGTAAAATTGGCAATTTTGGTCACTGTGAGGGTTTAAAAAGTGGTTATTCAACATGAGGCACGATCCAATTGACATTTTGAATGATTTTTGGTACAGTCCAAAAAATCAATTTTCGGATGAAAAACGATGACTCCGGACATGTCGAACGATCCCAAAATGGTCAATATGGATGAAATTTTAACATTTATTCTTTTGACTGTAAATGACTGTTGGATGTGAATTATGACTTTGTCAACTAAAATAAGTGTGTTTAAAGTCATTTCTGTGCCTCAAAGGGGTCAAAATTGAAGCTTTTGAGTAATCAAAACTCTGTAAAAATGGCAATTTTGGTCACTGTGAGGGTTTAAAAAGTGGTTATTCAACATGAGGCACGATCCAATTGACATTTTGAATCATTTCTGGTACAGTCCAAAAAATCCATTTTCGGATGAAAAACGATGACTCCGGACATGTCGAACGATCCCAAAATGGTCAATATGGATGAAATTTTAACATTTAATCTTTTGACTCTAAATGACTGTTGGATGTGAATTATGACTTTGTCAACTAAAATAAGTGTGTTTAAAGTCATTTCTGTGCCTGAAATGGGTCAAAATTGAAGCTTTTGAGTAAGCAAAACTCTGTAAAATTGGCAATTTTATTCACTGTGAGGGTTTAAAAAGTGGCTATTCAACATGAGGCACAATCCAATTGACATTTTGAATGATTTTTGGTACAGTCCAAAAAATCAATTTTCGGATGAAAAACAATGACTCCGGACATGTCGAACGATCCCAAAATGGTCAATATGGATGAAATTTTAACATTTAATCTTTTGACTGTAACTGACTGTTGGATGTGAATTATGACTTTGTCAACTAAAATAAGTGTGTTTAAAGTCATTTCTGTGCCTCAAAGGGGTCAAAATTGCAGCTTTTGAGTAATCAAAACTCTTTAAAATGGCAATTTTGGTCACTGTGAGGGTTTAAAAAGTGGTTATTCAACATGAGGCACGATCCAATTGACATTTTGAATCATTTTTGGTACAATCCAAAAAATGAATTTTCGGATGAAAAACGATGACTCCGGACCTGTCGAACGTTCCCAAAATGGTCTATAATGATGAAATTTTAACATTTAATCTTTTGACTCTAAATGACTGTTGGATGTGAATTATGACTTTGTCAACTAAAATAAGTGTGTTTAAAGTCATTTCTGTGCCTCAAAGGAGTCAAAATTGCAGCTTTTGAGTAATCAAAACTCTGTAAAAATGGCAATTTTGGTCACTGTGAGGGTTTAAAAAGTGGTTATTCAACATGAGGCATGATCCAATTGACATTTTGAATAATTTTTGGTACAGTCCAAAAAATCAAATTTCGGATGAAAAACGATGACTCCTGACATGTCGAACGATCCCAAAATGGTCAATATGGATGAAATTTTAACATTTAATCTTTTGACTCTAAATGACTGTTGGATGTGAATTATGACTTTGTCAACTAAAATAAGTGTGTTTAAAGTCATTTCTGTGCCTGAAATGGGTCAAAATTGAAGCTTTTGAGTTAGCAAAACTCTGTAAAATTGGCAATTTTATTCACTGTGAGGGTTTAAAAAGTGGCTATTCAACATGAGGCACAATCCAATTGACATTTTGAATGATTTTTGGTACAGTCCAAAAAATCAATTTTCGGATGAAAAACAATGACTCCGGACATGTCGAACGATCCCAAAATGGTCAATATGGATGAAATTTTAACATTTAATCTTTTGACTGTAACTGACTGTTGGATGTGAATTATGACTTTGTCAACTAAAATAAGTGTGTTTAAAGTCATTTCTGTGCCTCAAAGGGATCAAAATTGAAGCTTTTGAGTAATCAAAACTCTGTAAAAATTGGCAATTTTGGTCACTGTGAGGGTTTAAGAAGTGGTTATTCAACATGAGACACGATCCAATTGACATTTTGAATGATTTTTGGTACAGTCCAAAAAATCAATTTTCGGATGAAAAACGATGACTCCGGACATGTCGAACGATCCCAAAATGGTCAATATGGATGAAATTTTAACATTTAATCTTTTGACTGTAAATGACTGTTGGATGTGAATTATGACTTTTTCAACTAAAATAAGTGTGTTTAAAGTCATTTCTGTGCCTGAAACGGGTCAAAATTGAAGCTTTTGAGTAAGCAAAACTCTGTAAAAATGGCAATTTTGGTCACTCTGAGGGTTTAAAAAGTGGTCATTCAACATGAGGCACGATCCAATTGACATTTTGAATCATTTTTGGTACAGTCTAAAAAATCAATTTTCGGATGAAAAACAATGACTCCGGACATGTCAAACGATCCCAAAATGGTCAATATGGATGAAATTTTAACATTTAATCTTTTGACTGTAAATGACTGTTGGATGTGAATTATGACTTTTTCAACTAAAATAAGTGTGTTTAAAGTCATTTCTGTGCCTGAAACGGGTCAAAATTGAAGCTTTTGAGTAAGCAAAACTCTGTAAAAATGGCAATTTTGGTCACTCTGAGGGTTTAAAAAGTGGTCATTCAACATGAGGCACGATCCAATTGACATTTTGAATCATTTTTGGTACAGTCTATAAAATCAATTTTCGGATGAAAAACAATGACTCCGGACATGTCAAACGATCCCAAAATGGTCAATATGGATGAAATTTTAACATTTAATCTTTTGTCTGTAAATGACTGTTGGATGTGAAATATGACTTTGTCAACTAAAATAAGTGTGTTTAAAGTCATTTCTGTGCCTGAAATGGGTCAAAATTGAAGCTTTTGAGTAAGCAAAACTCTGTAAAAATGGCAATTTTGGTCACTGTGAGGGTTTAAAAAGTGGTTATTCAACATGAGGCATGATCCAATTGACATTTTGAATCATTTCTGGTACAGTCCAAAAAAATCAATTTTCGGATGAAAAACGATGACTCCGGACATGCCGAACGATCCCAAAATGGTCAATATGGATGAAATTTTAACATTTAATCTTTTGACTTTAAATGACTGTTGGATGTGAATTATGACTTTGTCAGCTAAAATAAGTGTGTTTAAAGTCATTTCTGTGCCTGAAATGGGTCAAAATTGAAGCTTTTGAGTAAGCAAAACTCTGTAAAATTGGCAATTTTGGTCACTGTGAGGGTTTAAAAAGTGGTTATTCAACATGAGGCATGATCCAATTGACATTTTGAATAATTTTTGGTACAGTCCAAAAAATCAAATTTCGGATGAAAAACGATGACTCCTGACATGTCGAACGATCCCAAAACGGTCAATATGGATGAAATTTTAACATTTAATCTTTTGACTGTAAATGACTGTTGGATGTGAATTATGACTTTGTCAACTAAAATAAGTGTGTTTAAAGTCATTTCTGTACCTGAAACGGGTCAAAATTGAAGCTTTTGAGTAAGCAAAACTCTGTAAAAATGGCAATTTTGGTCACTCTGAGGGTTTAAAAAGTGGTTATTCAACATGAGGCACGATCCAATTGACATTTTGAATCATTTTTGGTACAGTCCAAAAAATCAATTTTCGGATGAAAAACGATGACTCCGGACATGTCAAACGATCCCAAAATGGTCAATATGGATGAAATTTTAACATTTAATCTTTTGTCTGTAAATGACTGTTGGATGTGAAATATGAATTTGTCAACTAAAATAAGTGTGTTTAAAGTCATTTCTGTGCCTGAAATGGGTCAAAATTGAAGCTTTTGAGTAAGCAAAACTCTGTAAAATTGGCAATTTTATTTACTGTGAGGGTTTAAAAAGTGGTCATTCAACATGAGGCACGATCCAATTGACATTTTGAATCATTTTTGGTACAGTCTAAAAAATCAATTTTCGGATGAAAAACGATGACTCCGGACATGTCAAACGATCCCAAAATGGTCAATATGGATGAAATTTTAACATTTAATCTTTAGTCTGTAAATGACTGTTGGATGTGAAATATGACTTTGTCAACTAAAATAAGTGTGTTTAAAGTCATTTCTGTGCCTGAAATGGGTCAAAATTGAAGCTTTTGAGTAAGCAAAACTCTGTAAAATTGGCAATTTTGGTCACTGTGAGGGTTTAAAAAGTGGTTATTCAACATGAGGCACGATCCAATTGACATTTTGAATGATTTTTGGTACAGTCCAAAAAATCAATTTTCGGATGAAAAACGATGACTCCGGACATGTCGAACGATCCCAAAATGGTCAATATGGATGAAATTTTAACATTTATTCTTTTGACTGTAAATGACTGTTGGATGTGAATTATGACTTTGTCAACTAAAATAAGTGTGTTTAAAGTCATTTCTGTACCTGAAACGGGTCAAAATTGAAGCTTTTGAGTAAGCAAAACTCTGTAAAAATGGCAATTTTGGTCACTCTGAGGGTTTAAAAAGTGGTTATTCAACATGAGGCACGATCCAATTGACATTTTGAATCATTTTTGGTACAGTCCAAAAAATCAATTTTCGGATGAAAAACGATGACTCCGGACATGTCGAACGATCCCAAAATGGTCAATATGGATGAAATTTTAACATTTAATCTTTTGACTCTAAATGACTGTTGGATGTGAATTATGACTTTGTCAACTAAAATAAGTGTGTTTAAAGTCATTTCTGTGCCTCAAAGGGGTCAAAATTGCAGCTTTTGAGTAATCAAAACTCTTTAAAATGGCAATTTTGGTCACTGTGAGGGTTTAAAAAGTGGTTATTCAACATGAGGCACGATCCAATTGACATTTTGAATCATTTTTGGTACAATCCAAAAAATGAATTTTCGGATGAAAAACGATGACTCCGAACCTGTCGAACGTTCCCAAAATGGTCTATAATGATGAAATTTTAACATTTAATCTTTTGACTCTAAATGACTGTTGGATGTGAATTATGACTTTGTCAACTAAAATAAGTGTGTTTAAAGTCATTTCTGTGCCTCAAAGGGGTCAAAATTGCAGCTTTTGAGTAATCAAAACTCTGTAAAAATGGCAATTTTGGTCACTGTGAGGGTTTAAAAAGTGGTTATTCAACATGAGGCATGATCCAATTGACATTTTGAATAATTTTTGGTACAGTCCAAAAAATCAAATTTCGGATGAAAAACGATGACTCCTGACATGTCGAACGATCCCAAAATGGTCAATATGGATGAAAGTTTAACATTTAATCTTTTGACTGTAAATGACTGTTGGATGTGAATTATGACTTTGTCAACTAAAATAAGTGTGTTTAAAGTCATTTCTGTACCTGAAACGGGTCAAAATTGAAGCTTTTGAGTAAGCAAAACTCTGTAAAAATGGCAATTTTGGTCACTCTGAGGGTTTAAAAAGTGGTTATTCAACATGAGGCACGATCCAATTGACATTTTGAATCATTTTTGGTACAGTCCAAAAAATCAATTTTCGGATGAAAAACAATGATTCCGGACATGTCGAACGATCCCAAAATGGTCAATATGGATGAAATTTTAACATTTATTCTTTTGACTCTAAATGACTGTTGGATGTGAATTATGACTTTGTCAACTAAAATAAGTGTGTTTAAAGTCATTTCTGTGCCTGAAATGGGTCAAAATTGAAGCTTTTGAGTAAGCAAAACTCTGTAAAATTGGCAATTTTATTCACTGTGAGGGTTTAAAAAGTGGCTATTCAACATGAGGCACAATCCAATTGACATTTTGAATGATTTTTGGTACAGTCCAAAAAATCAATTTTCGGATGAAAAACAATGACTCCGGACATGTCGAACGATCCCAAAATGGTCAATATGGATGAAATTTTAACGTTTAATCTTTTGACTGTAACTGACTGTTGGATGTGAATTATGACTTTGTCAACTAAAATAAGTGTGTTTAAAGTCATTTCTGTGCCTCAAAGGGATCAAAATTGAAGCTTTTGAGTAATCAAAACTCTGTAAAAATTGGCAATTTTGGTCACTGTGAGGGTTTAAGAAGTGGTTATTCAACATGAGGCACGATCCAATTGACATTTTGAATGATTTTTGGTACAGTCCAAAAAATCAATTTTCGGATGAAAAACGATGACTCCGGACATGTCGAACGATCCCAAAATGGTCAATATGGATGAAATTTTAACATTTAATCTTTTGACTGTAAATGACTGTTGGATGTGAATTATGACTTTGTCAACTAAAATAAGTGTGTTTAAAGTCATTTCTGTGCCTCAAAGGGGTCAAAATTGAAGCTTTTGAGAAATCAAAACTCTGTAAAAATGGCAATTTTGGTCACTGTGAGGGTTTAAAAAGTGGTTATTCAACATGAGGCACGATCCAATTGACATTTTGAATCATTTTTGGTACAATCCAAAAAATCAATTTTCGGATGAAAAACGATGACTACGGACCTGTCGAACGTTCCCAAAATGGTCTATAATGATGAAATTTTAACATTTAATCTTTTGACTGTAAATGACTGTTGGATGTGAATTATGACTTTGTCAACTAAAATAAGTGTGTTTAAAGTCATTTCTGTGCCTCAAAGGGGTCAAAATTGAAGCTTTTGAGTAATCAAAACTCTGTAAAAATGGCAATTTTGGTCACTGTGAGGGTTTAAAAAGTGGTTATTCAACATGAGGCACGATCCAATTGACATTTTGAATCATTTCTGGTACAGTCCAAAAAAATCAATTTTCGGATGAAAAACGATGACTCCGGACATGCCGAACGATCCCAAAATGGTCAATATGGATGAAATTTTAACATTTAATCTTTTGACTGTAAATGACTGTTGGATGTGAATTATGACTTTGTCAGCTAAAATAAGTGTGTTTAAAGTCATTTCTGTGCCTCAAAGGGGTCAAAATTGAAGCTTTTGAGTAATCAAAACTCTGTAAAAATGGCAATGTTGGTCACTCTGAGGGTTTAAAAAGTGGTTATTCAACATGAGGCACGATCCAATTGCCATTTTGAATAATTTTTGGTACAGTCCAAAAAATCCATTTTCGGATGAAAAACGATGACTCCGGACATGTCGAACGATCCCAAAATGGTCAATATGGATGAAATTTTAACATTTAATCATTTGACTGTAAATGACTGTTGGATGTGAATTATGACTTTGCCAACTAAAATAAGTGTGTTTAAAGTCATTTCTGTGCCTCAAAGGGGTCAAAATTGAAGCTTTTGAGTAATCAAAACTCTGTAAAAATGGCAATTTTGGTCACTGTGAGGGTTTAAAAAGTGGTTATTCAACATGAGGCAAGATCCAATTGACATTTTGAATCATTTTTGGTACAGTCCAAAAAATCAATTTTCGGATGAAAAACGATGATTCCGGACATGCCGAACAATCCCAAAATGGTCAATATGGATGAAATTTTAACATTTAATCTTTTGACTGTAAATGACTGTTGGATGTGAAATATGACTTTGTCAACTAAAATAAGTGTGTTTAAAGTCATTTCTGTGCCTCAAAGGGGTCAAAATTGAAGCTTTTGAGTAATCAAAACTCTGTAAAAATGGCAATTTTGGTCACTGTGAGGGTTTAAAAAGTGGTTATTCAACATGAGGCACGATCCAATTGCCATTTTGAATCATTTTTGGTACAGTCCAAAAAAATCAATTTTCGGATGAAAAACGATGACTCCGGACATGTCGAACGATCCCAAAATGGTCAATATGGATGAAATTTTAACATTTAATCTTTTGACTGTAAATGACTGTTGGATGTGAATTATGACTTTGTCAACTAAAATAAGTGTGTTTAAAGTCATTTCTGTGCCTCAAAGGGGTCAAAATTGAAGCTTTTGAGAAATCAAAACTCTGTAAAAATGGCAATTTTGGTCACTGTGAGGGTTTAAAAAGTGGTTATTCAACATGAGGCACGATCCAATTGCCATTTTGAATCATTTTTGGTACAGTCCAAAAAATCAATTTTCAGATGAAAAACGATGACTCCGGACATGTCGAACGATCCCAAAATGGTCAATATGGATGAAATTTTAACATTTAATCTTTTGACTGTAAATGACTGTTGGATGTGAATTATCACTTTGTCAACTAAAATAAGTGTGTTTAAAGTCATTTCTGTGCCTGAAATGGGTCAAAATTGAAGCTTTTGAGTAAGCAAAACTCTGTAAAATTGGCAATTTTGGTCACTGTGAGGGTTTAAAAAGTGGTTATTCAACATGAGGCACGATCCAATTGACATTTTGAATGATTTTTGGTACAGTCCAAAAAATCAATTTTCGGATGAAAAACGATGACTCCGGACATGTTGAACGATCCCAAAATGGTCAATATGGATGAAATTTTAACATTTAATCTTTTGACTGTAAATGACTGTTGGATGTGAATTATGACTTTGTCAACTAAAATAAGTGTGTTTAAAGTCATTTCTGTGCCTCAAAGGGGTCAAAATTGAAGCTTTTGAGTAATCAAAACTCTGTAAAAATGGCAATTTTGGTCACTGTGAGGGTTTAAAAAGTGGTTATTCAACATGAGGCACGATCCAATTGACATTTTGAATCATTTCTGGTACAGTCCAAAAAAATCAATTTTCGGATGAAAAACGATGACTCCGGACATGCCGAACGATCCCAAAATGGTCAATATGGATGAAATTTTAACATTTAATCTTTTGACTGTAAATGACTGTTGGATGTGAATTATGACTTTGTCAGCTAAAATAAGTGTGTTTAAAGTCATTTCTGTGCCTCAAAGGGGTCAAAATTGAAGCTTTTGAGTAATCAAAACTCTGTAAAAATGGCAATTTTGGTCACTGTGAGGGTTTAAAAAGTGGTTATTCAACATGAGGCAAGATCCAATTGACATTTTGAATCATTTTTGGTACAGTCCAAAAAATCAATTTTCGGATGAAAAACGATGATTCCGGACATGCCGAACAATCCCAAAATGGTCAATATGGATGAAATTTTAACATTTAATCTTTTGACTGTAAATGACTGTTGGATGTGAAATATGACTTTGTCAACTAAAATAAGTGTGTTTAAAGTCATTTCTGTGCCTCAAAGGGGTCAAAATTGAAGCTTTTGAGTAATCAAAACTCTGTAAAAATGGCAATTTTGGTCACTGTGAGGGTTTAAAAAGTGGTTATTCAACATGAGGCACGATCCAATTGCCATTTTGAATCATTTTTGGTACAGTCCAAAAAATCAATTTTCGGATGAAAAACGATGACTCCGGACATGTCGAACGATCCCAAAATGGTCAATATGGATGAAATTTTAACATTTAATCTTTTGACTGTAAATGACTGTTGGATGTGAATTATGACTTTGTCAACTAAAATAAGTGTGTTTAAAGTCATTTCTGTGCCTCAAAGGGGTCAAAATTGAAGCTTTTGAGAAATCAAAACTCTGTAAAAATGGCAATTTTGGTCACTGTGAGGGTTTAAAAAGTGGTTATTCAACATGAGGCACGATCCTATTGCCATTTTGAATCATTTTTGGTACAGTCCAAAAAATCAATTTTCGGATGAAAAACGATGACTCCTGACATGCCGAACGATCCCAAAATGGTCAATATGGATGAAATTTTAACATTTAATCTTTTGACTGTAAATGACTGTTGGATGTGAATTATGACTTTGTCAACTAAAATAAGTGTGTTTAAAGTCATTTCTGTGCCTCAAAGGGGTCAAAATTGAAGCTTTTGAGTAATCAAAACTCTGTAAAATTGGCAATTTTGGTCACTGTGAGGGTTTAAAAAGTGGTTATTCAACATGAGGCAAGATCCAATTGACATTTTGAATCATTTTTGGTACAGTCCAAAAAATCAATTTTCGGATGAAAAACGATGATTCCGGACATGCCGAACAATCCCAAAATGGTCAATATGGATGAAATTTTAACATTTAATCTTTTGACTGTAAATGACTGTTGGATGTGAAATATGACTTTGTCAACTAAAATAAGTGTGTTTAAAGTCATTTCTGTGCCTCAAAGGGGTCAAAATTGAAGCTTTTGAGTCATCAAAACTCTGTAAAAATGGCAATTTTGGTCACTGTGAGGGTTTAAAAAGTGGTTATTCAACATGAGGCACGATCCAATTGCCATTTTGAATCATTTTTGGTACAGTCCAAAAAAATCAATTTTCGGATGAAAAACGATGACTCCGGACATGTCGAACGATCCCAAAATGGTCAATATGGATGAAATTTTAACATTTAATCTTTTGACTGTAAATGACTGTTGGATGTGAATTATGACTTTGTCAACTAAAATAAGTGTGTTTAAAGTCATTTCTGTGCCTCAAAGGGGTCAAAATTGAAGCTTTTGAGAAATCAAAACTCTGTAAAAATGGCAATTTTGGTCACTGTGAGGGTTTAAAAAGTGGTTATTCAACATGAGGCACGATCCAATTGCCATTTTGAATCATTTTTGGTACAGTCCAAAAAATCAATTTTCAGATGAAAAACGATGACTCCGGACATGTCGAACGATCCCAAAATGGTCAATATGGATGAAATTTTAACATTTAATCTTTTGACTGTAAATGACTGTTGGATGTGAATTATGACTTTGTCAACTAAAATAAGTGTGTTTAAAGTCATTTCTGTGCCTGAAATGGGTCAAAATTGAAGCTTTTGAGTAAGCAAAACTCTGTAAAATTGGCAATTTTGGTCACTGTGAGGGTTTAAAAAGTGGTTATTCAACATGAGGCACGATCCAATTGACATTTTGAATGATTTTTGGTACAGTCCAAAAAATCAATTTTCGGATGAAAAACGATGACTCCGGACATGTTGAACGATCCCAAAATGGTCAATATGGATGAAATTTTAACATTTAATCTTTTGACTGTAAATGACTGTTGGATGTGAATTATGACTTTGTCAACTAAAATAAGTGTGTTTAAAGTCATTTCTGTGCCTCAAAGGGGTCAAAATTGAAGCTTTTGAGTAATCAAAACTCTGTAAAAATGGCAATTTTGGTCACTGTGAGGGTTTAAAAAGTGGTTATTCAACATGAGGCACGATCCAATTGACATTTTGAATCATTTCTGGTACAGTCCAAAAAAATCAATTTTCGGATGAAAAACGATGACTCCGGACATGCCGAACGATCCCAAAATGGTCAATATGGATGAAATTTTAACATTTAATCTTTTGACTGTAAATGACTGTTGGATGTGAATTATGACTTTGTCAGCTAAAATAAGTGTGTTTAAAGTCATTTCTGTGCCTCAAAGGGGTCAAAATTGAAGCTTTTGAGTAATCAAAACTCTGTAAAAATGGCAATTTTGGTCACTGTGAGGGTTTAAAAAGTGGTTATTCAACATGAGGCAAGATCCAATTGACATTTTGAATCATTTTTGGTACAGTCCAAAAAATCAATTTTCGGATGAAAAACGATGATTCCGGACATGCCGAACAATCCCAAAATGGTCAATATGGATGAAATTTTAACATTTAATCTTTTGACTGTAAATGACTGTTGGATGTGAAATATGACTTTGTCAACTAAAATAAGTGTGTTTAAAGTCATTTCTGTGCCTCAAAGGGGTCAAAATTAAAGCTTTTGAGTAATCAAAACTCTGTAAAAATGGCAATTTTGGTCACTGTGAGGGTTTAAAAAGTGGTTATTCAACATGAGGCACGATCCAATTGCCATTTTGAATCATTTTTGGTACAGTCCAAAAAATCAATTTTCGGATGAAAAACGATGACTCCGGACATGTCGAACGATCCCAAAATGGTCAATATGGATGAAATTTTAACATTTAATCTTTTGACTGTAAATGACTGTTGGATGTGAATTATGACTTTGTCAACTAAAATAAGTGTGTTTAAAGTCATTTCTGTGCCTCAAAGGGGTCAAAATTGAAGCTTTTGAGAAATCAAAACTCTGTAAAAATGGCAATTTTGGTCACTGTGAGGGTTTAAAAAGTGGTTATTCAACATGAGGCACGATCCTATTGCCATTTTGAATCATTTTTGGTACAGTCCAAAAAATCAATTTTCGGATGAAAAACGATGACTCCTGACATGCCGAACGATCCCAAAATGGTCAATATGGATGAAATTTTAACATTTAATCTTTTGACTGTAAATGACTGTTGGATGTGAATTATGACTTTGTCAACTAAAATAAGTGTGTTTAAAGTCATTTCTGTGCCTGAAATGGGTCAAAATTGAAGCTTTTGAGTAAGCAAAACTCTGTAAAATTGGCAATTTTGGTCACTGTGAGGGTTTAAAAAGTGGTTATTCAACATGAGGCATGATCCAATTGACATTTTGAATAATTTTTGGTACAGTCCAAAAAATCAAATTTCGGATGAAAAACGATGACTCCTGACATGTCGAACGATCCCAAAACGGTCAATATGGATGAAATTTTAACATTTAATCTTTTGACTGTAAATGACTGTTGGATGTGAATTATGACTTTGTCAACTAAAATAAGTGTGTTTAAAGTCATTTCTGTACCTGAAACGGGTCAAAATTGAAGCTTTTGAGTAAGCAAAACTCTGTAAAAATGGCAATTTTGGTCACTCTGAGGGTTTAAAAAGTGGTTATTCAACATGAGGCACGATCCAATTGACATTTTGAATCATTTTTGGTACAGTCCAAAAAATCAATTTTCGGATGAAAAACGATGACTCCGGACATGTCGAACGATCCCAAAATGGTCAATATGGATGAAATTTTAACATTTAATCTTTTGACTCTAAATGACTGTTGGATGTGAATTATGACTTTGTCAACTAAAATAAGTGTGTTTAAAGTCATTTCTGTACCTGAAATGGGTCAAAATTGAAGCTTTTGAGTAAGCAAAACTCTGTAAAATTGGCAATTTTATTCACTGTGAGGGTTTAAAAAGTGGTCATTCAACATGAGGCACGATCCAATTGACATTTTGAATCATTTTTGGTACAGTCTAAAAAATCAATTTTCGGATGAAAAACGATGACTCCGGACATGTCAACCGATCCCAAAATGGTCAATATGGATGAAATTTTAACATTTAATCTTTTGTCTGTAAATGACTGTTGGATGTGAAATATGAATTTGTCAACTAAAATAAGTGTGTTTAAAGTCATTTCTGTGCCTGAAATGGGTCAAAATTGAAGCTTTTGAGTAAGCAAAACTCTGTAAAATTGGCAATTTTGGTCACTGTGAGGGTTTAAAAAGTGGTTATTCAACATGAGGCACGATCCAATTGACATTTTGAATGATTTTTGGTACAGTCAAAAAAATCAATTTTCGGATGAAAAACGATGACTCCGGACATGTCGAACGATCCCAAAATGGTCAATATGGATGAAATTTTAACATTTATTCTTTTGACTGTAAATGACTGTTGGATGTGAATTATGACTTTGTCAGCTAAAATAAGTGTGTTTAAAGTCATTTCTGTGCCTCAAAGGGGTCAAAATTGAAGCTTTTGAGTAATCAAAACTCTGTAAAAATGGCAATTTTGGTCACTCTGAGGGTTTAAAAAGTGGTTATTCAACATGAGGCACGATCCAATTGCCATTTTGAATAATTTTTGGTACAGTCCAAAAAATCCATTTTCGGATGAAAAACGATGACTCCGGAAATGTCGAACGATCCCAAAATGGTCAATATGGATGAAATTTTAACATTTAATCTTTTGACTGTAAATGACTGTTGGATGTGAATTATGACTTTGTCAGCTAAAATAAGTGTGTTTAAAGTCATTTCTGTGCCTCAAAGGGGTCAAAATTGCAGCTTTTGAGTAATCAAAACTCTTTAAAATGGCAATTTTGGTCACTGTGAGGGTTTAAAAAGTGGTTATTCAACATGAGGAACGATCCAATTGACATTTTGAATCATTTTTGGTACAATCCAAAAAATGAATTTTCGGATGAAAAACGATGACTCCGGACCTGTCGAACGTTCCCAAAATGGTCTATAATGATGAAATTTTAACATTTAATCTTTTGACTCTAAATGACTGTTGGATGTGAATTATGACTTTGTCAACTAAAATAAGTGTGTTTAAAGTCATTTCTGTGCCTCAAAGGGGTCAAAATTGCAGCTTTTGAGTAATCAAATCTCTGTAAAAATGGCAATTTTGGTCACTGTGAGGGTTTAAAAAGTGGTTATTCAACATGAGGCATGATCCAATTGACATTTTGAATAATTTTTGGTACAGTCCAAAAAATCAAATTTCGGATGAAAAACGATGACTCCTGACATGTCGAACGATCCCAAAATGGTCAATATGGATGAAATTTTAACATTTAATCTTTTGACTGTAAATGACTGTTGGATGTGAATTATGACTTTGTCAGCTAAAATAAGTGTGTTTAAAGTCATTTCTGTGCCTCAAAGGGGTCAAAATTGAAGCTTTTGAGTAATCAAAACTCTGTAAAAATGGCAATTTTGGTCACTCTGAGGGTTTAAAAAGTGGTTATTCAACATGAGGCACGATCCAATTGCCATTTTGAATAATTTTTGGTACAGTCCAAAAAATCCATTTTCGGATGAAAAACGATGACTCCGGACATGTCGAACGATCCCAAAATGGTCAATATGGATGAAATTTTAACATTTAATCTTTTGACTGTAAATGACTGTTGGATGTGAATTATGACTTTGTCAACTAAAATAAGTGTGTTTAAAGTCATTTCTGTGCCTCAAAGGGGTCAAAATTGCAGCTTTTGAGTAATCAAAACTCTTTAAAATGGCAATTTTGGTCACTGTGAGGGTTTAAAAAGTGGTTATTCAACATGAGGAACGATCCAATTGACATTTTGAATCATTTTTGGTACAATCCAAAAAATGAATTTTCGGATGAAAAACGATGACTCCGGACCTGTCGAACGTTCCCAAAATGGTCTATAATGATGAAATTTTAACATTTAATCTTTTGACTCTAAATGACTGTTGGATGTGAATTATGACTTTGTCAACTAAAATAAGTGTGTTTAAAGTCATTTCTGTGCCTCAAAGGGGTCAAAATTGCAGCTTTTGAGTAATCAAAACTCTGTAAAAATGGCAATTTTGGTCACTGTGAGGGTTTAAAAAGTGGTTATTCAACATGAGGCATGATCCAATTGACATTTTGAATAATTTTTGGTACAGTCCAAAAAATCAAATTTCGGATGAAAAACGATGACTCCTGTCGAACATGTCGAACGATCCCAAAATGGTCAATATGGATGAAATTTTAACATTTAATCTTTTGACTGTAAATGACTGTTGGATGTGAATTATGACTTTGTCAACTAAAATAAGTGTGTTTAAAGTCATTTCTGTGCCTGAAATGGGTCAAAATTGAAGCTTTTGAGTAAGCAAAACTCTGTAAAATTGGCAATTTTATTTACTGTGAGGGTTTAAAAAGTGGTCATTCAACATGAGGCACGATCCAATTGACATTTTGAATCATTTTTGGTACAGTCTAAAAAATCAATTTTCGGATGAAAAACGATGACTCCGGACATGTCAAACGATCCCAAAATGGTCAATATGGATGAAATTTTAACATTTAATCTTTTGTCTGTAAATGACTGTTGGATGTGAAATATGACTTTGTCAACTAAAATAAGTGTGTTTAAAGTCATTTCTGTGCCTGAAATGGGTCAAAATTGAAGCTTTTGAGTAAGCAAAACTCTGTAAAATTGGCAATTTTGGTCACTGTGAGGGTTTAAAAAGTGGTTATTCAACATGAGGCACGATCCAATTGACATTTTGAATGATTTTTGGTACAGTCCAAAAAATCAATTTTCGGATGAAAAACGATGACTCCGGACATGTCGAACGATCCCAAAATGGTCAATATGGATGAAATTTTAACATTTATTCTTTTGACTGTAAATGACTGTTGGATGTGAATTATGACTTTGTCAACTAAAATAAGTGTGTTTAAAGTCATTTCTGTGCCTCAAAGGGGTCAAAATTGAAGCTTTTGAGTAATCAAAACTCTGTAAAAATGGCAATTTTGGTCACTGTGAGGGTTTAAAAAGTGGTTATTCAACATGAGGCACGATCCAATTGACATTTTGAATCATTTCTGGTACAGTCCAAAAAATCAATTTTCGGATGAAAAACGATGACTCTGGACATGCCGAACGATCCCAAAATGGTCAATATGGATAAAATTTTAACATTTAATCTTTTGACTGTAAATGACTGTTGGATGTGAATTATGACTTTGTCAGCTAAAATAAGTGTGTTTAAAGTCATTTCTGTGCCTCAAAGGGGTCAAAATTGAAGCTTTTGAGTAAGCAAAACTCTGTAAAATTGGCAATTTTGGTCACTGTGAGGGTTTAAAAAGTGGTTATTCAACATGAGGCACGATCCAATTGACATTTTGAATGATTTTTGGTACAGTCCAAAAAATCAATTTTCGGATGAAAAACGATGACTCCGGACATGTCGAACGATCCCAAAATGGTCAATATGGATGAAATTTTAACATTTATTCTTTTGACTGTAAATGACTGTTGGATGTGAATTATGACTTTGTCAACTAAAATAAGTGTGTTTAAAGTCATTTCTGTGCCTCAAAGGGGTCAAAATTGAAGCTTTTGAGTAATCAAAACTCTGTAAAAATGGCAATTTTGGTCACTGTGAGGGTTTAAAAAGTGGTTATTCAACATGAGGCACGATCCAATTGACATTTTGAATCATTTCTGGTACAGTCCAAAAAATCAATTTTCGGATGAAAAACGATGACTCTGGACATGCCGAACGATCCCAAAATGGTCAATATGGATAAAATTTTAACATTTAATCTTTTGACTGTAAATGACTGTTGGATGTGAATTATGACTTTGTCAGCTAAAATAAGTGTGTTTAAAGTCATTTCTGTGCCTCAAAGGGGTCAAAATTGAAGCTTTTGAGTAATCAAAACTCTGTAAAAATGGCAATTTTGGTCACTGTGAGGGTTTAAAAAGTGGTTATTCAACATGAGGCACGATCCAATTGACATTTTGAATGATTTTTGGTACAGTCCAAAAAATCAATTTTCGGATGAAAAACGATGACTCCGGACATGTCGAACGATCCCAAAATGGTCAATATGGATGAAATTTTAACATTTATTCTTTTGACTGTAAATGACTGTTGGATGTGAATTATGACTTTGTCAACTAAAATAAGTGTGTTTAAAGTCATTTCTGTGCCTCAAAGGGGTCAAAATTGAAGCTTTTGAGTAATCAAAACTCTGTAAAAATGGCAATTTTGGTCACTGTGAGGGTTTAAAAAGTGGTTATTCAACATGAGGCACGATCCAATTGACATTTTGAATCATTTCTGGTACAGTCCAAAAAATCAATTTTCGGATGAAAAACGATGACTCTGGACATGCCGAACGATCCCAAAATGGTCAATATGGATAAAATTTTAACATTTAATCTTTTGACTGTAAATGACTGTTGGATGTGAATTATGACTTTGTCAGCTAAAATAAGTGTGTTTAAAGTCATTTCTGTGCCTCAAAGGGGTCAAAATTGAAGCTTTTGAGTAATCAAAACTCTGTAAAAATGGCAATTTTGGTCACTCTGAGGGTTTAAAAAGTGGTTATTCAACATGAGGCACGATTCAATTGACATTTTGAATCATTTTTGGTACAGTCCAAAAAATCCATTTTCGGATGAAAAACGATGACATGTCGAACGATCCCAAAATGGTCAATATGGATGAAATTTTAACATTTAATCTTTTGACTCTAAATGACTGTTGGATGTGAATTATGACTTTGTCAACTAAAATAAGTGTGTTTAAAGTCATTTCTGTGCCTGAAATGGGTCAAAATTGAAGCTTTTGAGTTAGCAAAACTCTGTAAAATTGGCAATTTTATTCACTGTGAGGGTTTAAAAAGTGGCTATTCAACATGAGGCACAATCCAATTGACATTTTGAATGATTTTTGGTACAGTCCAAAAAATCAATTTTCGGATGAAAAACAATGACTCCGGACATGTCGAACGATCCCAAAATGGTCAATATGGATGAAATTTTAACGTTTAATCTTTTGACTGTAACTGACTGTTGGATGTGAATTATGACTTTGTCAACTAAAATAAGTGTGTTTAAAGTCATTTCTGTGCCTCAAAGGGATCAAAATTGAAGCTTTTGAGTAATCAAAACTCTGTAAAAATTGGCAATTTTGGTCACTGTGAGGGTTTAAGAAGTGGTTATTCAACATGAGGCACGATCCAATTGACATTTTGAATGATTTTTGGTACAGTCCAAAAAATCAATTTTCGGATGAAAAACGATGACTCCGGACATGTCGAACGATCCCAAAATGGTCAATATGGATGAAATTTTAACATTTAATCTTTTGACTGTAAATGACTGTTGGATGTGAATTATGACTTTGTCAACTAAAATAAGTGTGTTTAAAGTCATTTCTGTGCCTCAAAGGGGTCAAAATTGAAGCTTTTGAGAAATCAAAACTCTGTAAAAATGGCAATTTTGGTCACTGTGAGGGTTTAAAAAGTGGTTATTCAACATGAGGCACGATCCAATTGACATTTTGAATCATTTTTGGTACAATCCAAAAAATCAATTTTCGGATGAAAAACGATGACTCCGGACCTGTCGAACGTTCCCAAAATGGTCTATAATGATGAAATTTTAACATTTAATCTTTTGACTGTAAATGACTGTTGGATGTGAATTATGACTTTGTCAACTAAAATAAGTGTGTTTAAAGTCATTTCTGTGCCTCAAAGGGGTCAAAATTGAAGCTTTTGAGTAATCAAAACTCTGTAAAAATGGCAATTTTGGTCACTGTGAGGGTTTAAAAAGTGGTTATTCAACATGAGGCACGATCCAATTGACATTTTGAATCATTTCTGGTACAGTCCAAAAAAATCAATTTTCGGATGAAAAACGATGACTCCGGACATGCCGAACGATCCCAAAATGGTCAATATGGATGAAATTTTAACATTTAATCTTTTGACTGTAAATGACTGTTGGATGTGAATTATGACTTTGTCAGCTAAAATAAGTGTGTTTAAAGTCATTTCTGTGCCTCAAAGGGGTCAAAATTGAAGCTTTTGAGTAATCAAAACTCTGTAAAAATGGCAATGTTGGTCACTCTGAGGGTTTAAAAAGTGGTTATTCAACATGAGGCACGATCCAATTGCCATTTTGAATAATTTTCGGTACAGTCCAAAAAATCCATTTTCGGATGAAAAACGATGACTCCGGACATGTCGAACGATCCCAAAATGGTCAATATGGATGAAATTTTAACATTTAATCATTTGACTGTAAATGACTGTTGGATGTGAATTATGACTTTGCCAACTAAAATAAGTGTGTTTAAAGTCATTTCTGTGCCTCAAAGGGGTCAAAATTGAAGCTTTTGAGTAATCAAAACTCTGTAAAAATGGCAATTTTGGTCACTGTGAGGGTTTAAAAAGTGGTTATTCAACATGAGGCAAGATCCAATTGACATTTTGAATCATTTTTGGTACAGTCCAAAAAATCAATTTTCGGATGAAAAACGATGATTCCGGACATGCCGAACAATCCCAAAATGGTCAATATGGATGAAATTTTAACATTTAATCTTTTGACTGTAAATGACTGTTGGATGTGAAATATGACTTTGTCAACTAAAATAAGTGTGTTTAAAGTCATTTCTGTGCCTCAAAGGGGTCAAAATTGAAGCTTTTGAGTAATCAAAACTCTGTAAAAATGGCAATTTTGGTCACTGTGAGGGTTTAAAAAGTGGTTATTCAACATGAGGCACGATCCAATTGCCATTTTGAATCATTTTTGGTACAGTCCAAAAAAATCAATTTTCGGATGAAAAACGATGACTCCGGACATGTCGAACGATCCCAAAATGGTCAATATGGATGAAATTTTAACATTTAATCTTTTGACTGTAAATGACTGTTGGATGTGAATTATGACTTTGTCAACTAAAATAAGTGTGTTTAAAGTCATTTCTGTGCCTCAAAGGGGTCAAAATTGAAGCTTTTGAGAAATCAAAACTCTGTAAAAATGGCAATTTTGGTCACTGTGAGGGTTTAAAAAGTGGTTATTCAACATGAGGCACGATCCAATTGACATTTTGAATGATTTTTGGTACAGTCCAAAAAATCAATTTTCGGATGAAAAACGATGACTCCGGACATGTTGAACGATCCCAAAATGGTCAATATGGATGAAATTTTAACATTTAATCTTTTGACTGTAAATGACTGTTGGATGTGAATTATGACTTTGTCAACTAAAATAAGTGTGTTTAAAGTCATTTCTGTGCCTCAAAGGGGTCAAAATTAAAGCTTTTGAGTAATCAAAACTCTGTAAAAATGGCAATTTTGGTCACTGTGAGGGTTTAAAAAGTGGTTATTCAACATGAGGCACGATCCAATTGACATTTTGAATCATTTCTGGTACAGTCCAAAAAAATCAATTTTCGGATGAAAAACGATGACTCCGGACATGCCGAACGATCCCAAAATGGTCAATATGGATGAAATTTTAACATTTAATCTTTTGACTGTAAATGACTGTTGGATGTGAATTATGACTTTGTCAGCTAAAATAAGTGTGTTTAAAGTCATTTCTGTGCCTCAAAGGGGTCAAAATTGAAGCTTTTGAGTAATCAAAACTCTGTAAAAATGGCAATTTTGGTCACTGTGAGGGTTTAAAAAGTGGTTATTCAACATGAGGCAAGATCCAATTGACATTTTGAATCATTTTTGGTACAGTCCAAAAAATCAATTTTCGGATGAAAAACGATGATTCCGGACATGCCGAACAATCCCAAAATGGTCAATATGGATGAAATTTTAACATTTAATCTTTTGACTGTAAATGACTGTTGGATGTGAATTATGACTTTGTCAACTAAAATAAGTGTGTTTAAAGTCATTTCTGTGCCTCAAAGGGGTCAAAATTGAAGCTTTTGAGAAATCAAAACTCTGTAAAAATGGCAATTTTGGTCACTGTGAGGGTTTAAAAAGTGGTTATTCAACATGAGGCACGATCCTATTGCCATTTTGAATCATTTTTGGTACAGTCCAAAAAATCAATTTTCGGATGAAAAACGATGACTCCTGACATGCCGAACGATCCCAAAATGGTCAATATGGATGAAATTTTAACATTTAATCTTTTGACTGTAAATGACTGTTGGATGTGAATTATGACTTTGTCAACTAAAATAAGTGTGTTTAAAGTCATTTCTGTGCCTCAAAGGGGTCAAAATTGAAGCTTTTGAGTAATCAAAACTCTGTAAAATTGGCAATTTTGGTCACTGTGAGGGTTTAAAAAGTGGTTATTCAACATGAGGCAAGATCCAATTGACATTTTGAATCATTTTTGGTACAGTCCAAAAAATCAATTTTCGGATGAAAAACGATGATTCCGGACATGCCGAACAATCCCAAAATGGTCAATATGGATGAAATTTTAACATTTAATCTTTTGACTGTAAATGACTGTTGGATGTGAAATATGACTTTGTCAACTAAAATAAGTGTGTTTAAAGTCATTTCTGTGCCTCAAAGGGGTCAAAATTGAAGCTTTTGAGTAATCAAAACTCTGTAAAAATGGCAATTTTGGTCACTGTGAGGGTTTAAAAAGTGGTTATTCAACATGAGGCACGATCCAATTGCCATTTTGAATCATTTTTGGTACAGTCCAAAAAAATCAATTTTCGGATGAAAAACGATGACTCCGGACATGTCGAACGATCCCAAAATGGTCAATATGGATGAAATTTTAACATTTAATCTTTTGACTGTAAATGACTGTTGGATGTGAATTATGACTTTGTCAACTAAAATAAGTGTGTTTAAAGTCATTTCTGTGCCTCAAAGGGGTCAAAATTGAAGCTTTTGAGAAATCAAAACTCTGTAAAAATGGCAATTTTGGTCACTGTGAGGGTTTAAAAAGTGGTTATTCAACATGAGGCACGATCCAATTGCCATTTTGAATCATTTTTGGTACAGTCCAAAAAATCAATTTTCAGATGAAAAACGATGACTCCGGACATGTCGAACGATCCCAAAATGGTCAATATGGATGAAATTTTAACATTTAATCTTTTGACTGTAAATGACTGTTGGATGTGAATTATGACTTTGTCAACTAAAATAAGTGTGTTTAAAGTCATTTCTGTGCCTGAAATGGGTCAAAATTGAAGCTTTTGAGTAAGCAAAACTCTGTAAAATTGGCAATTTTGGTCACTGTGAGGGTTTAAAAAGTGGTTATTCAACATGAGGCATGATCCAATTGACATTTTGAATAATTTTTGGTACAGTCCAAAAAATCAAATTTCGGATGAAAAACGATGACTCCTGACATGTCGAACGATCCCAAAACGGTCAATATGGATGAAATTTTAACATTTAATCTTTTGACTGTAAATGACTGTTGGATGTGAATTATGACTTTGTCAACTAAAATAAGTGTGTTTAAAGTCATTTCTGTACCTGAAACGGGTCAAAATTGAAGCTTTTGAGTAAGCAAAACTCTGTAAAAATGGCAATTTTGGTCACTCTGAGGGTTTAAAAAGTGGTTATTCAACATGAGGCACGATCCAATTGACATTTTGAATCATTTTTGGTACAGTCCAAAAAATCAATTTTCGGATGAAAAACGATGACTCCGGACATGTCGAACGATCCCAAAATGGTCAATATGGATGAAATTTTAACATTTAATCTTTTGACTCTAAATGACTGTTGGATGTGAATTATGACTTTGTCAACTAAAATAAGTGTGTTTAAAGTCATTTCTGTACCTGAAATGGGTCAAAATTGAAGCTTTTGAGTAAGCAAAACTCTGTAAAATTGGCAATTTTATTCACTGTGAGGGTTTAAAAAGTGGTCATTCAACATGAGGCACGATCCAATTGACATTTTGAATCATTTTTGGTACAGTCTAAAAAATCAATTTTCGGATGAAAAACGATGACTCCGGACATGTCAAACGATCCCAAAATGGTCAATATGGATGAAATTTTAACATTTAATCTTTTGTCTGTAAATGACTGTTGGATGTGAAATATGAATTTGTCAACTAAAATAAGTGTGTTTAAAGTCATTTCTGTGCCTGAAATGGGTCAAAATTGAAGCTTTTGAGTAAGCAAAACTCTGTAAAATTGGCAATTTTGGTCACTGTGAGGGTTTAAAAAGTGGTTATTCAACATGAGGCACGATCCAATTGACATTTTGAATGATTTTTGGTACAGTCAAAAAAATCAATTTTCGGATGAAAAACGATGACTCCGGACATGTCGAACGATCCCAAAATGGTCAATATGGATGAAATTTTAACATTTATTCTTTTGACTGTAAATGACTGTTGGATGTGAATTATGACTTTGTCAGCTAAAATAAGTGTGTTTAAAGTCATTTCTGTGCCTCAAAGGGGTCAAAATTGAAGCTTTTGAGTAATCAAAACTCTGTAAAAATGGCAATTTTGGTCACTCTGAGGGTTTAAAAAGTGGTTATTCAACATGAGGCACGATCCAATTGCCATTTTGAATAATTTTTGGTACAGTCCAAAAAATCCATTTTCGGATGAAAAACGATGACTCCGGAAATGTCGAACGATCCCAAAATGGTCAATATGGATGAAATTTTAACATTTAATCTTTTGACTGTAAATGACAGTTGGATGTGAATTATGACTTTGTCAGCTAAAATAAGTGTGTTTAAAGTCATTTCTGTGCCTCAAAGGGGTCAAAATTGCAGCTTTTGAGTAATCAAAACTCTTTAAAATGGCAATTTTGGTCACTGTGAGGGTTTAAAAAGTGGTTATTCAACATGAGGAACGATCCAATTGACATTTTGAATCATTTTTGGTACAATCCAAAAAATGAATTTTCGGATGAAAAACGATGACTCCGGACCTGTCGAACGTTCCCAAAATGGTCTATAATGATGAAATTTTAACATTTAATCTTTTGACTCTAAATGACTGTTGGATGTGAATTATGACTTTGTCAACTAAAATAAGTGTGTTTAAAGTCATTTCTGTGCCTCAAAGGGGTCAAAATTGCAGCTTTTGAGTAATCAAAACTCTGTAAAAATGGCAATTTTGGTCACTGTGAGGGTTTAAAAAGTGGTTATTCAACATGAGGCATGATCCAATTGACATTTTGAATAATTTTTGGTACAGTCCAAAAAATCAAATTTCGGATGAAAAACGATGACTCCTGACATGTCGAACGATCCCAAAATGGTCAATATGGATGAAATTTTAACATTTAATCTTTTGACTGTAAATGACTGTTGGATGTGAATTATGACTTTGTCAGCTAAAATAAGTGTGTTTAAAGTCATTTCTGTGCCTCAAAGGGGTCAAAATTGAAGCTTTTGAGTAATCAAAACTCTGTAAAAATGGCAATTTTGGTCACTCTGAGGGTTTAAAAAGTGGTTATTCAACATGAGGCACGATCCAATTGCCATTTTGAATAATTTTTGGTACAGTCCAAAAAATCCATTTTCGGATGAAAAACGATGACTCCGGACATGTCGAACGATCCCAAAATGGTCAATATGGATGAAATTTTAACATTTAATCTTTTGACTGTAAATGACTGTTGGATGTGAATTATGACTTTGTCAACTAAAATAAGTGTGTTTAAAGTCATTTCTGTGCCTCAAAGGGGTCAAAATTGCAGCTTTTGAGTAATCAAAACTCTTTAAAATGGCAATTTTGGTCACTGTGAGGGTTTAAAAAGTGGTTATTCAACATGAGGAACGATCCAATTGACATTTTGAATCATTTTTGGTACAATCCAAAAAATGAATTTTCGGATGAAAAACGATGACTCCGGACCTGTCGAACGTTCCCAAAATGGTCTATAATGATGAAATTTTAACATTTAATCTTTTGACTCTAAATGACTGTTGGATGTGAATTATGACTTTGTCAACTAAAATAAGTGTGTTTAAAGTCATTTCTGTGCCTCAAAGGGGTCTAAATTGCAGCTTTTGAGTAATCAAAACTCTGTAAAAATGGCAATTTTGGTCACTGTGAGGGTTTAAAAAGTGGTTATTCAACATGAGGCATGATCCAATTGACATTTTGAATAATTTTTGGTACAGTCCAAAAAATCAAATTTCGGATGAAAAACGATGACTCCTGACATGTCGAACGATCCCAAAATGGTCAATATGGATGAAATTTTAACATTTAATCTTTTGACTGTAAATGACTGTTGGATGTGAATTATGACTTTGTCAACTAAAATAAGTGTGTTTAAAGTCATTTTCTGTGCCTGAATGGGTCAAAATTGAAGCTTTTGAGTAAGCAAAACTCTGTAAAATTGGCAATTTTGGTCACTGTGAGGGTTTAAAAAGTGGTCATTCAACATGAGGCACGATCCAATTGACATTTTGAATCATTTTTGGTACAGTCTAAAAAATCAATTTTCGGATGAAAAACGATGACTCCGGACATGTCAAACGATCCCAAAATGGTCAATATGGATGAAATTTTAACATTTAATCTTTTGTCTGTAAATGACTGTTGGATGTGAAATATGACTTTGTCAACTAAAATAAGTGTGTTTAAAGTCATTTCTGTGCCTGAAATGGGTCAAAATTGAAGCTTTTGAGTAAGCAAAACTCTGTAAAATTGGCAATTTTGGTCACTGTGAGGGTTTAAAAAGTGGTTATTCAACATGAGGCACGATCCAATTGACATTTTGAATGATTTTTGGTACAGTCCAAAAAATCAATTTTCGGATGAAAAACGATGACTCCGGACATGTCGAACGATCCCAAAATGGTCAATATGGATGAAATTTTAACATTTATTCTTTTGACTGTAAATGACTGTTGGATGTGAATTATGACTTTGTCAACTAAAATAAGTGTGTTTAAAGTCATTTCTGTGCCTCAAAGGGGTCAAAATTGAAGCTTTTGAGTAATCAAAACTCTGTAAAAATGGCAATTTTGGTCACTGTGAGGGTTTAAAAAGTGGTTATTCAACATGAGGCACGATCCAATTGACATTTTGAATCATTTCTGGTACAGTCCAAAAAATCAATTTTCGGATGAAAAACGATGACTCTGGACATGCCGAACGATCCCAAAATGGTCAATATGGATAAAATTTTAACATTTAATCTTTTGACTGTAAATGACTGTTGGATGTGAATTATGACTTTGTCAGCTAAAATAAGTGTGTTTAAAGTCATTTCTGTGCCTCAAAGGGGTCAAAATTGAAGCTTTTGAGTAAGCAAAACTCTGTAAAATTGGCAATTTTGGTCACTGTGAGGGTTTAAAAAGTGGTTATTCAACATGAGGCACGATCCAATTGACATTTTGAATGATTTTTGGTACAGTCCAAAAAATCAATTTTCGGATGAAAAACGATGACTCCGGACATGTCGAACGATCCCAAAATGGTCAATATGGATGAAATTTTAACATTTATTCTTTTGACTGTAAATGACTGTTGGATGTGAATTATGACTTTGTCAACTAAAATAAGTGTGTTTAAAGTCATTTCTGTGCCTCAAAGGGGTCAAAATTGAAGCTTTTGAGTAATCAAAACTCTGTAAAAATGGCAATTTTGGTCACTGTGAGGGTTTAAAAAGTGGTTATTCAACATGAGGCACGATCCAATTGACATTTTGAATCATTTCTGGTACAGTCCAAAAAATCAATTTTCGGATGAAAAACGATGACTCTGGACATGCCGAACGATCCCAAAATGGTCAATATGGATAAAATTTTAACATTTAATCTTTTGACTGTAAATGACTGTTGGATGTGAATTATGACTTTGTCAGCTAAAATAAGTGTGTTTAAAGTCATTTCTGTGCCTCAAAGGGGTCAAAATTGAAGCTTTTGAGTAATCAAAACTCTGTAAAAATGGCAATTTTGGTCACTCTGAGGGTTTAAAAAGTGGTTATTCAACATGAGGCACGATTCAATTGACATTTTGAATCATTTTTGGTACAGTCCAAAAAATCCATTTTCGGATGAAAAACGATGACATGTCGAACGATCCCAAAATGGTCAATATGGATGAAATTTTAACATTTAATCTTTTGACTCTAAATGACTGTTGGATGTGAATTATGACTTTGTCAACTAAAATAAGTGTGTTTAAAGTCATTTCTGTGCCTGAAATGGGTCAAAATTGAAGCTTTTGAGTAAGCAAAACTCTGTAAAATTGGCAATTTATTCACTGTGAGGGTTTTAAAAAGTGGCTATTCAACATGAGGCACAATCAATTGACATTTTGAATGATTTTTGGTACAGTCCAAAAAATCAATTTTCGGATGAAAAACAATGACTCCGGACATGTCGAACGATCCCAAAATGGTCAATATGGATGAAATTTTAACATTTAATCTTTTGACTGTAACTGACTGTTGGATGTGAATTATGACTTTGTCAACTAAAATAAGTGTGTTTAAAGTCATTTCTGTGCCTCAAAGGGGTCAAAATTGCAGCTTTTGAGTAATCAAAACTCTTTAAAATGGCAATTTTGGTCACTGTGAGGGTTTAAAAAGTGGTTATTCAACATGAGGCATGATCCAATTGACATTTGAATAATTTTTGGTACAGTCCAAAAAATCAAATTTCGGATGAAAAACGATGACTCCTGACATGTCGAACGATCCCAAAATGGTCAATATGGATGAAATTTTAACATTTAATCTTTTGACTCTAAATGACTGTTGGATGTGAATTATGACTTTGTCAACTAAAATAAGTGTGTTTAAAGTCATTTCTGTGCCTGAATGGGTCAAAATTGAAGCTTTTGAGTTAGCAAAACTCTGTAAAATTGGCAATTTTATTCACTGTGAGGGTTTAAAAAGTGGCTATTCAACATGAGGCACAATCCAATTGACATTTTGAATGATTTTTGGTACAGTCCAAAAAATCAATTTTCGGATGAAAAACAATGACTCCGGACATGTCGAACGATCCCAAAATGGTCAATATGGATGAAATTTTAACGTTTAATCTTTTGACTGTAACTGACTGTTGGATGTGAATTATGACTTTGTCAACTAAAATAAGTGTGTTTAAAGTCATTTCTGTGCCTCAAAGGGATCAAAATTGAAGCTTTTGAGTAATCAAAACTCTGTAAAAATTGGCAATTTTGGTCACTGTGAGGGTTTAAGAAGTGGTTATTCAACATGAGGCACGATCCAATTGACATTTTGAATGATTTTTGGTACAGTCCAAAAAATCAATTTTCGGATGAAAAACGATGACTCCGGACATGTCGAACGATCCCAAAATGGTCAATATGGATGAAATTTTAACATTTAATCTTTTGACTGTAAATGACTGTTGGATGTGAATTATGACTTTGTCAACTAAAATAAGTGTGTTTAAAGTCATTTCTGTGCCTCAAAGGGGTCAAAATTGAAGCTTTTGAGAAATCAAAACTCTGTAAAAATGGCAATTTTGGTCACTGTGAGGGTTTAAAAAGTGGTTATTCAACATGAGGCACGATCCAATTGACATTTTGAATCATTTTTGGTACAATCCAAAAAATCAATTTTCGGATGAAAAACGATGACTCCGGACCTGTCGAACGTTCCCAAAATGGTCTATAATGATGAAATTTTAACATTTAATCTTTTGACTGTAAATGACTGTTGGATGTGAATTATGACTTTGTCAACTAAAATAAGTGTGTTTAAAGTCATTTCTGTGCCTCAAAGGGGTCAAAATTGAAGCTTTTGAGTAATCAAAACTCTGTAAAAATGGCAATTTTGGTCACTGTGAGGGTTTAAAAAGTGGTTATTCAACATGAGGCACGATCCAATTGACATTTTGAATCATTTCTGGTACAGTCCAAAAAAATCAATTTTCGGATGAAAAACGATGACTCCGGACATGCCGAACGATCCCAAAATGGTCAATATGGATGAAATTTTAACATTTAATCTTTTGACTGTAAATGACTGTTGGATGTGAATTATGACTTTGTCAGCTAAAATAAGTGTGTTTAAAGTCATTTCTGTGCCTCAAAGGGGTCAAAATTGAAGCTTTTGAGTAATCAAAACTCTGTAAAAATGGCAATGTTGGTCACTCTGAGGGTTTAAAAAGTGGTTATTCAACATGAGGCACGATCCAATTGCCATTTTGAATAATTTTTGGTACAGTCCAAAAAATCCATTTTCGGATGAAAAACGATGACTCCGGACATGTCGAACGATCCCAAAATGGTCAATATGGATGAAATTTTAACATTTAATCATTTGACTGTAAATGACTGTTGGATGTGAATTATGACTTTGCCAACTAAAATAAGTGTGTTTAAAGTCATTTCTGTGCCTCAAAGGGGTCAAAATTGAAGCTTTTGAGTAATCAAAACTCTGTAAAAATGGCAATTTTGGTCACTGTGAGGGTTTAAAAAGTGGTTATTCAACATGAGGCAAGATCCAATTGACATTTTGAATCATTTTTGGTACAGTCCAAAAAATCAATTTTCGGATGAAAAACGATGATTCCGGACATGCCGAACAATCCCAAAATGGTCAATATGGATGAAATTTTAACATTTAATCTTTTGACTGTAAATGACTGTTGGATGTGAAATATGACTTTGTCAACTAAAATAAGTGTGTTTAAAGTCATTTCTGTGCCTCAAAGGGGTCAAAATTGAAGCTTTTGAGTAATCAAAACTCTGTAAAAATGGCAATTTTGGTCACTGTGAGGGTTTAAAAAGTGGTTATTCAACATGAGGCACGATCCAATTGCCATTTTGAATCATTTTTGGTACAGTCCAAAAAAATCAATTTTCGGTTGAAAAACGATGACTCCGGACATGTCGAACGATCCCAAAATGGTCAATATGGATGAAATTTTAACATTTAATCTTTTGACTGTAAATGACTGTTGGATGTGAATTATGACTTTGTCAACTAAAATAAGTGTGTTTAAAGTCATTTCTGTGCCTCAAAGGGGTCAAAATTGAAGCTTTTGAGAAATCAAAACTCTGTAAAAATGGCAATTTTGGTCACTGTGAGGGTTTAAAAAGTGGTTATTCAACATGAGGCATGATCCAATTGCCATTTTGAATCATTTTTGGTACAGTCCAAAAAATCAATTTTCAGATGAAAAACGATGACTCCGGACATGTCGAACGATCCCAAAATGGTCAATATGGATGAAATTTTAACATTTAATCTTTTGACTGTAAATGACTGTTGGATGTGAATTATGACTTTGTCAACTAAAATAAGTGTGTTTAAAGTCATTTCTGTGCCTGAAATGGGTCAAAATTGAAGCTTTTGAGTAAGCAAAACTCTGTAAAATTGGCAATTTTGGTCACTGTGAGGGTTTAAAAAGTGGTTATTCAACATGAGGCACGATCCAATTGACATTTTGAATGATTTTTGGTACAGTCCAAAAAATCAATTTTCGGATGAAAAACGATGACTCCGGACATGTTGAACGATCCCAAAATGGTCAATATGGATGAAATTTTAACATTTAATCTTTTGACTGTAAATGACTGTTGGATGTGAATTATGACTTTGTCAACTAAAATAAGTGTGTTTAAAGTCATTTCTGTGCCTCAAAGGGGTCAAAATTGAAGCTTTTGAGTAATCAAAACTCTGTAAAAATGGCAATTTTGGTCACTGTGAGGGTTTAAAAAGTGGTTATTCAACATGAGGCACGATCCAATTGACATTTTGAATCATTTCTGGTACAGTCCAAAAAAATCAATTTTCGGATGAAAAACGATGACTCCGGACATGCCGAACGATCCCAAAATGGTCAATATGGATGAAATTTTAACATTTAATCTTTTGACTGTAAATGACTGTTGGATGTGAATTATGACTTTGTCAGCTAAAATAAGTGTGTTTAAAGTCATTTCTGTGCCTCAAAGGGGTCAAAATTGAAGCTTTTGAGTAATCAAAACTCTGTAAAATTGGCAATGTTGGTCACTGTGAGGGTTTAAAAAGTGGTTATTCAACATGAGGCAAGATCCAATTGACATTTTGAATCATTTTTGGTACAGTCCAAAAAATCAATTTTCGGATGAAAAACGATGATTCCGGACATGCCGAACAATCCCAAAATGGTCAATATGGATGAAATTTTAACATTTAATCTTTTGACTGTAAATGACTGTTGGATGTGAAATATGACTTTGTCAACTAAAATAAGTGTGTTTAAAGTCATTTCTGTGCCTCAAAGGGGTCAAAATTGAAGCTTTTGAGTAATCAAAACTCTGTAAAAATGGCAATTTTGGTCACTGTGAGGGTTTAAAAAGTGGTTATTCAACATGAGGCACGATCCAATTGCCATTTTGAATCATTTTTGGTACAGTCCAAAAAAATCAATTTTCGGATGAAAAACGATGACTCCGGACATGTCGAACGATCCCAAAATGGTCAATATGGATGAAATTTTAACATTTAATCTTTTGACTGTAAATGACTGTTGGATGTGAATTATGACTTTGTCAACTAAAATAAGTGTGTTTAAAGTCATTTCTGTGCCTCAAAGGGGTCAAAATTGAAGCTTTTGAGAAATCAAAACTCTGTAAAAATGGCAATTTTGGTCACTGTGAGGGTTTAAAAAGTGGTTATTCAACATGAGGCACGATCCAATTGCCATTTTGAATCATTTTTGGTACAGTCCAAAAAATCAATTTTCAGATGAAAAACGATGACTCCGGACATGTCGAACGATCCCAAAATGGTCAATATGGATGAAATTTTAACATTTAATCTTTTGACTGTAAATGACTGTTGGATGTGAATTATGACTTTGTCAACTAAAATAAGTGTGTTTAAAGTCATTTCTGTGCCTCAAAGGGGTCAAAATTGAAGCTTTTGAGAAATCAAAACTCTGTAAAAATGGCAATTTTGGTCACTGTGAGGGTTTAAAAAGTGGTTATTCAACATGAGGCACGATCCAATTGACATTTTGAATGATTTTTGGTACAGTCCAAAAAATCAATTTTCGGATGAAAAACGATGACTCCGGACATGTTGAACGATCCCAAAATGGTCAATATGGATGAAATTTTAACATTTAATCTTTTGACTGTAAATGACTGTTGGATGTGAATTATGACTTTGTCAACTAAAATAAGTGTGTTTAAAGTCATTTCTGTGCCTCAAAGGGGTCAAAATTGAAGCTTTTGAGTAATCAAAACTCTGTAAAAATGGCAATTTTGGTCACTGTGAGGGTTTAAAAAGTGGTTATTCAACATGAGGCACGATCCAATTGACATTTTGAATCATTTCTGGTACAGTCCAAAAAAATCAATTTTCGGATGAAAAACGATGACTCCGGACATGCCGAACGATCCCAAAATGGTCAATATGGATGAAATTTTAACATTTAATCTTTTGACTGTAAATGACTGTTGGATGTGAATTATGACTTTGTCAGCTAAAATAAGTGTGTTTAAAGTCATTTCTGTGCCTCAAAGGGGTCAAAATTGAAGCTTTTGAGTAATCAAAACTCTGTAAAATTGGCAATGTTGGTCACTGTGAGGGTTTAAAAAGTGGTTATTCAACATGAGGCAAGATCCAATTGACATTTTGAATCATTTTTGGTACAGTCCAAAAAATCAATTTTCGGATGAAAAACGATGATTCCGGACATGCCGAACAATCCCAAAATGGTCAATATGGATGAAATTTTAACATTTAATCTTTTGACTGTAAATGACTGTTGGATGTGAAATATGACTTTGCCAACTAAAATAAGTGTGTTTAAAGTCATTTCTGTGCCTCAAAGGGGTCAAAATTGAAGCTTTTGAGTAATCAAAACTCTGTAAAAATGGCAATTTTGGTCACTGTGAGGGTTTAAAAAGTGGTTATTCAACATGAGGCACGATCCAATTGCCATTTTGAATCATTTTTGGTACAGTCCAAAAAAATCAATTTTCGGATGAAAAACGATGACTCCGGACATGTCGAACGATCCCAAAATGGTCAATATGGATGAAATTTTAACATTTAATCTTTTGACTGTAAATGACTGTTGGATGTGAATTATGACTTTGTCAACTAAAATAAGTGTGTTTAAAGTCATTTCTGTGCCTCAAAGGGGTCAAAATTGAAGCTTTTGAGAAATCAAAACTCTGTAAAAATGGCAATTTTGGTCACTGTGAGGGTTTAAAAAGTGGTTATTCAACATGAGGCACGATCCAATTGCCATTTTGAATCATTTTTGGTACAGTCCAAAAAATCAATTTTCAGATGAAAAACGATGACTCCGGACATGTCGAACGATCCCAAAATGGTCAATATGGATGAAATTTTAACATTTAATCTTTTGACTGTAAATGACTGTTGGATGTGAATTATGACTTTGTCAACTAAAATAAGTGTGTTTAAAGTCATTTCTGTGCCTCAAAGGGGTCAAAATTGAAGCTTTTGAGAAATCAAAACTCTGTAAAAATGGCAATTTTGGTCACTGTGAGGGTTTAAAAAGTGGTTATTCAACATGAGGCACGATCCAATTGACATTTTGAATGATTTTTGGTACAGTCCAAAAAATCAATTTTCGGATGAAAAACGATGACTCCGGACATGTTGAACGATCCCAAAATGGTCAATATGGATGAAATTTTAACATTTAATCTTTTGACTGTAAATGACTGTTGGATGTGAATTATGACTTTGTCAACTAAAATAAGTGTGTTTAAAGTCATTTCTGTGCCTCAAAGGGGTCAAAATTAAAGCTTTTGAGTAATCAAAACTCTGTAAAAATGGCAATTTTGGTCACTGTGAGGGTTTAAAAAGTGGTTATTCAACATGAGGCACGATCCAATTGACATTTTGAATCATTTCTGGTACAGTCCAAAAAAATCAATTTTCGGATGAAAAACGATGACTCCGGACATGCCGAACGATCCCAAAATGGTCAATATGGATGAAATTTTAACATTTAATCTTTTGACTGTAAATGACTGTTGGATGTGAATTATGACTTTGTCAGCTAAAATAAGTGTGTTTAAAGTCATTTCTGTGCCTCAAAGGGGTCAAAATTGAAGCTTTTGAGTAATCAAAACTCTGTAAAAATGGCAATTTTGGTCACTGTGAGGGTTTAAAAAGTGGTTATTCAACATGAGGCAAGATCCAATTGACATTTTGAATCATTTTTGGTACAGTCCAAAAAATCAATTTTCGGATGAAAAACGATGATTCCGGACATGCCGAACAATCCCAAAATGGTCAATATGGATGAAATTTTAACATTTAATCTTTTGACTGTAAATGACTGTTGGATGTGAATTATGACTTTGTCAACTAAAATAAGTGTGTTTAAAGTCATTTCTGTGCCTCAAAGGGGTCAAAATTGAAGCTTTTGAGAAATCAAAACTCTGTAAAAATGGCAATTTTGGTCACTGTGAGGGTTTAAAAAGTGGTTATTCAACATGAGGCACGATCCTATTGCCATTTTGAATCATTTTTGGTACAGTCCAAAAAATCAATTTTCGGATGAAAAACGATGACTCCTGACATGCCGAACGATCCCAAAATGGTCAATATGGATGAAATTTTAACATTTAATCTTTTGACTGTAAATGACTGTTGGATGTGAATTATGACTTTGTCAACTAAAATAAGTGTGTTTAAAGTCATTTCTGTGCCTCAAAGGGGTCAAAATTGAAGCTTTTGAGTAATCAAAACTCTGTAAAATTGGCAATTTTGGTCACTGTGAGGGTTTAAAAAGTGGTTATTCAACATGAGGCAAGATCCAATTGACATTTTGAATCATTTTTGGTACAGTCCAAAAAATCAATTTTCGGATGAAAAACGATGATTCCGGACATGCCGAACAATCCCAAAATGGTCAATATGGATGAAATTTTAACATTTAATCTTTTGACTGTAAATGACTGTTGGATGTGAAATATGACTTTGTCAACTAAAATAAGTGTGTTTAAAGTCATTTCTGTGCCTCAAAGGGGTCAAAATTGAAGCTTTTGAGTAATCAAAACTCTGTAAAAATGGCAATTTTGGTCACTGTGAGGGTTTAAAAAGTGGTTATTCAACATGAGGCACGATCCAATTGCCATTTTGAATCATTTTTGGTACAGTCCAAAAAAATCAATTTTCGGATGAAAAACGATGACTCCGGACATGTCGAACGATCCCAAAATGGTCAATATGGATGAAATTTTAACATTTAATCTTTTGACTGTAAATGACTGTTGGATGTGAATTATGACTTTGTCAACTAAAATAAGTGTGTTTAAAGTCATTTCTGTGCCTCAAAGGGTTCAAAATTGAAGCTTTTGAGAAATCAAAACTCTGTAAAAATGGCAATTTTGGTCACTGTGAGGGTTTAAAAAGTGGTTATTCAACATGAGGCACGATCCAATTGCCATTTTGAATCATTTTTGGTACAGTCCAAAAAATCAATTTTCAGATGAAAAACGATGACTCCGGACATGTCGAACGATCCCAAAATGGTCAATATGGATGAAATTTTAACATTTAATCTTTTGACTGTAAATGACTGTTGGATGTGAATTATGACTTTGTCAACTAAAATAAGTGTGTTTAAAGTCATTTCTGTGCCTGAAATGGGTCAAAATTGAAGCTTTTGAGTAAGCAAAACTCTGTAAAAATGGCAATTTTGGTCACTCTGAGGGTTTAAAAAGTGGTTATTCAACATGAGGCACGATCCAATTGACATTTTGAATCATTTTTGGTACAGTCCAAAAAATCAATTTTCGGATGAAAAACGATGACTCCGGACATGTCGAACGATCCCAAAATGGTCAATATGGATGAAATTTTAACATTTAATCTTTTGACTCTAAATGACTGTTGGATGTGAATTATGACTTTGTCAACTAAAATAAGTGTGTTTAAAGTCATTTCTGTACCTGAAATGGGTCAAAATTGAAGCTTTTGAGTAAGCAAAACTCTGTAAAATTGGCAATTTTATTCACTGTGAGGGTTTAAAAAGTGGTCATTCAACATGAGGCACGATCCAATTGACATTTTGAATCATTTTTGGTACAGTCTAAAAAATCAATTTTCGGATGAAAAACGATGACTCCGGACATGTCAAACGATCCCAAAATGGTCAATATGGATGAAATTTTAACATTTAATCTTTTGTCTGTAAATGACTGTTGGATGTGAAATATGAATTTGTCAACTAAAATAAGTGTGTTTAAAGTCATTTCTGTGCCTGAAATGGGTCAAAATTGAAGCTTTTGAGTAAGCAAAACTCTGTAAAATTGGCAATTTTGGTCACTGTGAGGGTTTAAAAAGTGGTTATTCAACATGAGGCACGATCCAATTGACATTTTGAATGATTTTTGGTACAGTCAAAAAAATCAATTTTCGGATGAAAAACGATGACTCCGGACATGTCGAACGATCCCAAAATGGTCAATATGGATGAAATTTTAACATTTATTCTTTTGACTGTAAATGACTGTTGGATGTGAATTATGACTTTGTCAGCTAAAATAAGTGTGTTTAAAGTCATTTCTGTGCCTCAAAGGGGTCAAAATTGAAGCTTTTGAGTAATCAAAACTCTGTAAAAATGGCAATTTTGGTCACTCTGAGGGTTTAAAAAGTGGTTATTCAACATGAGGCACGATCCAATTGCCATTTTGAATCATTTTTGGTACAGTCCAAAAAATCCATTTTCGGATGAAAAACGATGACTCCGGAAATGTCGAACGATCCCAAAATGGTCAATATGGATGAAATTTTAACATTTAATCTTTTGACTGTAAATGACTGTTGGATGTGAATTATGACTTTGTCAGCTAAAATAAGTGTGTTTAAAGTCATTTCTGTGCCTCAAAGGGGTCAAAATTGCAGCTTTTGAGTAATCAAAACTCTTTAAAATGGCAATTTTGGTCACTGTGAGGGTTTAAAAAGTGGTTATTCAACATGAGGAACGATCCAATTGACATTTTGAATCATTTTTGGTACAATCCAAAAAATGAATTTTCGGATGAAAAACGATGACTCCGGACCTGTCGAACGTTCCCAAAATGGTCTATAATGATGAAATTTTAACATTTAATCTTTTGACTCTAAATGACTGTTGGATGTGAATTATGACTTTGTCAACTAAAATAAGTGTGTTTAAAGTCATTTCTGTGCCTCAAAGGGGTCAAAATTGCAGCTTTTGAGTAATCAAAACTCTGTAAAAATGGCAATTTTGGTCACTGTGAGGGTTTAAAAAGTGGTTATTCAACATGAGGCATGATCCAATTGACATTTTGAATAATTTTTGGTACAGTCCAAAAAATCAAATTTCGGATGAAAAACGATGACTCCTGACATGTCGAACGATCCCAAAATGGTCAATATGGATGAAATTTTAACATTTAATCTTTTGACTGTAAATGACTGTTGGATGTGAATTATGACTTTGTCAGCTAAAATAAGTGTGTTTAAAGTCATTTCTGTGCCTCAAAGGGGTCAAAATTGAAGCTTTTGAGTAATCAAAACTCTGTAAAAATGGCAATTTTGGTCACTCTGAGGGTTTCAAAAGTGGTTATTCAACATGAGGCACGATCCAATTGCCATTTTGAATAATTTTTGGTACAGTCCAAAAAATCCATTTTCGGATGAAAAACGATGACTCCGGACATGTCGAACGATCCCAAAATGGTCAATATGGATGAAATTTTAACATTTAATCTTTTGACTGTAAATGACTGTTGGATGTGAATTATGACTTTGTCAACTAAAATAAGTGTGTTTAAAGTCATTTCTGTGCCTCAAAGGGGTCAAAATTGCAGCTTTTGAGTAATCAAAACTCTTTAAAATGGCAATTTTGGTCACTGTGAGGGTTTAAAAAGTGGTTATTCAACATGAGGAACGATCCAATTGACATTTTGAATCATTTTTGGTACAATCCAAAAAATGAATTTTCGGATGAAAAACGATGACTCCGGACCTGTCGAACGTTCCCAAAATGGTCTATAATGATGAAATTTTAACATTTAATCTTTTGACTCTAAATGACTGTTGGATGTGAATTATGACTTTGTCAACTAAAATAAGTGTGTTTAAAGTCATTTCTGTGCCTCAAAGGGGTCTAAATTGCAGCTTTTGAGTAATCAAAACTCTGTAAAAATGGCAATTTTGGTCACTGTGAGGGTTTAAAAAGTGGTTATTCAACATGAGGCATGATCCAATTGACATTTTGAATAATTTTTGGTACAGTCCAAAAAATCAAATTTCGGATGAAAAACGATGACTCCTGACATGTCGAACGATCCCAAAATGGTCAATATGGATGAAATTTTAACATTTAATCTTTTGACTGTAAATGACTGTTGGATGTGAATTATGACTTTGTCAACTAAAATAAGTGTGTTTAAAGTCATTTCTGTGCCTGAAATGGGTCAAAATTGAAGCTTTTGAGTAAGCAAAACTCTGTAAAATTGGCAATTTTGGTCACTGTGAGGGTTTAAAAAGTGGTCATTCAACATGAGGCACGATCCAATTGACATTTTGAATCATTTTTGGTACAGTCTAAAAAATCAATTTTCGGATGAAAAACGATGACTCCGGACATGTCAAACGATCCCAAAATGGTCAATATGGATGAAATTTTAACATTTAATCTTTTGTCTGTAAATGACTGTTGGATGTGAAATATGACTTTGTCAACTAAAATAAGTGTGTTTAAAGTCATTTCTGTGCCTGAAATGGGTCAAAATTGAAGCTTTTGAGTAAGCAAAACTCTGTAAAATTGGCAATTTTGGTCACTGTGAGGGTTTAAAAAGTGGTTATTCAACATGAGGCACGATCCAATTGACATTTTGAATGATTTTTGGTACAGTCCAAAAAATCAATTTTCGGATGAAAAAACGATGACTCCGGACATGTCGAACGATCCCAAAATGGTCAATATGGATGAAATTTTAACATTTATTCTTTTGACTGTAAATGACTGTTGGATGTGAATTATGACTTTGTCAACTAAAATAAGTGTGTTTAAAGTCATTTCTGTGCCTCAAAGGGGTCAAAATTGAAGCTTTTGAGTAATCAAAACTCTGTAAAAATGGCAATTTTGGTCACTGTGAGGGTTTAAAAAGTGGTTATTCAACATGAGGCACGATCCAATTGACATTTTGAATCATTTCTGGTACAGTCCAAAAAATCAATTTTCGGATGAAAAACGATGACTCTGGACATGCCGAACGATCCCAAAATGGTCAATATGGATAAAATTTTAACATTTAATCTTTTGACTGTAAATGACTGTTGGATGTGAATTATGACTTTGTCAGCTAAAATAAGTGTGTTTAAAGTCATTTCTGTGCCTCAAAGGGGTCAAAATTGAAGCTTTTGAGTAAGCAAAACTCTGTAAAATTGGCAATTTTGGTCACTGTGAGGGTTTAAAAAGTGGTTATTCAACATGAGGCACGATCCAATTGACATTTTGAATGATTTTTGGTACAGTCCAAAAAATCAATTTTCGGATGAAAAACGATGACTCCGGACATGTCGAACGATCCCAAAATGGTCAATATGGATGAAATTTTAACATTTATTCTTTTGACTGTAAATGACTGTTGGATGTGAATTATGACTTTGTCAACTAAAATAAGTGTGTTTAAAGTCATTTCTGTGCCTCAAAGGGGTCAAAATTGAAGCTTTTGAGTAATCAAAACTCTGTAAAAATGGCAATTTTGGTCACTGTGAGGGTTTAAAAAGTGGTTATTCAACATGAGGCACGATCCAATTGACATTTTGAATCATTTCTGGTACAGTCCAAAAAATCAATTTTCGGATGAAAAACGATGACTCTGGACATGCCGAACGATCCCAAAATGGTCAATATGGATAAAATTTTAACATTTAATCTTTTGACTGTAAATGACTGTTGGATGTGAATTATGACTTTGTCAGCTAAAATAAGTGTGTTTAAAGTCATTTCTGTGCCTGAAATGGGTCAAAATTGAAGCTTTTGAGTAAGCAAAACTCTGTAAAATTGGCAATTTTATTCACTGTGAGGGTTTAAAAAGTGGCTATTCAACATGAGGCACAATCCAATTGACATTTTGAATGATTTTTGGTACAGTCCAAAAAATCAATTTTCGGATGAAAAACAATGACTCCGGACATGTCGAACGATCCCAAAATGGTCAATATGGATGAAATTTTAACATTTAATCTTTTGACTCTAAATGACTGTTGGATGTGAATTATGACTTTGTCAACTAAAATAAGTGTGTTTAAAGTCATTTCTGTGCCTGAAATGGGTCAAAATTGAAGCTTTTGAGTAAGCAAAACTCTGTAAAATTGGCAATTTTATTCACTGTGAGGGTTTAAAAAGTGGCTATTCAACATGAGGCACAATCCAATTGACATTTTGAATGATTTTTGGTACAGTCCAAAAAATCAATTTTCGGATGAAAAACAATGACTCCGGACATGTCGAACGATCCCAAAATGGTCAATATGGATGAAATTTTAACATTTAATCTTTTGACTGTAACTGACTGTTGGATGTGAATTATGACTTTGTCAACTAAAATAAGTGTGTTTAAAGTCATTTCTGTGCCTCAAAGGGGTCAAAATTGCAGCTTTTGAGTAATCAAAACTCTTTAAAATGGCAATTTTGGTCACTGTGAGGGTTTAAAAAGTGGTTATTCAACATGAGGCACGATCCAATTGACATTTTGAATCATTTTTGGTACAATCCAAAAAATGAATTTTCGGATGAAAAACGATGACTCCGGACCTGTCGAACGTTCCCAAAATGGTCTATAATGATGAAATTTTAACATTTAATCTTTTGACTCTAAATGACTGTTGGATGTGAATTATGACTTTGTCAACTAAAATAAGTGTGTTTAAAGTCATTTCTGTGCCTCAAAGGGGTCAAAATTGCAGCTTTTGAGTAATCAAAACTCTGTAAAAATGGCAATTTTGGTCACTGTGAGGGTTTAAAAAGTGGTTATTCAACATGAGGCATGATCCAATTGACATTTTGAATAATTTTTGGTACAGTCCAAAAAATCAAATTTCGGATGAAAAACGATGACTCCTGACATGTCGAACGATCCCAAAATGGTCAATATGGATGAAATTTTAACATTTAATCTTTTGACTCTAAATGACTGTTGGATGTGAATTATGACTTTGTCAACTAAAATAAGTGTGTTTAAAGTCATTTCTGTGCCTGAAATGGGTCAAAATTGAAGCTTTTGAGTTAGCAAAACTCTGTAAAATTGGCAATTTTATTCACTGTGAGGGTTTAAAAAGTGGCTATTCAACATGAGGCACAATCCAATTGACATTTTGAATGATTTTTGGTACAGTCCAAAAAATCAATTTTCGGATGAAAAACAATGACTCCGGACATGTCGAACGATCCCAAAATGGTCAATATGGATGAAATTTTAACGTTTAATCTTTTGACTGTAACTGACTGTTGGATGTGAATTATGACTTTGTCAACTAAAATAAGTGTGTTTAAAGTCATTTCTGTGCCTCAAAGGGATCAAAATTGAAGCTTTTGAGTAATCAAAACTCTGTAAAAATTGGCAATTTTGGTCACTGTGAGGGTTTAAGAAGTGGTTATTCAACATGAGGCACGATCCAATTGACATTTTGAATGATTTTTGGTACAGTCCAAAAAATCAATTTTCGGATGAAAAACGATGACTCCGGACATGTCGAACGATCCCAAAATGGTCAATATGGATGAAATTTTAAAATTTAATCTTTTGACTGTAAATGACTGTTGGATGTGAATTATGACTTTGTCAACTAAAATAAGTGTGTTTAAAGTCATTTCTGTGCCTCAAAGGGGTCAAAATTGAAGCTTTTGAGAAATCAAAACTCTGTAAAAATGGCAATTTTGGTCACTGTGAGGGTTTAAAAAGTGGTTATTCAACATGAGGCACGATCCAATTGACATTTTGAATCATTTTTGGTACAATCCAAAAAATCAATTTTCGGATGAAAAACGATGACTCCGGACCTGTCGAACGTTCCCAAAATGGTCTATAATGATGAAATTTTAACATTTAATCTTTTGACTGTAAATGACTGTTGGATGTGAATTATGACTTTGTCAACTAAAATAAGTGTGTTTAAAGTCATTTCTGTGCCTCAAAGGGGTCAAAATTGAAGCTTTTGAGTAATCAAAACTCTGTAAAAATGGCAATTTTGGTCACTGTGAGGGTTTAAAAAGTGGTTATTCAACATGAGGCACGATCCAATTGACATTTTGAATCATTTCTGGTACAGTCCAAAAAAATCAATTTTCGGATGAAAAACGATGACTCCGGACATGCCGAACGATCCCAAAATGGTCAATATGGATGAAATTTTAACATTTAATCTTTTGACTGTAAATGACTGTTGGATGTGAATTATGACTTTGTCAGCTAAAATAAGTGTGTTTAAAGTCATTTCTGTGCCTCAAAGGGGTCAAAATTGAAGCTTTTGAGTAATCAAAACTCTGTAAAAATGGCAATGTTGGTCACTCTGAGGGTTTAAAAAGTGGTTATTCAACATGAGGCACGATCCAATTGCCATTTTGAATAATTTTTGGTACAGTCCAAAAAATCCATTTTCGGATGAAAAACGATGACTCCGGACATGTCGAACGATCCCAAAATGGTCAATATGGATGAAATTTTAACATTTAATCATTTGACTGTAAATGACTGTTGGATGTGAATTATGACTTTGCCAACTAAAATAAGTGTGTTTAAAGTCATTTCTGTGCCTCAAAGGGGTCAAAATTGAAGCTTTTGAGTAATCAAAACTCTGTAAAAATGGCAATTTTGGTCACTGTGAGGGTTTAAAAAGTGGTTATTCAACATGAGGCAAGATCCAATTGACATTTTGAATCATTTTTGGTACAGTCCAAAAAATCAATTTTCGGATGAAAAACGATGATTCCGGACATGCCGAACAATCCCAAAATGGTCAATATGGATGAAATTTTAACATTTAATCTTTTGACTGTAAATGACTGTTGGATGTGAAATATGACTTTGTCAACTAAAATAAGTGTGTTTAAAGTCATTTCTGTGCCTCAAAGGGGTCAAAATTGAAGCTTTTGAGTAATCAAAACTCTGTAAAAATGGCAATTTTGGTCACTGTGAGGGTTTAAAAAGTGGTTATTCAACATGAGGCACGATCCAATTGCCATTTTGAATCATTTTTGGTACAGTCCAAAAAAATCAATTTTCGGTTGAAAAACGATGACTCCGGACATGTCGAACGATCCCAAAATGGTCAATATGGATGAAATTTTAACATTTAATCTTTTGACTGTAAATGACTGTTGGATGTGAATTATGACTTTGTCAACTAAAATAAGTGTGTTTAAAGTCATTTCTGTGCCTCAAAGGGGTCAAAATTGAAGCTTTTGAGAAATCAAAACTCTGTAAAAATGGCAGTTTTGGTCACTGTGAGGGTTTAAAAAGTGGTTATTCAACATGAGGCATGATCCAATTGCCATTTTGAATCATTTTTGGTACAGTCCAAAAAATCAATTTTCAGATGAAAAACGATGACTCCGGACATGTCGAACGATCCCAAAATGGTCAATATGGATGAAATTTTAACATTTAATCTTTTGACTGTAAATGACTGTTGGATGTGAATTATGACTTTGTCAACTAAAATAAGTGTGTTTAAAGTCATTTCTGTGCCTGAAATGGGTCAAAATTGAAGCTTTTGAGTAAGCAAAACTCTGTAAAATTGGCAATTTTGGTCACTGTGAGGGTTTAAAAAGTGGTTATTCAACATGAGGCACGATCCAATTGACATTTTGAATGATTTTTGGTACAGTCCAAAAAATCAATTTTCGGATGAAAAACGATGACTCCGGACATGTTGAACGATCCCAAAATGGTCAATATGGATGAAATTTTAACATTTAATCTTTTGACTGTAAATGACTGTTGGATGTGAATTATGACTTTGTCAACTAAAATAAGTGTGTTTAAAGTCATTTCTGTGCCTCAAAGGGGTCAAAATTGAAGCTTTTGAGTAATCAAAACTCTGTAAAAATGGCAATTTTGGTCACTGTGAGGGTTTAAAAAGTGGTTATTCAACATGAGGCACGATCCAATTGACATTTTGAATCATTTCTGGTACAGTCCAAAAAAATCAATTTTCGGATGAAAAACGATGACTCCGGACATGCCGAACGATCCCAAAATGGTCAATATGGATGAAATTTTAACATTTAATCTTTTGACTGTAAATGACTGTTGGATGTGAATTATGACTTTGTCAGCTAAAATAAGTGTGTTTAAAGTCATTTCTGTGCCTCAAAGGGGTCAAAATTGAAGCTTTTGAGTAATCAAAACTCTGTAAAATTGGCAATTTTGGTCACTGTGAGGGTTTAAAAAGTGGTTATTCAACATGAGGCAAGATCCAATTGACATTTTGAATCATTTTTGGTACAGTCCAAAAAATCAATTTTCGGATGAAAAACGATGATTCCGGACATGCCGAACAATCCCAAAATGGTCAATATGGATGAAATTTTAACATTTAATCTTTTGACTGTAAATGACTGTTGGATGTGAAATATGACTTTGTCAAATAAAATAAGTGTGTTTAAAGTCATTTCTGTGCCTCAAAGGGGTCAAAATTGAAGCTTTTGAGTAATCAAAACTCTGTAAAAATGGCAATTTTGGTCACTGTGAGGGTTTAAAAAGTGGTTATTCAACATGAGGCACGATCCAATTGCCATTTTGAATCATTTTTGGTACAGTCCAAAAAAATCAATTTTCGGATGAAAAACGATGACTCCGGACATGTCGAACGATCCCAAAATGGTCAATATGGATGAAATTTTAACATTTAATCTTTTGACTGTAAATGACTGTTGGATGTGAATTATGACTTTGTCAACTAAAATAAGTGTGTTTAAAGTCATTTCTGTGCCTCAAAGGGGTCAAAATTGAAGCTTTTGAGAAATCAAAACTCTGTAAAAATGGCAATTTTGGTCACTGTGAGGGTTTAAAAAGTGGTTATTCAACATGAGGCACGATCCAATTGCCATTTTGAATCATTTTTGGTACAGTCCAAAAAATCAATTTTCAGATGAAAAACGATGACTCCGGACATGTCGAACGATCCCAAAATGGTCAATATGGATGAAATTTTAACATTTAATCTTTTGACTGTAAATGACTGTTGGATGTGAATTATGACTTTGTCAACTAAAATAAGTGTGTTTAAAGTCATTTCTGTGCCTGAAATGGGTCAAAATTGAAGCTTTTGAGTAAGCAAAACTCTGTAAAATTGGCAATTTTGGTCACTGTGAGGGTTTAAAAAGTGGTTATTCAACATGAGGCACGATCCAATTGACATTTTGAATGATTTTTGGTACAGTCCAAAAAATAAATTTTCGGATGAAAAACGATGACTCCGGACATGTTGAACGATCCCAAAATGGTCAATATGGATGAAATTTTAACATTTATTCTTTTGACTGTAAATGACTGTTGGATGTGAATTATGACTTTGTCAACTAAAATAAGTGTGTTTAAAGTCATTTCTGTGCCTCAAAGGGGTCAAAATTGAAGCTTTTGAGTAATCAAAACTCTGTAAAAATGGCAATTTTGGTCACTGTGAGGGTTTAAAAAGTGGTTATTCAACATGAGGCACGATCCAATTGACATTTTGAATCATTTCTGGTACAGTCCAAAAAAATCAATTTTCGGATGAAAAACGATGACTCCGGACATGCCGAACGATCCCAAAATGGTCAATATGGATGAAATTTTAACATTTAATCTTTTGACTGTAAATGACTGTTGGATGTGAATTATGACTTTGTCAGCTAAAATAAGTGTGTTTAAAGTCATTTCTGTGCCTCAAAGGGGTCAAAATTGAAGCTTTTGAGTAATCAAAACTCTGTAAAAATGGCAATTATGGTCACTGTGAGGGTTTAAAAAGTGGTTATTCAACATGAGGCAAGATCCAATTGACATTTTGAATCATTTTTGGTACAGTCCAAAAAATCAATTTTCGGATGAAAAACGATGATTCCGGACATGCCGAACAATCCCAAAATGGTCAATATGGATGAAATTTTAACATTTAATCTTTTGACTGTAAATGACTGTTGGATGTGAAATATGACTTTGTCAACTAAAATAAGTGTGTTTAAAGTCATTTCTGTGCCTCAAAGGGGTCAAAATTGAAGCTTTTGAGTAATCAAAACTCTGTAAAAATGGCAATTTTGGTCACTGTGAGGGTTTAAAAAGTGGTTATTCAACATGAGGCACGATCCAATTGCCATTTTGAATCATTTTTGGTACAGTCCAAAAAATCAATTTTCGGATGAAAAACGATGACTCCGGACATGTCGAACGATCCCAAAATGGTCAATATGGATGAAATTTTAACATTTAATCTTTTGACTGTAAATGACTGTTGGATGTGAATTATGACTTTGTCAACTAAAATAAGTGTGTTTAAAGTCATTTCTGTGCCTCAAAGGGGTCAAAATTGAAGCTTTTGAGAAATCAAAACTCTGTAAAAATGGCAATTTTGGTCACTGTGAGGGTTTAAAAAGTGGTTATTCAACATGAGGCACGATCCTATTGCCATTTTGAATCATTTTTGGTACAGTCCAAAAAATCAATTTTCGGATGAAAAACGATGACTCCTGACATGCCGAACGATCCCAAAATGGTCAATATGGATGAAATTTTAACATTTAATCTTTTGACTGTAAATGACTGTTGGATGTGAATTATGACTTTGTCAACTAAAATAAGTGTGTTTAAAGTCATTTCTGTGCCTGAAATGGGTCAAAATTGAAGCTTTTGAGTAAGCAAAACTCTGTAAAATTGGCAATTTTGGTCACTGTGAGGGTTTAAAAAGTGGTTATTCAACATGAGGCATGATCCAATTGACATTTTGAATAATTTTTGGTACAGTCCAAAAAATCAAATTTCGGATGAAAAACGATGACTCCTGACATGTCGAACGATCCCAAAACGGTCAATATGGATGAAATTTTAACATTTAATCTTTTGACTGTAAATGACTGTTGGATGTGAATTATGACTTTGTCAACTAAAATAAGTGTGTTTAAAGTCATTTCTGTACCTGAAACGGGTCAAAATTGAAGCTTTTGAGTAAGCAAAACTCTGTAAAAATGGCAATTTTGGTCACTCTGAGGGTTTAAAAAGTGGTTATTCAACATGAGGCACGATCCAATTGACATTTTGAATCATTTTTGGTACAGTCCAAAAAATCAATTTTCGGATGAAAAACGATGACTCCGGACATGTCGAACGATCCCAAAATGGTCAATATGGATGAAATTTTAACATTTAATCTTTTGACTCTAAATGACTGTTGGATGTGAATTATGACTTTGTCAACTAAAATAAGTGTGTTTAAAGTCATTTCTGTACCTGAAATGGGTCAAAATTGAAGCTTTTGAGTAAGCAAAACTCTGTAAAATTGGCAATTTTATTCACTGTGAGGGTTTAAAAAGTGGTCATTCAACATGAGGCACGATCCAATTGACATTTTGAATCATTTTTGGTACAGTCTAAAAAATCAATTTTCGGATGAAAAACGATGACTCCGGACATGTCAAACGATCCCAAAATGGTCAATATGGATGAAATTTTAACATTTAATCTTTTGTCTGTAAATGACTGTTGGATGTGAAATATGAATTTGTCAACTAAAATAAGTGTGTTTAAAGTCATTTCTGTGCCTGAAATGGGTCAAAATTGAAGCTTTTGAGTAAGCAAAACTCTGTAAAATTGGCAATTTTGGTCACTGTGAGGGTTTAAAAAGTGGTTATTCAACATGAGGCACGATCCAATTGACATTTTGAATGATTTTTGGTACAGTCAAAAAAATCAATTTTCGGATGAAAAACGATGACTCCGGACATGTCGAACGATCCCAAAATGGTCAATATGGATGAAATTTTAACATTTATTCTTTTGACTGTAAATGACTGTTGGATGTGAATTATGACTTTGTCAGCTAAAATAAGTGTGTTTAAAGTCATTTCTGTGCCTCAAAGGGGTCAAAATTGAAGCTTTTGAGTAATCAAAACTCTGTAAAAATGGCAATTTTGGTCACTCTGAGGGTTTAAAAAGTGGTTATTCAACATGAGGCACGATCCAATTGCCATTTTGAATAATTTTTGGTACAATCCAAAAAATCCATTTTCGGATGAAAAACGATGACTCCGGAAATGTCGAACGATCCCAAAATGGTCAATATGGATGAAATTTTAACATTTAATCTTTTGACTGTAAATGACTGTTGGATGTGAATTATGACTTTGTCAGCTAAAATAAGTGTGTTTAAAGTCATTTCTGTGCCTCAAAGGGGTCAAAATTGCAGCTTTTGAGTAATCAAAACTCTTTAAAATGGCAATTTTGGTCACTGTGAGGGTTTAAAAAGTGGTTATTCAACATGAGGAACGATCCAATTGACATTTTGAATCATTTTTGGTACAATCCAAAAAATGAATTTTCGGATGAAAAACGATGACTCCGGACCTGTCGAACGTTCCCAAAATGGTCTATAATGATGAAATTTTAACATTTAATCTTTTGACTCTAAATGACTGTTGGATGTGAATTATGACTTTGTCAACTAAAATAAGTGTGTTTAAAGTCATTTCTGTGCCTCAAAGGGGTCAAAATTGCAGCTTTTGAGTAATCAAAACTCTGTAAAAATGGCAATTTTGGTCACTGTGAGGGTTTAAAAAGTGGTTATTCAACATGAGGCATGATCCAATTGACATTTTGAATAATTTTTGGTACAGTCCAAAAAATCAAATTTCGGATGAAAAACGATGACTCCTGACATGTCGAACGATCCCAAAATGGTCAATATGGATGAAATTTTAACATTTAATCTTTTGACTGTAAATGACTGTTGGATGTGAATTATGACTTTGTCAGCTAAAATAAGTGTGTTTAAAGTCATTTCTGTGCCTCAAAGGGGTCAAAATTGAAGCTTTTGAGTAATCAAAACTCTGTAAAAATGGCAATTTTGGTCACTCTGAGGGTTTAAAAAGTGGTTATTCAACATGAGGCACGATCCAATTGCCATTTTGAATAATTTTTGGTACAGTCCAAAAAATCCATTTTCGGATGAAAAACGATGACTCCGGACATGTCGAACGATCCCAAAATGGTCAATATGGATGAAATTTTAACATTTAATCTTTTGACTGTAAATGACTGTTGGATGTGAATTATGACTTTGTCAACTAAAATAAGTGTGTTTAAAGTCATTTCTGTGCCTCAAAGGGGTCAAAATTGCAGCTTTTGAGTAATCAAAACTCTTTAAAATGGCAATTTTGGTCACTGTGAGGGTTTAAAAAGTGGTTATTCAACATGAGGAACGATCCAATTGACATTTTGAATCATTTTTGGTACAATCCAAAAAATGAATTTTCGGATGAAAAACGATGACTCCGGACCTGTCGAACGTTCCCAAAATGGTCTATAATGATGAAATTTTAACATTTAATCTTTTGACTCTAAATGACTGTTGGATGTGAATTATGACTTTGTCAACTAAAATAAGTGTGTTTAAAGTCATTTCTGTGCCTCAAAGGGGTCAAAATTGCAGCTTTTGAGTAATCAAAACTCTGTAAAAATGGCAATTTTGGTCACTGTGAGGGTTTAAAAAGTGGTTATTCAACATGAGGCATGATCCAATTGACATTTTGAATAATTTTTGGTACAGTCCAAAAAATCAAATTTCGGATGAAAAACGATGACTCCTGACATGTCGAACGATCCCAAAATGGTCAATATGGATGAAATTTTAACATTTAATCTTTTGACTGTAAATGACTGTTGGATGTGAATTATGACTTTGTCAACTAAAATAAGTGTGTTTAAAGTCATTTCTGTGCCTGAAATGGGTCAAAATTGAAGCTTTTGAGTAAGCAAAACTCTGTAAAATTGGCAATTTTGGTCACTGTGAGGGTTTAAAAAGTGGTTATTCAACATGAGGCATGATCCAATTGACATTTTGAATAATTTTTGGTACAGTCCAAAAAATCAAATTTCGGATGAAAAACGATGACTCCTGACATGTCGAACGATCCCAAAACGGTCAATATGGATGAAATTTTAACATTTAATCTTTTGACTGTAAATGACTGTTGGATGTGAATTATGACTTTGTCAACTAAAATAAGTGTGTTTAAAGTCATTTCTGTACCTGAAACGGGTCAAAATTGAAGCTTTTGAGTAAGCAAAACTCTGTAAAAATGGCAATTTTGGTCACTCTGAGGGTTTAAAAAGTGGTTATTCAACATGAGGCACGATCCAATTGACATTTTGAATCATTTTTGGTACAGTCCAAAAAATCAATTTTCGGATGAAAAACGATGACTCCGGACATGTCGAACGATCCCAAAATGGTCAATATGGATGAAATTTTAACATTTAATCTTTTGACTCTAAATGACTGTTGGATGTGAATTATGACTTTGTCAACTAAAATAAGTGTGTTTAAAGTCATTTCTGTACCTGAAATGGGTCAAAATTGAAGCTTTTGAGTAAGCAAAACTCTGTAAAATTGGCAATTTTATTTACTGTGAGGGTTTAAAAAGTGGTCATTCAACATGAGGCACGATCCAATTGACATTTTGAATCATTTTTGGTACAGTCTAAAAAATCAATTTTCGGATGAAAAACGATGACTCCGGACATGTCAAACGATCCCAAAATGGTCAATATGGATGAAATTTTAACATTTAATCTTTTGTCTGTAAATGACTGTTGGATGTGAAATATGACTTTGTCAACTAAAATAAGTGTGTTTAAAGTCATTTCTGTGCCTGAAATGGGTCAAAATTGAAGCTTTTGAGTAAGCAAAACTCTGTAAAATTGGCAATTTTGGTCACTGTGAGGGTTTAAAAAGTGGTTATTCAACATGAGGCACGATCCAATTGACATTTTGAATGATTTTTGGTACAGTCCAAAAAATCAATTTTCGGATGAAAAACGATGACTCCGGACATGTCGAACGATCCCAAAATGGTCAATATGGATGAAATTTTAACATTTATTCTTTTGACTGTAAATGACTGTTGGATGTGAATTATGACTTTGTCAACTAAAATAAGTGTGTTTAAAGTCATTTCTGTGCCTCAAAGGGGTCAAAATTGAAGCTTTTGAGTAATCAAAACTCTGTAAAAATGGCAATTTTGGTCACTGTGAGGGTTTAAAAAGTGGTTATTCAACATGAGGCACGATCCAATTGACATTTTGAATCATTTCTGGTACAGTCCAAAAAATCAATTTTCGGATGAAAAACGATGACTCTGGACATGCCGAACGATCCCAAAATGGTCAATATGGATAAAATTTTAACATTTAATCTTTTGACTGTAAATGACTGTTGGATGTGAATTATGACTTTGTCAGCTAAAATAAGTGTGTTTAAAGTCATTTCTGTGCCTCAAAGGGGTCAAAATTGAAGCTTTTGAGTAATCAAAACTCTGTAAAAATGGCAATTTTGGTCACTCTGAGGGTTTAAAAAGTGGTTATTCAACATGAGGCACGATCCAATTGACATTTTGAATCATTTTTGGTACAGTCCAAAAAAATCAATTTTCGGATGAAAAACGATGACTCCGGACATGCCGAACAATCCCAAAATGGTCAATATGGATGAAATTTTAACATTTAATCTTTTGACTGTAAATGACTGTTGGATGTGAAATATGACTTTGTCAACTAAAATAAGTGTGTTTAAAGTCATTTCTGTGCCTCAAAGGGGTCAAAATTGAAGCTTTTGAGTAATCAAAACTCTGTAAAAATGGCAATTTTGGTCACTGTGAGGGTTTAAAAAGTGGTTATTCAACATGAGGCACGATCCAATTGCCATTTTGAATCATTTTTGGTACAGTCCAAAAAAATCAATTTTCGGATGAAAAACGATGACTCCGGACATGTCGAACGATCCCAAAATGGTCAATATGGATGAAATTTTAACATTTAATCTTTTGACTGTAACTGACTGTTGGATGTGAATTATGACTTTGTCAACTAAAATAAGTGTGTTTAAAGTCATTTCTGTGCCTCAAAGGGGTCAAAATTGCAGCTTTTGAGTAATCAAAACTCTTTAAAATGGCAATTTTGGTCACTGTGAGGGTTTAAAAAGTGGTTATTCAACATGAGGCACGATCCAATTGACATTTTGAATCATTTTTGGTACAATCCAAAAAATGAATTTTCGGACGAAAAACGATGACTCCGGACCTGTCGAACGTTCCCAAAATGGTCTATAATGATGAAATTTTAACATTTAATCTTTTGACTCTAAATGACTGTTGGATGTGAATTATGACTTTGTCAACTAAAATAAGTGTGTTTAAAGTCATTTCTGTGCCTCAAAGGGGTCAAAATTGCAGCTTTTGAGTAATCAAAACTCTGTAAAAATGGCAATTTTGGTCACTGTGAGGGTTTAAAAAGTGGTTATTCAACATGAGGCATGATCCAATTGACATTTTGAATAATTTTTGGTACAGTCCAAAAAATCAAATTTCGGATGAAAAACGATGACTCCTGACATGTCGAACGATCCCAAAATGGTCAATATGGATGAAATTTTAACATTTAATCTTTTCACTCTAAATGACTGTTGGATGTGAATTATGACTTTGTCAACTAAAATAAGTGTGTTTAAAGTCATTTCTGTGCCTGAAATGGGTCAAAATTGAAGCTTTTGAGTTAGCAAAACTCTGTAAAATTGGCAATTTTATTCACTGTGAGGGTTTAAAAAGTGGCTATTCAACATGAGGCACAATCCAATTGACATTTTGAATGATTTTTGGTACAGTCCAAAAAATCAATTTTCGGATGAAAAACAATGACTCCGGACATGTCGAACGATCCCAAAATGGTCAATATGGATGAAATTTTAACATTTAATCTTTTGACTGTAACTGACTGTTGGATGTGAATTATGACTTTGTCAACTAAAATAAGTGTGTTTAAAGTCATTTCTGTGCCTCAAAGGGATCAAAATTGAAGCTTTTGAGTAATCAAAACTCTGTAAAAATTGGCAATTTTGGTCACTGTGAGGGTTTAAGAAGTGGTTATTCAACATGAGACACGATCCAATTGACATTTTGAATGATTTTTGGTACAGTCCAAAAAATCAATTTTCGGATGAAAAACGATGACTCCGGACATGTCGAACGATCCCAAAATGGTCAATATGGATGAAATTTTAACATTTAATCTTTTGACTGTAAATGACTGTTGGATGTGAATTATGACTTTTTCAACTAAAATAAGTGTGTTTAAAGTCATTTCTGTGCCTGAAACGGGTCAAAATTGAAGCTTTTGAGTAAGCAAAACTCTGTAAAAATGGCAATTTTGGTCACTCTGAGGGTTTAAAAAGTGGTCATTCAACATGAGGCACGATCCAATTGACATTTTGAATCATTTTTGGTACAGTCTAAAAAATCAATTTTCGGATGAAAAACAATGACTCCGGACATGTCAAACGATCCCAAAATGGTCAATATGGATGAAATTTTAACATTTAATCTTTTGACTGTAAATGACTGTTGGATGTGAATTATGACTTTTTCAACTAAAATAAGTGTGTTTAAAGTCATTTCTGTGCCTGAAACGGGTCAAAATTGAAGCTTTTGAGTAAGCAAAACTCTGTAAAAATGGCAATTTTGGTCACTCTGAGGGTTTAAAAAGTGGTCATTCAACATGAGGCACGATCCAATTGACATTTTGAATCATTTTTGGTACAGTCTATAAAATCAATTTTCGGATGAAAAACAATGACTCCGGACATGTCAAACGATCCCAAAATGGTCAATATGGATGAAATTTTAACATTTAATCTTTTGTCTGTAAATGACTGTTGGATGTGAAATATGACTTTGTCAACTAAAATAAGTGTGTTTAAAGTCATTTCTGTGCCTGAAATGGGTCAAAATTGAAGCTTTTGAGTAAGCAAAACTCTGTAAAAATGGCAATTTTGGTCACTGTGAGGGTTTAAAAAGTGGTTATTCAACATGAGGCACGATCCAATTGACATTTTGAATCATTTCTGGTACAGTCCAAAAAAATCAATTTTCGGATGAAAAACGATGACTCCGGACATGCCGAACGATCCCAAAATGGTCAATATGGATGAAATTTTAACATTTAATCTTTTGACTTTAAATGACTGTTGGATGTGAATTATGACTTTGTCAGCTAAAATAAGTGTGTTTAAAGTCATTTCTGTGCCTCAAAGGGGTCAAAATTGAAGCTTTTGAGTAATCAAAACTCTGTAAAAATGGCAATTTTGGTCACTCTGAGGGTTTAAAAAGTGGTTATTCAACATGAGGCACGATCCAATTGCCATTTTGAATAATTTTTGGTACAGTCCAAAAAATCCATTTTCGGATGAAAAACGATGACTCCGGACATGTCGAACGATCCCAAAATGGTCAATATGGATGAAATTTTAACATTTAATCTTTTGACTGTAAATGACTGTTGGATGTGAATTATGACTTTGTCAACTAAAATAAGTGTGTTTAAAGTCATTTCTGTGCCTGAAATGGGTCAAAATTGAAGCTTTTGAGTAAGCAAAACTCTGTAAAATTGGCAATTTTGGTCACTGTGAGGTTTTAAAAAGTGGTTATTCAACATGAGGCATGATCCAATTGACATTTTGAATAATTTTTGGTACAGTCCAAAAAATCAAATTTCGGATGAAAAACGATGACTCCTGACATGTCGAACGATCCCAAAACGGTCAATATGGATGAAATTTTAACATTTAATCTTTTGACTGTAAGTGACTGTTGGATGTGAATTATGACTTTGTCAACTAAAATAAGTGTGTTTAAAGTCATTTCTGTACCTGAAACGGGTCAAAATTGAAGCTTTTGAGTAAGCAAAACTCTGTAAAAATGGCAATTTTGGTCACTCTGAGGGTTTAAAAAGTGGTTATTCAACATGAGGCACGATCCAATTGACATTTTGAATCATTTTTGGTACAGTCTATAAAATCAATTTTCGGATGAAAAACAATGACTCCGGACATGTCAAACGATCCCAAAATGGTCAATATGGATGAAATTTTAACATTTAATCTTTTGTCTGTAAATGACTGTTGGATGTGAAATATGACTTTGTCAACTAAAATAAGTGTGTTTAAAGTCATTTCTGTGCCTGAAATGGGTCAAAATTGAAGCTTTTGAGTAAGCAAAACTCTGTAAAAATGGCAATTTTGGTCACTGTGAGGGTTTAAAAAGTGGTTATTCAACATGAGGCACGATCCAATTGACATTTTGAATCATTTCTGGTACAGTCCAAAAAAATCAATTTTCGGATGAAAAACGATGACTCCGGACATGCCGAACGATCCCAAAATGGTCAATATGGATGAAATTTTAACATTTAATCTTTTGACTGTAAATGACTGTTGGATGTGAATTATGACTTTGTCAGCTAAAATAAGTGTGTTTAAAGTCATTTCTGTGCCTCAAAGGGGTCAAAATTGAAGCTTTTGAGTAATCAAAACTCTGTAAAAATGGCAATTTTGGTCACTCTGAGGGTTTAAAAAGTGGTTATTCAACATGAGGCACGATCCAATTGCCATTTTGAATAATTTTTGGTACAATCCAAAAAATCCATTTTCGGATGAAAAACGATGACTCCGGACATGTCGAACGATCCCAAAATGGTCAATATGGATGAAATTTTAACATTCAATCTTTTGACTGTAAATGACTGTTGGATGTGAATTATGACTTTGTCAACTAAAATAAGTGTGTTTAAAGTCATTTCTGTGCCTGAAATGGGTCAAAATTGAAGCTTTTGAGTAAGCAAAACTCTGTAAAATTGGCAATTTTGGTCACTGTGAGGTTTTAAAAAGTGGTTATTCAACATGAGGCATGATCCAATTGACATTTTGAATAATTTTTGGTACAGTCCAAAAAATCAAATTTCGGATGAAAAACGATGACTCCTGACATGTCGAACGATCCCAAAATGGTCAATATGGATGAAATTTTAACATTTAATCTTTTGACTGTAAATGACTGTTGGATGTGAATTATGACTTTGTCAACTAAAATAAGTGTGTTTAAAGTCATTTCTGTACCTGAAACGGGTCAAAATTGAAGCTTTTGAGTAAGCAAAACTCTGTAAAAATGGCAATTTTGGTCACTCTGAGGGTTTAAAAAGTGGTTATTCAACATGAGGCACGATCCAATTGACATTTTGAATCATTTTTGGTACAGTCCAAAAAATCAATTTTCGGATGAAAAACGATGACTCCGGACATGTCGAACGATCCCAAAATGGTCAATATGGATGAAATTTTAACATTTAATCTTTTGACTCTAAATGACTGTTGGATGTGAATTATGACTTTGTCAACTAAAATAAGTGTGTTTAAAGTCATTTCTGTGCCTCAAAGGGGTCAAAATTGCAGCTTTTGAGTAATCAAAACTCTTTAAAATGGCAATTTTGGTCACTGTGAGGGTTTAAAAAGTGGTTATTCAACATGAGGCACGATCCAATTGACATTTTGAATCATTTTTGGTACAATCCAAAAAATGAATTTTCTGATGAAAAACGATGACTCCGAACCTGTCGAACGTTCCCAAAATGGTCTATAATGATGAAATTTTAACATTTAATCTTTTGACTCTAAATGACTGTTGGATGTGAATTATGACTTTGTCAACTAAAATAAGTGTGTTTAAAGTCATTTCTGTGCCTCAAAGGGGTCAAAATTGCAGCTTTTGAGTAATCAAAACTCTGTAAAAATGGCAATTTTGGTCACTGTGAGGGTTTAAAAAGTGGTTATTCAACATGAGGCATGATCCAATTGACATTTTGAATAATTTTTGGTACAGTCCAAAAAATCAAATTTCGGATGAAAAACGATGACTCCTGACATGTCGAACGATCCCAAAATGGTCAATATGGATGAAATTTTAACATTTAATCTTTTGACTCTAAATGACTGTTGGATGTGAATTATGACTTTGTCAACTAAAATAAGTGTGTTTAAAGTCATTTCTGTGCCTGAAATGGGTCAAAATTGAAGCTTTTGAGTTAGCAAAACTCTGTAAAATTGGCAATTTTATTCACTGTGAGGGTTTAAAAAGTGGCTATTCAACATGAGGCACAATCCAATTGACATTTTGAATGATTTTTGGTACAGTCCAAAAAATCAATTTTCGGATGAAAAACAATGACTCCGGACATGTCGAACGATCCCAAAATGGTCAATATGGATGAAATTTTAACATTTAATCTTTTGACTGTAACTGACTGTTGGATGTGAATTATGACTTTGTCAACTAAAATAAGTGTGTTTAAAGTCATTTCTGTGCCTCAAAGGGATCAAAATTGAAGCTTTTGAGTAATCAAAACTCTGTAAAAATTGGCAATTTTGGTCACTGTGAGGGTTTAAGAAGTGGTTATTCAACATGAGACACGATCCAATTGACATTTTGAATGATTTTTGGTACAGTCCAAAAAATCAATTTTCGGATGAAAAACGATGACTCCGGACATGTCGAACGATCCCAAAATGGTCAATATGGATGAAATTTTAACATTTAATCTTTTGACTGTAAATGACTGTTGGATGTGAATTATGACTTTTTCAACTAAAATAAGTGTGTTTAAAGTCATTTCTGTGCCTGAAACGGGTCAAAATTGAAGCTTTTGAGTAAGCAAAACTCTGTAAAAATGGCAATTTTGGTCACTCTGAGGGTTTAAAAAGTGGTCATTCAACATGAGGCACGATCCAATTGACATTTTGAATCATTTTTGGTACAGTCTAAAAAATCAATTTTCGGATGAAAAACAATGACTCCGGACATGTCAAACGATCCCAAAATGGTCAATATGGATGAAATTTTAACATTTAATCTTTTGACTGTAAATGACTGTTGGATGTGAATTATGACTTTTTCAACTAAAATAAGTGTGTTTAAAGTCATTTCTGTGCCTGAAACGGGTCAAAATTGAAGCTTTTGAGTAAGCAAAACTCTGTAAAAATGGCAATTTTGGTCACTCTGAGGGTTTAAAAAGTGGTCATTCAACATGAGGCACGATCCAATTGACATTTTGAATCATTTTTGGTACAGTCTATAAAATCAATTTTCGGATGAAAAACAATGACTCCGGACATGTCAAACGATCCCAAAATGGTCAATATGGATGAAATTTTAACATTTAATCTTTTGTCTGTAAATGACTGTTGGATGTGAAATATGACTTTGTCAACTAAAATAAGTGTGTTTAAAGTCATTTCTGTGCCTGAAATGGGTCAAAATTGAAGCTTTTGAGTAAGCAAAACTCTGTAAAAATGGCAATTTTGGTCACTGTGAGGGTTTAAAAAGTGGTTATTCAACATGAGGCACGATCCAATTGACATTTTGAATCATTTCTGGTACAGTCCAAAAAAATCAATTTTCGGATGAAAAACGATGACTCCGGACATGCCGAACGATCCCAAAATGGTCAATATGGATGAAATTTTAACATTTAATCTTTTGACTTTAAATGACTGTTGGATGTGAATTATGACTTTGTCAGCTAAAATAAGTGTGTTTAAAGTCATTTCTGTGCCTCAAAGGGGTCAAAATTGAAGCTTTTGAGTAATCAAAACTCTGTAAAAATGGCAATTTTGGTCACTCTGAGGGTTTAAAAAGTGGTTATTCAACATGAGGCACGATCCAATTGCCATTTTGAATAATTTTTGGTACAGTCCAAAAAATCCATTTTCGGATGAAAAACGATGACTCCGGACATGTCGAACGATCCCAAAATGGTCAATATGGATGAAATTTTAACATTTAATCTTTTGACTGTAAATGACTGTTGGATGTGAATTATGACTTTGTCAACTAAAATAAGTGTGTTTAAAGTCATTTCTGTGCCTGAAATGGGTCAAAATTGAAGCTTTTGAGTAAGCAAAACTCTGTAAAATTGGCAATTTTGGTCACTGTGAGGTTTTAAAAAGTGGTTATTCAACATGAGGCATGATCCAATTGACATTTTGAATAATTTTTGGTACAGTCCAAAAAATCAAATTTCGGATGAAAAACGATGACTCCTGACATGTCGAACGATCCCAAAACGGTCAATATGGATGAAATTTTAACATTTAATCTTTTGACTGTAAGTGACTGTTGGATGTGAATTATGACTTTGTCAACTAAAATAAGTGTGTTTAAAGTCATTTCTGTACCTGAAACGGGTCAAAATTGAAGCTTTTGAGTAAGCAAAACTCTGTAAAAATGGCAATTTTGGTCACTCTGAGGGTTTAAAAAGTGGTTATTCAACATGAGGCACGATCCAATTGACATTTTGAATCATTTTTGGTACAGTCTATAAAATCAATTTTCGGATGAAAAACAATGACTCCGGACATGTCAAACGATCCCAAAATGGTCAATATGGATGAAATTTTAACATTTAATCTTTTGTCTGTAAATGACTGTTGGATGTGAAATATGACTTTGTCAACTAAAATAAGTGTGTTTAAAGTCATTTCTGTGCCTGAAATGGGTCAAAATTGAAGCTTTTGAGTAAGCAAAACTCTGTAAAAATGGCAATTTTGGTCACTGTGAGGGTTTAAAAAGTGGTTATTCAACATGAGGCACGATCCAATTGACATTTTGAATCATTTCTGGTACAGTCCAAAAAAATCAATTTTCGGATGAAAAACGATGACTCCGGACATGCCGAACGATCCCAAAATGGTCAATATGGATGAAATTTTAACATTTAATCTTTTGACTGTAAATGACTGTTGGATGTGAATTATGACTTTGTCAGCTAAAATAAGTGTGTTTAAAGTCATTTCTGTGCCTCAAAGGGGTCAAAATTGAAGCTTTTGAGTAATCAAAACTCTGTAAAAATGGCAATTTTGGTCACTCTGAGGGTTTAAAAAGTGGTTATTCAACATGAGGCACGATCCAATTGCCATTTTGAATAATTTTTGGTACAATCCAAAAAATCCATTTTCGGATGAAAAACGATGACTCCGGACATGTCGAACGATCCCAAAATGGTCAATATGGATGAAATTTTAACATTTAATCTTTTGACTCTAAATGACTGTTGGATGTGAATTATGACTTTGTCAACTAAAATAAGTGTGTTTAAAGTCATTTCTGTGCCTCAAAGGGGTCAAAATTGCAGCTTTTGAGTAATCAAAACTCTTTAAAATGGCAATTTTGGTCACTGTGAGGGTTTAAAAAGTGGTTATTCAACATGAGGCACGATCCAATTGACATTTTGAATCATTTTTGGTACAATCCAAAAAATGAATTTTCTGATGAAAAACGATGACTCCGAACCTGTCGAACGTTCCCAAAATGGTCTATAATGATGAAATTTTAACATTTAATCTTTTGACTCTAAATGACTGTTGGATGTGAATTATGACTTTGTCAACTAAAATAAGTGTGTTTAAAGTCATTTCTGTGCCTCAAAGGGGTCAAAATTGCAGCTTTTGAGTAATCAAAACTCTGTAAAAATGGCAATTTTGGTCACTGTGAGGGTTTAAAAAGTGGTTATTCAACATGAGGCATGATCCAATTGACATTTTGAATAATTTTTGGTACAGTCCAAAAAATCAAATTTCGGATGAAAAACGATGACTCCTGACATGTCGAACGATCCCAAAATGGTCAATATGGATGAAAGTTTAACATTTAATCTTTTGACTGTAAATGACTGTTGGATGTGAATTATGACTTTGTCAACTAAAATAAGTGTGTTTAAAGTCATTTCTGTGCCTGAAATGGGTCAAAATTGAAGCTTTTGAGTAAGCAAAACTCTGTAAAATTGGCAATTTTATTCACTGTGAGGGTTTAAAAAGTGGCTATTCAACATGAGGCACAATCCAATTGACATTTTGAATGATTTTTGGTACAGTCCAAAAAATCAATTTTCGGATGAAAAACAATGACTCCGGACATGTCGAACGATCCCAAAATGGTCAATATGGATGAAATTTTAACGTTTAATCTTTTGACTGTAACTGACTGTTGGATGTGAATTATGACTTTGTCAACTAAAATAAGTGTGTTTAAAGTCATTTCTGTGCCTCAAAGGGATCAAAATTGAAGCTTTTGAGTAATCAAAACTCTGTAAAAATTGGCAATTTTGGTCACTGTGAGGGTTTAAGAAGTGGTTATTCAACATGAGGCACGATCCAATTGACATTTTGAATGATTTTTGGTACAGTCCAAAAAATCAATTTTCGGATGAAAAACGATGACTCCGGACATGTCGAACGATCCCAAAATGGTCAATATGGATGAAATTTTAACATTTAATCTTTTGACTGTAAATGACTGTTGGATGTGAATTATGACTTTGTCAACTAAAATAAGTGTGTTTAAAGTCATTTCTGTGCCTGAAACGGGTCAAAATTGAAGCTTTTGAGTAAGCAAAACTCTGTAAAAATGGCAATTTTGGTCACTCTGAGGGTTTAAAAAGTGGTCATTCAACATGAGGCACGATCCAATTGACATTTTGAATCATTTTTGGTACAGTCTAAAAAATCAATTTTCGGATGAAAAACAATGACTCCGGACATGTCAAACGATCCCAAAATGGTCAATATGGATGAAATTTTAACATTTAATCTTTTGTCTGTAAATGACTGTTAGATGTGAAATATGACTTTGTCAACTAAAATAAGTGTGTTTAAAGTCATTTCTGTGCCTGAAATGGGTCAAAATTGAAGCTTTTGAGTAAGCAAAACTCTGTAAAATTAGCAATTTTGGTCACTGTGAGGGTTTAAAAAGTGGTTATTCAACATGAGGCACGATCCAATTGACATTTTGAATGATTTTTGGTACAGTCCAAAAAATCAATTTTCGGATGAAAAACGATGACTCCGGACATGTCGAACGATCCCAAAATGGTCAATATGGATGAAATTTTAACATTTATTCTTTTGACTGTAAATGACTGTTGGATGTGAATTATGACTTTGTCAACTAAAATAAGTGTGTTTAAAGTCATTTCTGTGCCTCAAAGGGGTCAAAATTGAAGCTTTTGAGTAATCAAAACTCTGTAAAAATGGCAATTTTGGTCACTGTGAGGGTTTAAAAAGTGGTTATTCAACATGAGGCACGATCCAATTGACATTTTGAATCATTTCTGGTACAGTCCAAAAAAATCAATTTTCGGATGAAAAACGATGACTCCGGACATGCCGAACGATCCCAAAATGGTCAATATGGATGAAATTTTAACATTTAATCTTTTGACTGTAAATGACTGTTGGATGTGAATTATGACTTTGTCAGCTAAAATAAGTGTGTTTAAAGTCATTTCTGTGCCTCAAAGGGGTCAAAATTGAAGCTTTTGAGTAATCAAAACTCTGTAAAAATGGCAATGTTGGTCACTCTGAGGGTTTAAAAAGTGGTTATTCAACATGAGGCACGATCCAATTGCCATTTTGAATAATTTTTGGTACAGTCCAAAAAATCCATTTTCGGATGAAAAACGATGACTCCGGACATGTCGAACGATCCCAAAATGGTCAATATGGATGAAATTTTAACATTTAATCATTTGACTGTAAATGACTGTTGGATGTGAATTATGACTTTGCCAACTAAAATAAGTGTGTTTAAAGTCATTTCTGTGCCTCAAAGGGGTCAAAATTGAAGCTTTTGAGTAATCAAAACTCTGTAAAAATGGCAATTTTGGTCACTGTGAGGGTTTAAAAAGTGGTTATTCAACATGAGGCACGATCCAATTGCCATTTTGAATCATTTTTGGTACAGTCCAAAAAAATCAATTTTCGGATGAAAAACGATGACTCCGGACATGTCGAACGATCCCAAAATGGTCAATATGGATGAAATTTTAACATTTAATCTTTTGACTGTAAATGACTGTTGGATGTGAATTATGACTTTGTCAACTAAAATAAGTGTGTTTAAAGTCATTTCTGTGCCTCAAAGGGGTCAAAATTGAAGCTTTTGAGAAATCAAAACTCTGTAAAAATGGCAATTTTGGTCACTGTGAGGGTTTAAAAAGTGGTTATTCAACATGAGGCACGATCCAATTGCCATTTTGAATCATTTTTGGTACAGTCCAAAAAATCAATTTTCGGATGAAAAACGATGACTCCGGACATGTCGAACGATCCCAAAATGGTCAATATGGATGAAATTTTAACATTTAATCTTTTGACTGTAAATGACTGTTGGATGTGAATTATGACTTTGTCAACTAAAATAAGTGTGTTTAAAGTCATTTCTGTGCCTGAAATGGGTCAAAATTGAAGCTTTTGAGTAAGCAAAACTCTGTAAAATTGGCAATTTTGGTCACTGTGAGGGTTTAAAAAGTGGTTATTCAACATGAGGCACGATCCAATTGACATTTTGAATGATTTTTGGTACAGTCCAAAAAATCAATTTTCGGATGAAAAACGATGACTCCGGACATGTTGAACGATCCCAAAATGGTCAATATGGATGAAATTTTAACATTTAATCTTTTGACTGTAAATGACTGTTGGATGTGAATTATGACTTTGTCAACTAAAATAAGTGTGTTTAAAGTCATTTCTGTGCCTCAAAGGGGTCAAAATTGAAGCTTTTGAGTAATCAAAACTCTGTAAAAATGGCAATTTTGGTCACTGTGAGGGTTTAAAAAGTGGTTATTCAACATGAGGCACGATCCAATTGACATTTTGAATCATTTCTGGTACAGTCCAAAAAAATCAATTTTCGGATGAAAAACGATGACTCCGGACATGCCGAACGATCCCAAAATGGTCAATATGGATGAAATTTTAACATTTAATCTTTTGACTGTAAATGACTGTTGGATGTGAATTATGACTTTGTCAGCTAAAATAAGTGTGTTTAAAGTCATTTCTGTGCCTCAAAGGGGTCAAAATTGAAGCTTTTGAGTAATCAAAACTCTGTAAAAATGGCAATTTTGGTCACTGTGAGGGTTTAAAAAGTGGTTATTCAACATGAGGCAAGATCCAATTGACATTTTGAATCATTTTTGGTACAGTTCAAAAAATCAATTTTCGGATGAAAAACGATGATTCCGGACATGCCGAACAATCCCAAAATGGTCAATATGGATGAAATTTTAACATTTAATCTTTTGACTGTAAATGACTGTTGGATGTGAAATATGACTTTGTCAACTAAAATAAGTGTGTTTAAAGTCATTTCTGTGCCTCAAAGGGGTCAAAATTGAAGCTTTTGAGTAATCAAAACTCTGTAAAAATGGCAATTTTGGTCACTGTGAGGGTTTAAAAAGTGGTTATTCAACATGAGGCACGATCCAATTGCCATTTTGAATCATTTTTGGTACAGTCCAAAAAATCAATTTTCGGATGAAAAACGATGACTCCGGACATGTCGAACGATCCTAAAATGGTCAATATGGATGAAATTTTAACATTTAATCTTTTGACTGTAAATGACTGTTGGATGTGAATTATGACTTTGTCAACTAAAATAAGTGTGTTTAAAGTCATTTCTGTGCCTCAAAGGGGTCAAAATTGAAGCTTTTGAGAAATCAAAACTCTGTAAAAATGGCAATTTTGGTCACTGTGAGGGTTTAAAAAGTGGTTATTCAACATGAGGCACGATCCTATTGCCATTTTGAATCATTTTTGGTACAGTCCAAAAAATCAATTTTCGGATGAAAAACGATGACTCCTGACATGCCGAACGATCCCAAAATGGTCAATATGGATGAAATTTTAACATTTAATCTTTTGACTGTAAATGACTGTTGGATGTGAATTATGACTTTGTCAACTAAAATAAGTGTGTTTAAAGTCATTTCTGTGCCTGAAATGGGTCAAAATTGAAGCTTTTGAGTAAGCAAAACTCTGTAAAATTGGCAATTTTGGTCACTGTGAGGGTTTAAAAAGTGGTTATTCAACATGAGGCACGATCCAATTGACATTTTGAATCATTTTTGGTACAGTCCAAAAAATCAATTTTCGGATGAAAAACGATGACTCCGGACATGTCGAACGATCCCAAAATGGTCAATATGGATGAAATTTTAACATTTAATCTTTTGACTCTAAATGACTGTTGGATGTGAATTATGACTTTGTCAACTAAAATAAGTGTGTTTAAAGTCATTTCTGTACCTGAAATGGGTCAAAATTGAAGCTTTTGAGTAAGCAAAACTCTGTAAAATTGGCAATTTTATTCACTGTGAGGGTTTAAAAAGTGGTCATTCAACATGAGGCACGATCCAATTGACATTTTGAATCATTTTTGGTACAGTCTAAAAAATCAATTTTCGGATGAAAAACGATGACTCCGGACATGTCAAACGATCCCAAAATGGTCAATATGGATGAAATTTTAACATTTAATCTTTTGTCTGTAAATGACTGTTGGATGTGAAATATGACTTTGTCAACTAAAATAAGTGTGTTTAAAGTCATTTCTGTGCCTGAAATGGGTCAAAATTGAAGCTTTTGAGTAAGCAAAACTCTGTAAAATTGGCAATTTTGGTCACTGTGAGGGTTTAAAAAGTGGTTATTCAACATGAGGCACGATCCAATTGACATTTTGAATGATTTTTGGTACAGTCAAAAAAATCAATTTTCGGATGAAAAACGATGACTCCGGACATGTCGAACGATCCCAAAATGGTCAATATGGATGAAATTTTAACATTTATTCTTTTGACTGTAAATGACTGTTGGATGTGAATTATGACTTTGTCAGCTAAAATAAGTGTGTTTAAAGTCATTTCTGTGCCTCAAAGGGGTCAAAATTGAAGCTTTTGAGTAATCAAAACTCTGTAAAAATGGCAATTTTGGTCACTCTGAGGGTTTAAAAAGTGGTTATTCAACATGAGGCACGATCCAATTGCCATTTTGAATAATTTTTGGTACAGTCCAAAAAATCCATTTTCGGATGAAAAACGATGACTCCGGACATGTCGAACGATCCCAAAATGGTCAATATGGATGAAATTTTAACATTTAATCTTTTGACTGTAAATGACTGTTGGATGTGAATTATGACTTTGTCAACTAAAATAAGTGTGTTTAAAGTCATTTCTGTGCCTCAAAGGGGTCAAAATTGCAGCTTTTGAGTAATCAAAACTCTTTAAAATGGCAATTTTGGTCACTGTGAGGGTTTAAAAAGTGGTTATTCAACATGAGGAACGATCCGATTGACATTTTGAATCATTTTTGGTACAATCCAAAAAATGAATTTTCGGATGAAAAACGATGACTCCGGACCTGTCGAACGTTCCCAAAATGGTCTATAATGATGAAATTTTAACATTTAATCTTTTGACTCTAAATGACTGTTGGATGTGAATTATGACTTTGTCAACTAAAATAAGTGTGTTTAAAGTCATTTCTGTGCCTCAAAGGGGTCAAAATTGCAGCTTTTGAGTAATCAAAACTCTGTAAAAATGGCAATTTTGGTCACTGTGAGGGTTTAAAAAGTGGTTATTCAACATGAGGCATGATCCAATTGACATTTTGAATAATTTTTGGTACAGTCCAAAAAATCAAATTTCGGATGAAAAACGATGACTCCTGACATGTCGAACGATCCCAAAATGGTCAATATGGATGAAATTTTAACATTTAATCTTTTGACTGTAAATGACTGTTGGATGTGAATTATGACTTTGTCAGCTAAAATAAGTGTGTTTAAAGTCATTTCTGTGCCTCAAAGGGGTCAAATTGAAGCTTTTGAGTAATCAAAACTCTGTAAAAATGGCAATTTTGGTCACTCTGAGGGTTTAAAAAGTGGTTATTCAACATGAGGCACGATCCAATTGCCATTTTGAATAATTTTTGGTACAGTCCAAAAAATCCATTTTCGGATGAAAAACGATGACTCCGGACATGTCGAACGATCCCAAAATGGTCAATATGGATGAAATTTTAACATTTAATCTTTTGACTGTAAATGACTGTTGGATGTGAATTATGACTTTGTCAACTAAAATAAGTGTGTTTAAAGTCATTTCTGTGCCTCAAAGGGGTCAAAATTGCAGCTTTTGAGTAATCAAAACTCTTTAAAATGGCAATTTTGGTCACTGTGAGGGTTTAAAAAGTGGTTATTCAACATGAGGAACGATCCAATTGACATTTTGAATCATTTTTGGTACAATCCAAAAAATGAATTTTCGGATGAAAAACGATGACTCCGGACCTGTCGAACGTTCCCAAAATGGTCTATAATGATGAAATTTTAACATTTAATCTTTTGACTCTAAATGACTGTTGGATGTGAATTATGACTTTGTCAACTAAAATAAGTGTGTTTAAAGTCATTTCTGTGCCTCAAAGGGGTCAAAATTGCAGCTTTTGAGTAATCAAAACTCTGTAAAAATGGCAATTTTGGTCACTGTGAGGGTTTAAAAAGTGGTTATTCAACATGAGGCATGATCCAATTGACATTTTGAATAATTTTTGGTACAGTCCAAAAAATCAAATTTCGGATGAAAAACGATGACTCCTGACATGTCGAACGATCCCAAAATGGTCAATATGGATGAAATTTTAACATTTAATCTTTTGACTGTAAATGACTGTTGGATGTGAATTATGACTTTGTCAACTAAAATAAGTGTGTTTAAAGTCATTTCTGTGCCTGAAATGGGTCAAAATTGAAGCTTTTGAGTAAGCAAAACTCTGTAAAATTGGCAATTTTGGTCACTGTGAGGGTTTAAAAAGTGGTTATTCAACATGAGGCATGATCCAATTGACATTTTGAATAATTTTTGGTACAGTCCAAAAAATCAAATTTCGGATGAAAAACGATGACTCCTGACATGTCGAACGATCCCAAAACGGTCAATATGGATGAAATTTTAACATTTAATCTTTTGACTGTAAATGACTGTTGGATGTGAATTATGACTTTGTCAACTAAAATAAGTGTGTTTAAAGTCATTTCTGTACCTGAAACGGGTCAAAATTGAAGCTTTTGAGTAAGCAAAACTCTGTAAAAATGGCAATTTTGGTCACTCTGAGGGTTTAAAAAGTGGTTATTCAACATGAGGCACGATCCAATTGACATTTTGAATCATTTTTGGTACAGTCCAAAAAATCAATTTTCGGATGAAAAACGATGACTCCGGACATGTCGAACGATCCCAAAATAGTCAATATGGATGAAATTTTAACATTTAATCTTTTGACTCTAAATGACTGTTGGATGTGAATTATGACTTTGTCAACTAAAATAAGTGTGTTTAAAGTCATTTCTGTACCTGAAATGGGTCATAATTGAAGCTTTTGAGTAAGCAAAACTCTGTAAAATTGGCAATTTTATTTACTGTGAGGGTTTAAAAAGTGGTCATTCAACATGAGGCACGATCCAATTGACATTTTGAATCATTTTTGGTACAGTCTAAAAAATCAATTTTCGGATGAAAAACGATGACTCCGGACATGTCAAACGATCCCAAAATGGTCAATATGGATGAAATTTTAACATTTAATCTTTTGTCTGTAAATGACTGTTGGATGTGAAATATGACTTTGTCAACTAAAATAAGTGTGTTTAAAGTCATTTCTGTGCCTGAAATGGGTCAAAATTGAAGCTTTTGAGTAAGCAAAACTCTGTAAAATTGGCAATTTTGGTCACTGTGAGGGTTTAAAAAGTGGTTATTCAACATGAGGCACGATCCAATTGACATTTTGAATGATTTTTGGTACAGTCCAAAAAATCAATTTTCGGATGAAAAACGATGACTCCGGACATGTCGAACGATCCCAAAATGGTCAATATGGATGAAATTTTAACATTTATTCTTTTGACTGTAAATGACTGTTGGATGTGAATTATGACTTTGTCAACTAAAATAAGTGTGTTTAAAGTCATTTCTGTGCCTCAAAGGGGTCAAAATTGAAGCTTTTGAGTAATCAAAACTCTGTAAAAATGGCAATTTTGGTCACTGTGAGGGTTTAAAAAGTGGTTATTCAACATGAGGCACGATCCAATTGACATTTTGAATCATTTCTGGTACAGTCCAAAAAATCAATTTTCGGATGAAAAACGATGACTCTGGACATGCCGAACGATCCCAAAATGGTCAATATGGATAAAATTTTAACATTTAATCTTTTGACTGTAAATGACTGTTGGATGTGAATTATGACTTTGTCAGCTAAAATAAGTGTGTTTAAAGTCATTTCTGTGCCTCAAAGGGGTCAAAATTGAAGCTTTTGAGTAATCAAAACTCTGTAAAAATGGCAATTTTGGTCACTCTGAGGGTTTAAAAAGTGGTTATTCAACATGAGGCACGATTCAATTGACATTTTGAATCATTTTTGGTACAGTCCAAAAAATCCATTTTCGGATGAAAAACGATGACTCCGGACATGTCGAACGATCCCAAAATAGTCAATATGGATGAAATTTTAACATTTAATCTTTTGACTCTAAATGACTGTTGGATGTGAATTATGACTTTGTCAACTAAAATAAGTGTGTTTAAAGTCATTTCTGTGCCTGAAATGGGTCAAAATTGAAGCTTTTGAGTAAGCAAAACTCTGTAAAATTGGCAATTTTATTCACTGTGAGGGTTTAAAAAGTGGCTATTCAACATGAGGCACAATCCAATTGACATTTTGAATGATTTTTGGTACAGTCCAAAAAATCAATTTTCGGATGAAAAACAATGACTCCGGACATGTCGAACGATCCCAAAATGGTCAATATGGATGAAATTTTAACGTTTAATCTTTTGACTGTAACTGACTGTTGGATGTGAATTATGACTTTGTCAACTAAAATAAGTGTGTTTAAAGTCATTTCTGTGCCTCAAAGGGATCAAAATTGAAGCTTTTGAGTAATCAAAACTCTGTAAAAATTGGCAATTTTGGTCACTGTGAGGGTTTAAGAAGTGGTTATTCAACATGAGGCACGATCCAATTGACATTTTGAATGATTTTTGGTACAGTCCAAAAAATCAATTTTCGGATGAAAAACGATGACTCCGGACATGTCGAACGATCCCAAAATGGTCAATATGGATGAAATTTTAACATTTAATCTTTTGACTGTAAATGACTGTTGGATGTGAATTATGACTTTGTCAACTAAAATAAGTGTGTTTAAAGTCATTTCTGTGCCTGAAACGGGTCAAAATTGAAGCTTTTGAGTAAGCAAAACTCTGTAAAAATGGCAATTTTGGTCACTCTGAGGGTTTAAAAAGTGGTCATTCAACATGAGGCACGATCCAATTGACATTTTGAATCATTTTTGGTACAGTCTAAAAAATCAATTTTCGGATGAAAAACAATGACTCCGGACATGTCAAACGATCCCAAAATGGTCAATATGGATGAAATTTTAACATTTAATCTTTTGTCTGTAAATGACTGTTAGATGTGAAATATGACTTTGTCAACTAAAATAAGTGTGTTTAAAGTCATTTCTGTGCCTGAAATGGGTCAAAATTGAAGCTTTTGAGTAAGCAAAACTCTGTAAAATTAGCAATTTTGGTCACTGTGAGGGTTTAAAAAGTGGTTATTCAACATGAGGCACGATCCAATTGACATTTTGAATGATTTTTGGTACAGTCCAAAAAATCAATTTTCGGATGAAAAACGATGACTCCGGACATGTCGAACGATCCCAAAATGGTCAATATGGATGAAATTTTAACATTTATTCTTTTGACTGTAAATGACTGTTGGATGTGAATTATGACTTTGTCAACTAAAATAAGTGTGTTTAAAGTCATTTCTGTGCCTCAAAGGGGTCAAAATTGAAGCTTTTGAGTAATCAAAACTCTGTAAAAATGGCAATTTTGGTCACTGTGAGGGTTTAAAAAGTGGTTATTCAACATGAGGCACGATCCAATTGACATTTTGAATCATTTCTGGTACAGTCCAAAAAAATCAATTTTCGGATGAAAAACGATGACTCCGGACATGCCGAACGATCCCAAAATGGTCAATATGGATGAAATTTTAACATTTAATCTTTTGACTGTAAATGACTGTTGGATGTGAATTATGACTTTGTCAGCTAAAATAAGTGTGTTTAAAGTCATTTCTGTGCCTCAAAGGGGTCAAAATTGAAGCTTTTGAGTAATCAAAACTCTGTAAAAATGGCAATGTTGGTCACTCTGAGGGTTTAAAAAGTGGTTATTCAACATGAGGCACGATCCAATTGCCATTTTGAATAATTTTTGGTACAGTCCAAAAAATCCATTTTCGGATGAAAAACGATGACTCCGGACATGTCGAACGATCCCAAAATGGTCAATATGGATGAAATTTTAACATTTAATCATTTGACTGTAAATGACTGTTGGATGTGAATTATGACTTTGCCAACTAAAATAAGTGTGTTTAAAGTCATTTCTGTGCCTCAAAGGGGTCAAAATTGAAGCTTTTGAGTAATCAAAACTCTGTAAAAATGGCAATTTTGGTCACTGTGAGGGTTTAAAAAGTGGTTATTCAACATGAGGCAAGATCCAATTGACATTTTGAATCATTTTTGGTACAGTCCAAAAAATCAATTTTCGGATGAAAAACGATGATTCCGGACATGCCGAACAATCCCAAAATGGTCAATATGGATGAAATTTTAACATTTAATCTTTTGACTGTAAATGACTGTTGGATGTGAAATATGACTTTGTCAACTAAAATAAGTGTGTTTAAAGTCATTTCTGTGCCTCAAAGGGGTCAAAATTGAAGCTTTTGAGTAATCAAAACTCTGTAAAAATGGCAATTTTGGTCACTGTGAGGGTTTAAAAAGTGGTTATTCAACATGAGGCACGATCCAATTGCCATTTTGAATCATTTTTGGTACAGTCCAAAAAAATCAATTTTCGGATGAAAAACGATGACTCCGGACATGTCGAACGATCCCAAAATGGTCAATATGGATGAAATTTTAACATTTAATCTTTTGACTGTAAATGACTGTTGGATGTGAATTATGACTTTGTCAACTAAAATAAGTGTGTTTAAAGTCATTTCTGTGCCTCAAAGGGGTCAAAATTGAAGCTTTTGAGAAATCAAAACTCTGTAAAAATGGCAATTTTGGTCACTGTGAGGGTTTAAAAAGTGGTTATTCAACATGAGGCACGATCCAATTGCCATTTTGAATCATTTTTGGTACAGTCCAAAAAATCAATTTTCGGATGAAAAACGATGACTCCGGACATGTCGAACGATCCCAAAATGGTCAATATGGATGAAATTTTAACATTTAATCTTTTGACTGTAAATGACTGTTGGATGTGAATTATGACTTTGTCAACTAAAATAAGTGTGTTTAAAGTCATTTCTGTGCCTGAAATGGGTCAAAATTGAAGCTTTTGAGTAAGCAAAACTCTGTAAAATTGGCAATTTTGGTCACTGTGAGGGTTTAAAAAGTGGTTATTCAACATGAGGCACGATCCAATTGACATTTTGAATGATTTTTGGTACAGTCCAAAAAATCAATTTTCGGATGAAAAACGATGACTCCGGACATGTTGAACGATCCCAAAATGGTCAATATGGATGAAATTTTAACATTTAATCTTTTGACTGTAAATGACTGTTGGATGTGAATTATGACTTTGTCAACTAAAATAAGTGTGTTTAAAGTCATTTCTGTGCCTCAAAGGGGTCAAAATTGAAGCTTTTGAGTAATCAAAACTCTGTAAAAATGGCAATTTTGGTCACTGTGAGGGTTTAAAAAGTGGTTATTCAACATGAGGCAAGATCCAATTGACATTTTGAATCATTTTTGGTACAGTTCAAAAAATCAATTTTCGGATGAAAAACGATGATTCCGGACATGCCGAACAATCCCAAAATGGTCAATATGGATGAAATTTTAACATTTAATCTTTTGACTGTAAATGACTGTTGGATGTGAAATATGACTTTGTCAACTAAAATAAGTGTGTTTAAAGTCATTTCTGTGCCTCAAAGGGGTCAAAATTGAAGCTTTTGAGTAATCAAAACTCTGTAAAAATGGCAATTTTGGTCACTGTGAGGGTTTAAAAAGTGGTTATTCAACATGAGGCACGATCCAATTGCCATTTTGAATCATTTTTGGTACAGTCCAAAAAATCAATTTTCGGATGAAAAACGATGACTCCGGACATGTCGAACGATCCCAAAATGGTCAATATGGATGAAATTTTAACATTTAATCTTTTGACTGTAAATGACTGTTGGATGTGAATTATGACTTTGTCAACTAAAATAAGTGTGTTTAAAGTCATTTCTGTGCCTCAAAGGGGTCAAAATTGAAGCTTTTGAGAAATCAAAACTCTGTAAAAATGGCAATTTTGGTCACTGTGAGGGTTTAAAAAGTGGTTATTCAACATGAGGCACGATCCTATTGCCATTTTGAATCATTTTTGGTACAGTCCAAAAAATCAATTTTCGGATGAAAAACGATGACTCCTGACATGCCGAACGATCCCAAAATGGTCAATATGGATGAAATTTTAACATTTAATCTTTTGACTGTAAATGACTGTTGGATGTGAATTATGACTTTGTCAACTAAAATAAGTGTGTTTAAAGTCATTTCTGTGCCTGAAATGGGTCAAAATTGAAGCTTTTGAGTAAGCAAAACTCTGTAAAATTGGCAATTTTGGTCACTGTGAGGGTTTAAAAAGTGGTTATTCAACATGAGGCACGATCCAATTGACATTTTGAATCATTTTTGGTACAGTCCAAAAAATCAATTTTCGGATGAAAAACGATGACTCCGGACATGTCGAACGATCCCAAAATGGTCAATATGGATGAAATTTTAACATTTAATCTTTTGACTCTAAATGACTGTTGGATGTGAATTATGACTTTGTCAACTAAAATAAGTGTGTTTAAAGTCATTTCTGTACCTGAAATGGGTCAAAATTGAAGCTTTTGAGTAAGCAAAACTCTGTAAAATTGGCAATTTTATTCACTGTGAGGGTTTAAAAAGTGGTCATTCAACATGAGGCACGATCCAATTGACATTTTGAATCATTTTTGGTACAGTCTAAAAAATCAATTTTCGGATGAAAAACGATGACTCCGGACATGTCAAACGATCCCAAAATGGTCAATATGGATGAAATTTTAACATTTAATCTTTTGTCTGTAAATGACTGTTGGATGTGAAATATGACTTTGTCAACTAAAATAAGTGTGTTTAAAGTCATTTCTGTGCCTGAAATGGGTCAAAATTGAAGCTTTTGAGTAAGCAAAACTCTGTAAAATTGGCAATTTTGGTCACTGTGAGGGTTTAAAAAGTGGTTATTCAACATGAGGCACGATCCAATTGACATTTTGAATGATTTTTGGTACAGTCAAAAAAATCAATTTTCGGATGAAAAACGATGACTCCGGACATGTCGAACGATCCCAAAATGGTCAATATGGATGAAATTTTAACATTTATTCTTTTGACTGTAAATGACTGTTGGATGTGAATTATGACTTTGTCAGCTAAAATAAGTGTGTTTAAAGTCATTTCTGTGCCTCAAAGGGGTCAAAATTGAAGCTTTTGAGTAATCAAAACTCTGTAAAAATGGCAATTTTGGTCACTCTGAGGGTTTAAAAAGTGGTTATTCAACATGAGGCACGATCCAATTGCCATTTTGAATAATTTTTGGTACAGTCCAAAAAATCCATTTTCGGATGAAAAACGATGACTCCGGACATGTCGAACGATCCCAAAATGGTCAATATGGATGAAATTTTAACATTTAATCTTTTGACTGTAAATGACTGTTGGATGTGAATTATGACTTTGTCAACTAAAATAAGTGTGTTTAAAGTCATTTCTGTGCCTCAAAGGGGTCAAAATTGCAGCTTTTGAGTAATCAAAACTCTTTAAAATGGCAATTTTGGTCACTGTGAGGGTTTAAAAAGTGGTTATTCAACATGAGGAACGATCCAATTGACATTTTGAATCATTTTTGGTACAATCCAAAAAATGAATTTTCGGATGAAAAACGATGACTCCGGACCTGTCGAACGTTCCCAAAATGGTCTATAATGATGAAATTTTAACATTTAATCTTTTGACTCTAAATGACTGTTGGATGTGAATTATGACTTTGTCAACTAAAATAAGTGTGTTTAAAGTCATTTCTGTGCCTCAAAGGGGTCAAAATTGCAGCTTTTGAGTAATCAAAACTCTGTAAAAATGGCAATTTTGGTCACTGTGAGGGTTTAAAAAGTGGTTATTCAACATGAGGCATGATCCAATTGACATTTTGAATAATTTTTGGTACAGTCCAAAAAATCAAATTTCGGATGAAAAACGATGACTCCTGACATGTCGAACGATCCCAAAATGGTCAATATGGATGAAATTTTAACATTTAATCTTTTGACTGTAAATGACTGTTGGATGTGAATTATGACTTTGTCAGCTAAAATAAGTGTGTTTAAAGTCATTTCTGTGCCTCAAAGGGGTCAAATTGAAGCTTTTGAGTAATCAAAACTCTGTAAAAATGGCAATTTTGGTCACTCTGAGGGTTTAAAAAGTGGTTATTCAACATGAGGCACGATCCAATTGCCATTTTGAATAATTTTTGGTACAGTCCAAAAAATCCATTTTCGGATGAAAAACGATGACTCCGGACATGTCGAACGATCCCAAAATGGTCAATATGGATGAAATTTTAACATTTAATCTTTTGACTTTAAATGACTGTTGGATGTGAATTATGACTTTGTCAACTAAAATAAGTGTGTTTAAAGTCATTTCTGTGCCTCAAAGGGGTCAAAATTGCAGCTTTTGAGTAATCAAAACTCTTTAAAATGGCAATTTTGGTCACTGTGAGGGTTTAAAAAGTGGTTATTCAACATGAGGAACGATCCAATTGACATTTTGAATCATTTTTGGTACAATCCAAAAAATGAATTTTCGGATGAAAAACGATGACTCCGGACCTGTCGAACGTTCCCAAAATGGTCTATAATGATGAAATTTTAACATTTAATCTTTTGACTCTAAATGACTGTTGGATGTGAATTATGACTTTGTCAACTAAAATAAGTGTGTTTAAAGTCATTTCTGTGCCTCAAAGGGGTCAAAATTGCAGCTTTTGAGTAATCAAAACTCTGTAAAAATGGCAATTTTGGTCACTGTGAGGGTTTAAAAAGTGGTTATTCAACATGAGGCATGATCCAATTGACATTTTGAATAATTTTTGGTACAGTCCAAAAAATCAAATTTCGGATGAAAAACGATGACTCCTGACATGTCGAACGATCCCAAAATGGTCAATATGGATGAAATTTTAACATTTAATCTTTTGACTGTAAATGACTGTTGGATGTGAATTATGACTTTGTCAACTAAAATAAGTGTGTTTAAAGTCATTTCTGTGCCTGAAATGGGTCAAAATTGAAGCTTTTGAGTAAGCAAAACTCTGTAAAATTGGCAATTTTGGTCACTCTGAGGGTTTAAAAAGTGGTTATTCAACATGAGGCATGATCCAATTGACATTTTGAATAATTTTTGGTACAGTCCAAAAAATCAAATTTCGGATGAAAAACGATGACTCCTGACATGTCGAACGATCCCAAAACGGTCAATATGGATGAAATTTTAACATTTAATCTTTTGACTGTAAATGACTGTTGGATGTGAATTATGACTTTGTCAACTAAAATAAGTGTGTTTAAAGTCATTTCTGTACCTGAAACGGGTCAAAATTGAAGCTTTTGAGTAAGCAAAACTCTGTAAAATTGGCAATTTTATTTACTGTGAGGGTTTAAAAAGTGGTCATTCAACATGAGGCACGATCCAATTGACATTTTGAATCATTTTTGGTACAGTCTAAAAAATCAATTTTCGGATGAAAAACGATGACTCCGGACATGTCAAACGATCCCAAAATGGTCAATATGGATGAAATTTTAACATTTAATCTTTTGTCTGTAAATGACTGTTGGATGTGAAATATGACTTTGTCAACTAAAATAAGTGTGTTTAAAGTCATTTCTGTGCCTGAAATGGGTCAAAATTGAAGCTTTTGAGTAAGCAAAACTCTGTAAAATTGGCAATTTTAGTCACTGTGAGGGTTTAAAAAGTGGTTATTCAACATGAGGCACGATCCAATTGACATTTTGAATGATTTTTGGTACAGTCCAAAAAATCAATTTTCGGATGAAAAACGATGACTCCGGACATGTCGAACGATCCCAAAATGGTCAATATGGATGAAATTTTAACATTTATTCTTTTGACTGTAAATGACTGTTGGATGTGAATTATGACTTTGTCAACTAAAATAAGTGTGTTTAAAGTCATTTCTGTGCCTCAAAGGGGTCAAAATTGAAGCTTTTGAGTAATCAAAACTCTGTAAAAATGGCAATTTTGGTCACTGTGAGGGTTTAAAAAGTGGTTATTCAACATGAGGCACGATCCAATTGACATTTTGAATCATTTCTGGTACAGTCCAAAAAATCAATTTTCGGATGAAAAACGATGACTCTGGACATGCCGAACGATCCCAAAATGGTCAATATGGATAAAATTTTAACATTTAATCTTTTGACTGTAAATGACTGTTGGATGTGAATTATGACTTTGTCAGCTAAAATAAGTGTGTTTAAAGTCATTTCTGTGCCTCAAAGGGGTCAAAATTGAAGCTTTTGAGTAATCAAAACTCTGTAAAAATGGCAATTTTGGTCACTCTGAGGGTTTAAAAAGTGGTTATTCAACATGAGGCACGATTCAATTGACATTTTGAATCATATTTGGTACAGTCCAAAAAATCCATTTTCGGATGAAAAACGATGACTCCGGACATGTCGAACGATCCCAAAATGGTCAATATGGATGAAATTTTAACATTTAATCTTTTGACTCTAAATGACTGTTGGATGTGAATTATGACTTTGTCAACTAAAATAAGTGTGTTTAAAGTCATTTCTGTGCCTGAAATGGGTCAAAATTGAAGCTTTTGAGTAAGCAAAACTCTGTAAAATTGGCAATTTTATTCACTGTGAGGGTTTAAAAAGTGGCTATTCAACATGAGGCACAATCCAATTGACATTTTGAATGATTTTTGGTACAGTCCAAAAAATCAATTTTCGGATGAAAAACAATGACTCCGGACATGTCGAACGATCCCAAAATGGTCAATATGGATGAAATTTTAACATTTAATCTTTTGACTGTAACTGACTGTTGGATGTGAATTATGACTTTGTCAACTAAAATAAGTGTGTTTAAAGTCATTTCTGTGCCTCAAAGGGGTCAAAATTGCAGCTTTTGAGTAATCAAAACTCTTTAAAATGGCAATTTTGGTCACTGTGAGGGTTTAAAAAGTGGTTATTCAACATGAGGCACGATCCAATTGACATTTTGAATCATTTTTGGTACAATCCAAAAAATGAATTTTCGGATGAAAAACGATGACTCCGGACCTGTCGAACGTTCCCAAAATGGTCTATAATGATGAAATTTTAACATTTAATCTTTTGACTCTAAATGACTGTTGGATGTGAATTATGACTTTGTCAACTAAAATAAGTGTGTTTAAAGTCATTTCTGTGCCTCAAAGGGGTCAAAATTGCAGCTTTTGAGTAATCAAAACTCTGTAAAAATGGCAATTTTGGTCACTGTGAGGGTTTAAAAAGTGGTTATTCAACATGAGGCATGATCCAATTGACATTTTGAATAATTTTTGGTACAGTCCAAAAAATCAAATTTCGGATGAAAAACGATGACTCCTGACATGTCGAACGATCCCAAAATGGTCAATATGGATGAAATTTTAACATTTAATCTTTTGACTGTAAATGACTGTTGGATGTGAATTATGACTTTGTCAGCTAAAATAAGTGTGTTTAAAGTCATTTCTGTGCCTCAAAGGGGTCAAATTGAAGCTTTTGAGTAATCAAAACTCTGTAAAAATGGCAATTTTGGTCACTCTGAGGGTTTAAAAAGTGGTTATTCAACATGAGGCACGATCCAATTGCCATTTTGAATAATTTTTGGTACAGTCCAAAAAATCCATTTTCGGATGAAAAACGATGACTCCGGACATGTCGAACGATCCCAAAATGGTCAATATGGATGAAATTTTAACATTTAATCTTTTGACTGTAAATGACTGTTGGATGTGAATTATGACTTTGTCAACTAAAATAAGTGTGTTTAAAGTCATTTCTGTGCCTCAAAGGGGTCAAAATTGCAGCTTTTGAGTAATCAAAACTCTTTAAAATGGCAATTTTGGTCACTGTGAGGGTTTAAAAAGTGGTTATTCAACATGAGGAACGATCCAATTGACATTTTGAATCATTTTTGGTACAATCCAAAAAATGAATTTTCGGATGAAAAACGATGACTCCGGACCTGTCGAACGTTCCCAAAATGGTCTATAATGATGAAATTTTAACATTTAATCTTTTGACTCTAAATGACTGTTGGATGTGAATTATGACTTTGTCAACTAAAATAAGTGTGTTTAAAGTCATTTCTATGCCTCAAAGGGGTCAAAATTGCAGCTTTTGAGTAATCAAAACTCTGTAAAAATGGCAATTTTGGTCACTGTGAGGGTTTAAAAAGTGGTTATTCAACATGAGGCATGATCCAATTGACATTTTGAATAATTTTTGGTACAGTCCAAAAAATCAAATTTCGGATGAAAAACGATGACTCCTGACATGTCGAACGATCCCAAAATGGTCAATATGGATGAAATTGTAACATTTAATCTTTTGACTGTAAATGACTGTTGGATGTGAATTATGACTTTGTCAACTAAAATAAGTGTGTTTAAAGTCATTTCTGTGCCTGAAATGGGTCAAAATTGAAGCTTTTGAGTAAGCAAAACTCTGTAAAATTGGCAATTTTGGTCACTGTGAGGGTTTAAAAAGTGGTTATTCAACATGAGGCATGATCCAATTGACATTTTGAATAATTTTTGGTACAGTCCAAAAAATCAAATTTCGGATGAAAAACGATGACTCCTGACATGTCGAACGATCCCAAAACGGTCAATATGGATGAAATTTTAACATTTAATCTTTTGACTGTAAATGACTGTTGGATGTGAATTATGACTTTGTCAACTAAAATAAGTGTGTTTAGAGTCATTTCTGTACCTGAAACGGGTCAAAATTGAAGCTTTTGAGTAAGCAAAACTCTGTAAAAATGGCAATTTTGGTCACTCTGAGGGTTTAAAAAGTGGTTATTCAACATGAGGCACGATCCAATTGACATTTTGAATCATTTTTGGTACAGTCCAAAAAATCAATTTTCGGATGAAAAACGATGACTCCGGACATGTCGAACGATCCCAAAATGGTCAATATGGATGAAATTTTAACATTTAATCTTTTGACTCTAAATGACTGTTGGATGTGAATTATGACTTTGTCAACTAAAATAAGTGTGTTTAAAGTCATTTCTGTACCTGAAATGGGTCATAATTGAAGCTTTTGAGTAAGCAAAACTCTGTAAAATTGGCAATTTTATTTACTGTGAGGGTTTAAAAAGTGGTCATTCAACATGAGGCACGATCCAATTGACATTTTGAATCATTTTTGGTACAGTCTAAAAAATCAATTTTCGGATGAAAAACGATGACTCCGGACATGTCAAACGATCCCAAAATGGTCAATATGGATGAAATTTTAACATTTAATCTTTTGTCTGTAAATGACTGTTGGATGTGAAATATGACTTTGTCAACTAAAATAAGTGTGTTTAAAGTCATTTCTGTGCCTGAAATGGGTCAAAATTGAAGCTTTTGAGTAAGCAAAACTCTGTAAAATTGGCAATTTTGGTCACTGTGAGGGTTTAAAAAGTGGTTATTCAACATGAGGCACGATCCAATTGACATTTTGAATGATTTTTGGTACAGTCCAAAAAATCAATTTTCGGATGAAAAACGATGACTCCGGACATGTCGAACGATCCCAAAATGGTCAATATGGATGAAATTTTAACATTTATTCTTTTGACTGTAAATGACTGTTGGATGTGAATTATGACTTTGTCAACTAAAATAAGTGTGTTTAAAGTCATTTCTGTGCCTCAAAGGGGTCAAAATTGAAGCTTTTGAGTAATCAAAACTCTGTAAAAATGGCAATTTTGGTCACTGTGAGGGTTTAAAAAGTGGTTATTCAACATGAGGCACGATCCAATTGACATTTTGAATCATTTCTGGTACAGTCCAAAAAATCAATTTTCGGATGAAAAACGATGACTCTGGACATGCCGAACGATCCCAAAATGGTCAATATGGATAAAATTTTAACATTTAATCTTTTGACTGTAAATGACTGTTGGATGTGAATTATGACTTTGTCAGCTAAAATAAGTGTGTTTAAAGTCATTTCTGTGCCTCAAAGGGGTCAAAATTGAAGCTTTTGAGTAATCAAAACTCTGTAAATATGGCAATTTTGGTCACTCTGAGGGTTTAAAAAGTGGTTATTCAACATGAGGCACGATTCAATTGACATTTTGAATCATTTTTGGTACAGTCCAAAAAATCCATTTTCGGATGAAAAACGATGACTCCGGACATGTCGAACGATCCCAAAATGGTCAATATGGATGAAATTTTAACATTTAATCTTTTGACTCTAAATGACTGTTGGATGTGAATTATGACTTTGTCAACTAAAATAAGTGTGTTTAAAGTCATTTCTGTGCCTGAAATGGGTCAAAATTGAAGCTTTTGAGTAAGCAAAACTCTGTAAAATTGGCAATTTTATTCACTGTGAGGGTTTAAAAAGTGGCTATTCAACATGAGGCACAATCCAATTGACATTTTGAATGATTTTTGGTACAGTCCAAAAAATCAATTTTCGGATGAAAAACAATGACTCCGGACATGTCGAACGATCCCAAAATGGTCAATATGGATGAAATTTTAACATTTAATCTTTTGACTGTAACTGACTGTTGGATGTGAATTATGACTTTGTCAACTAAAATAAGTGTGTTTAAAGTCATTTCTGTGCCTCAAAGGGGTCAAAATTGCAGCTTTTGAGTAATCAAAACTCTTTAAAATGGCAATTTTGGTCACTGTGAGGGTTTAAAAAGTGGTTATTCAACATGAGGCACGATCCAATTGACATTTTGAATCATTTTTGGTACAATCCAAAAAATGAATTTTCGGATGAAAAACGATGACTCCGGACCTGTCGAACGTTCCCAAAATGGTCTATAATGATGAAATTTTAACAATTAATCTTTTGACTCTAAATGACTGTTGGATGTGAATTATGACTTTGTCAACTAAAATAAGTGTGTTTAAAGTCATTTCTGTGCCTCAAAGGGGTCAAAATTGCAGCTTTTGAGTAATCAAAACTCTGTAAAAATGGCAATTTTGGTCACTGTGAGGGTTTAAAAAGTGGTTATTCAACATGAGGCATGATCCAATTGACATTTTGAATAATTTTTGGTACAGTCCAAAAAATCAAATTTCGGATGAAAAACGATGACTCCTGACATGTCGAACGATCCCAAAATGGTCAATATGGATGAAATTTTAACATTTAATCTTTTGACTCTAAATGACTGTTGGATGTGAATTATGACTTTGTCAACTAAAATAAGTGTGTTTAAAGTCATTTCTGTGCCTGAAATGGGTCAAAATTTAAGCTTTTGAGTTAGCAAAACTCTGTAAAATTGGCAATTTTATTCACTGTGAGGGTTTAAAAAGTGGCTATTCAACATGAGGCACAATCCAATTGACATTTTGAATGATTTTTGGTACAGTCCAAAAAATCAATTTTCGGATGAAAAACAATGACTCCGGACATGTCGAACGATCCCAAAATGGTCAATATGGATGAAATTTTAACATTTAATCTTTTGACTGTAACTGACTGTTGGATGTGAATTATGACTTTGTCAACTAAAATAAGTGTGTTTAAAGTCATTTCTGTGCCTCAAAGGGATCAAAATTGAAGCTTTTGAGTAATCAAAACTCTGTAAAAATTGGCAATTTTGGTCACTGTGAGGGTTTAAGAAGTGGTTATTCAACATGAGACATGATCCAATTGACATTTTGAATGATTTTTGGTACAGTCCAAAAAATCAATTTTCGGATGAAAAACGATGACTCCGGACATGTCGAACGATCCCAAAATGGTCAATATGGATGAAATTTTAACATTTAATCTTTTGACTGTAAATGACTGTTGGATGTGAATTATGACTTTTTCAACTAAAATAAGTGTGTTTAAAGTCATTTCTGTGCCTGAAACGGGTCAAAATTGAAGCTTTTGAGTAAGCAAAACTCTGTAAAAATGGCAATTTTGGTCACTCTGAGGGTTTAAAAAGTGGTCATTCAACATGAGGCACGATCCAATTGACATTTTGAATCATTTTTGGTACAGTCTAAAAAATCAATTTTCGGATGAAAAACAATGACTCCGGACATGTCAAACGATCCCAAAATGGTCAATATGGATGAAATTTTAACATTTAATCTTTTGACTGTAAATGACTGTTGGATGTGAATTATGACTTTTTCAACTAAAATAAGTGTGTTTAAAGTCATTTCTGTGCCTGAAACGGGTCAAAATTGAAGCTTTTGAGTAAGCAAAACTCTGTAAAAATGGCAATTTTGGTCACTCTGAGGGTTTAAAAAGTGGTCATTCAACATGAGGCACTATCCAATTGACATTTTGAATCATTTTTGGTACAGTCTATAAAATCAATTTTCGGATGAAAAACAATGACTCCGGACATGTCAAACGATCCCAAAATGGTCAATATGGATGAAATTTTAACATTTAATCTTTTGTCTGTAAATGACTGTTGGATGTGAAATATGACTTTGTCAACTAAAATAAGTGTGTTTAAAGTCATTTCTGTGCCTGAAATGGGTCAAAATTGAAGCTTTTGAGTAAGCAAAACTCTGTAAAAATGGCAATTTTGGTCACTGTGAGGGTTTAAAAAGTGGTTATTCAACATGAGGCACGATCCAATTGACATTTTGAATCATTTCTGGTACAGTCCAAAAAAATCAATTTTCGGATGAAAAACGATGACTCCGGACATGCCGAACGATCCCAAAATGGTCAATATGGATGAAATTTTAACATTTAATCTTTTGACTTTAAATGACTGTTGGATGTGAATTATGACTTTGTCAGCTAAAATAAGTGTGTTTAAAGTCATTTCTGTGCCTCAAAGGGGTCAAAATTGAAGCTTTTGAGTAATCAAAACTCTGTAAAAATGGCAATTTTGGTCACTCTGAGGGTTTAAAAAGTGGTTATTCAACATGAGGCACGATCCAATTGCCATTTTGAATAATTTTTGGTACAGTCCAAAAAATCCATTTTTGGATGAAAAACGATGACTCCGGACATGTCGAACGATCCCAAAATGGTCAATATGGATGAAATTTTAACATTTAATCTTTTGACTGTAAATGACTGTTGGATGTGAATTATGACTTTGTCAACTAAAATAAGTGTGTTTAAAGTCATTTCTGTGCCTGAAATGGGTCAAAATTGAAGCTTTTGAGTAAGCAAAACTCTGTAAAATTGGCAATTTTGGTCACTGTGAGGTTTTAAAAAGTGGTTATTCAACATGAGGCATGATCCAATTGACATTTTGAATAATTTTTGGTACAGTCCAAAAAATCAAATTTCGGATGAAAAACGATGACTCCTGACATGTCGAACGATCCCAAAACGGTCAATATGGATGAAATTTTAACATTTAATCTTTTGACTGTAAATGACTGTTGGATGTGAATTATGACTTTGTCAACTAAAATAAGTGTGTTTAAAGTCATTTCTGTACCTGAAACGGGTCAAAATTGAAGCTTTTGAGTAAGCAAAACTCTGTAAAAATGGCAATTTTGGTCACTCTGAGGGTTTAAAAAGTGGTTATTCAACATGAGGCACGATCCAATTGACATTTTGAATCATTTTTGGTACAGTCCAAAAAATCAATTTTCGGATGAAAAACGATGATTCCGGACATGTCGAACGATCCCAAAATGGTCAATATGGATGAAATTTTAACATTTAATCTTTTGACTCTAAATGACTGTTGGATGTGAATTATGACTTTGTCAACTAAAATAAGTGTGTTTAAAGTCATTTCTGTGCCTCAAAGGGGTCAAAATTGCAGCTTTTGAGTAATCAAAACTCTTTAAAATGGCAATTTTGGTCACTGTGAGGGTTTAAAAAGTGGTTATTCAACATGAGGCACGATCCAATTGACATTTTGAATCATTTTTGGTACAATCCAAAAAATGAATTTTCGGATGAAAAACGATGACTCCGGACCTGTCGAACGTTCCCAAAATGGTCTATAATGATGAAATTTTAACATTTAATCTTTTGACTCTAAATGACTGTTGGATGTGAATTATGACTTTGTCAACTAAAATAAGTGTGTTTAAAGTCATTTCTGTGCCTCAAAGGGGTCAAAATTGCAGCTTTTGAGTAATCAAAACTCTGTAAAAATGAAATTTTGGTCACTGTGAGGGTTTAAAAAGTGGTTATTCAACATGAGGCATGATCCAATTGACATTTTGAATCATTTTTGGTACAGTCCAAAAAAATCAATTTTCGGATGAAAAACAATGACTCCGGACATGTCGAACGATCCCAAAATGGTCAATATGGATGAAAGTTTAACATTTAATCTTTTGACTGTAAATGACTGTTGGATGTGAATTATGACTTTGTCAACTAAAATAAGTGTGTTTAAAGTCATTTCTGTACCTGAAACGGGTCAAAATTGAAGCTTTTGAGTAAGCAAAACTCTGTAAAAATGGCAGTTTTGGTCACTCTGAGGGTTTAAAAAGTGGTTATTCAACATGAGGCACGATCCAATTGACATTTTGAATCATTTTTGGTACAGTCCAAAAAAATCAATTTTCGGATGAAAAACAATGACTCCGGACATGTCGAACGATCCCAAAATGGTCAATATGGATGAAATTTTAACATTTAATCTTTTGACTCTAAATGACTGTTGGATGTGAATTATGACTTTGTCAACTAAAATAAGTGTGTTTAAAGTCATTTCTGTGCCTGAAATGGGTCAAAATTGAAGCTTTTGAGTAAGCAAAACTCTGTAAAATTGGCAATTTTATTCACTGTGAGGGTTTAAAAAGTGGCTATTCAACATGAGGCACAATCCAATTGACATTTTGAATGATTTTTGGTACAGTCCAAAAAATCAATTTTCGGATGAAAAACAATGACTCCGGACATGTCGAACGATCCCAAAATGGTCAATATGGATGAAATTTTAACATTTAATCTTTTGACTGTAACTGACTGTTGGATGTGAATTATGACTTTGTCAACTAAAATAAGTGTGTTTAAAGTCATTTCTGTGCCTCAAAGGGATCAAAATTGAAGCTTTTGAGTAATCAAAACTCTGTAAAAATTGGCAATTTTGGTCACTGTGAGGGTTTCAGAAGTGGTTATTCAACATGAGGCACGATCCAATTGACATTTTGAATGATTTTTGGTATAGTCCAAAAAATCAATTTTCGGATGAAAAACGATGACTCCGGACATGTCGAACGATCCCAAAATGGTCAATATGGATGAAATTTTAACATTTAATCTTTTGACTGTAAATGACTGTTGGATGTGAATTATGACTTTTTCAACTAAAATAAGTGTGTTTAAAGTCATTTCTGTGCCTGAAACGGGTCAAAATTGAAGCTTTTGAGTAAGCAAAACTCTGTAAAAATGGCAATTTTGGTCACTCTGAGGGTTTAAAAAGTGGTCATTCAACATGAGGCACGATCCAATTGACATTTTGAATCATTTTTGGTACAGTCTAAAAAATCAATTTTCGGATGAAAAACAATGACTCCGGACATGTCAAACGATCCCAAAATGGTCAATATGGATGAAATTTTAACATTTAATCTTTTGACTGTAAATGACTGTTGGATGTGAATTATGACTTTTTCAACTAAAATAAGTGTGTTTAAAGTCATTTCTGTGCCTGAAACGGGTCAAAATTGAAGCTTTTGAGTAAGCAAAACTCTGTAAAAATGGCAATTTTGGTCACTCTGAGGGTTTAAAAAGTGGTCATTCAACATGAGGCACGATCCAATTGACATTTTGAATCATTTTTGGTACAGTCTAAAAAATCAATTTTCGGATGAAAAACATTGACTCCGGACATGTCAAACGATCCCAAAATGGTCAATATGGATGAAATTTTAACATTTAATCTTTTGTCTGTAAATGACTGTTGGATGTGAAATATGACTTTGTCAACTAAAATAAGTGTGTTTAAAGTCATTTCTGTGCCTGAAATGGGTCAAAATTGAAGCTTTTGAGTAAGCAAAACTCTGTAAAAATGGCAATTTTGGTCACTGTGAGGGTTTAAAAAGTGGTTATTCAACATGAGGCACGATCCAATTGACATTTTGAATCATTTCTGGTACAGTCCAAAAAAATCAATTTTCGGATGAAAAACGATGACTCCGGACATGCCGAACGATCCCAAAATGGTCAATATGGATGAAATTTTAACATTTAATCTTTTGACTGTAAATGACTGTTGGATGTGAATTATGACTTTGTCAGCTAAAATAAGTGTGTTTAAAGTCATTTCTGTGCCTCAAAGGGGTCAAAATTGAAGCTTTTGAGTAATCAAAACTCTGTAAAAATGGCAATTTTGGTCACTCTGAGGGTTTAAAAAGTGGTTATTCAACATGAGGCACGATCCAATTGCCATTTTGAATAATTTTTGGTACAGTCCAAAAAATCCATTTTCGGATGAAAAACGATGACTCCGGACATGTCGAACGATCCCAAAATGGTCAATATGGATGAAATTTTAACATTTAATCTTTTGACTGTAAATGACTGTTGGATGTGAATTATGACTTTGTCAACTAAAATAAGTGTGTTTAAAGTCATTTCTGTGCCTGAAATGGGTCAAAATTGAAGCTTTTGAGTAAGCAAAACTCTGTAAAATTGGCAATTTTGGTCACTGTGAGGGTTTAAAAAGTGGTTATTCAACATGAGGCATGATCCAATTGACATTTTGAATAATTTTTGGTACAGTCCAAAAAATCAAATTTCGGATGAAAAACGATGACTCATGACATGTCGAACGATCCCAAAACGGTCAATATGGATGAAATTTTAACATTTAATCTTTTGACTGTAAATGACTGTTGGATGTGAATTATGACTTTGTCAACTAAAATAAGTGTGTTTAAAGTCATTTCTGTACCTGAAACGGGTCAAAATTGAAGCTTTTGAGTAAGCAAAACTCTGTAAAAATGGCAATTTTGGTCACTCTGAGGGTTTAAAAAGTGGTTATTCAACATGAGGCACGATCCAATTGACATTTTGAATCATTTTTGGTACAGTCCAAAAAATCAATTTTCGGATGAAAAACGATGACTCCGGACATGTCGAACGATCCCAAAATGGTCAATATGGATGAAATTTTAACATTTAATCTTTTGACTGTAAATGACTGTTGGATGTGAATTATGACTTTGTCAACTAAAATAAGTGTGTTTAAAGTCATTTCTGTGCCTCAAAGGGGTCAAAATTGCAGCTTTTGAGTAATCAAAACTCTTTAAAATGGCAATTTTGGTCACTGTGAACGTTTAAAAAGTGGTTATTCAACATGAGGCACGATCCAATTGACATTTTGAATCATTTTTGGTACAATCCAAAAAATGAATTTTTGGATGAAAAACGATGACTCCGGACCTGTCGAACGTTCCCAAAATGGTCTATAATGATGAAATTTTAACATTTAATCTTTTGACTCTAAATGACTGTTGGATGTGAATTATGACTTTGTCAACTAAAATAAGTGTGTTTAAAGTCATTTCTGTGCCTCAAAGGGGTCAAAATTGCAGCTTTTGAGTAATCAAAACTCTGTAAAAATGGCAATTTTGGTCACTGTGAGGGTTTAAAAAGTGGTTATTCAACATGAGGCACAATCCAATTGACATTTTGAATCATTTTTGGTACAGTCCAAAAAATCAATTTTCGGATGAAAAACAATGACTCCGGACATGTCGAACGATCCCAAAATGGTCAATATGGATGAAATTTTAACATTTAATCTTTTGACTCTAAATGACTGTTGGATGTGAATTATGACTTTGTCAACTAAAATAAGTGTGTTTAAAGTCATTTCTGTGCCTGAAATGGGTCAAAATTGAAGCTTTTGAGTAAGCAAAACTCTGTAAAATTGGCAATTTTATTCACTGTGAGGGTTTAAAAAGTGGCTATTCAACATGAGGCACAATCCAATTGACATTTTGAATGATTTTTGGTACAGTCCAAAAAATCAATTTTCGGATGAAAAACAATGACTCCGGACATGTCGAACGATCCCAAAATGGTCAATATGGATGAAATTTTAACATTTAATCTTTTGACTGTAACTGACTGTTGGATGTGAATTATGACTTTGTCAACTAAAATAAGTGTGTTTAAAGTCATTTCTGTGCCTCAAAGGGATCAAAATTGAACCTTTTGAGTAATCAAAACTCTGTAAAAATTGGCAATTTTGGTCACTGTGAGGGTTTAAGAAGTGGTTATTCAACATGAGGCACGATCCAATTGACATTTTGAATGATTTTTGGTACAGTCCAAAAAATCAATTTTCGGATGAAAAACGATGACTCCGGACATGTCGAACGATTCCAAAATGGTCAATATGGATGAAATTTTAACATTTAATCTTTTGACTGTAAATGACTGTTGGATGTGAATTATGACTTTTTCAACTAAAATAAGTGTGTTTAAAGTCATTTCTGTGCATGAAACGGGTCAAAATTGAAGCTTTTGAGTAAGCAAAACTCTGTAAAAATGGCAATTTTGGTCACTCTGAGGGTTTAAAAAGTGGTCATTCAACATGAGGCACGATCCAATTGACATTTTGAATCATTTTTGGTACAGTCTAAAAAATCAATTTTCGGATGAAAAACAATGACTCCGGACATGTCAAACGATCCCAAAATGGTCAATATGGATGAAATTTTAACATTTAATCTTTTGACTGTAAATAACTGTTGGATGTGAATTATGACTTTTTCAACTAAAATAAGTGTGTTTAAAGTCATTTCTGTGCCTGAAACGGGTCAAAATTGAAGCTTTTGAGTAAGCAAAACTCTGTAAAAATGGCAATTTTGGTCACTGTGAGGGTTTAAAAAGTGGTTATTCAACATGAGGCACGATCCAATTGACATTTTGAATCATTTCTGGTACAGTCCAAAAAAATCAATTTTCGGATGAAAAACGATGACTTTGGACATGCCGAACGATCCCAAAATGGTCAATATTGATGAAATTTTAACATTTAATCTTTTGACTGTAAATGACTGTTGGATGTGAATTATGACTTTTTCAACTAAAATAAGTGTGTTTAAAGTCATTTCTGTGCCTGAAACGGGTCAAAATTGAAGCTTTTGAGTAAGCAAAACTCTGTAAAAATGGCAATTTTGGTCACTCTGAGGGTTTAAAAAGTGGTCATTCAACATGAGGCACGATCCAATTGACATTTTGAATCATTTTTGGTACAGTCTAAAAAATCAATTTTCGGATGAAAAACATTGACTCCGGACATGTCAAACGATCCCAAAATGGTCAATATGGATGAAATTTTAACATTTAATCTTTTGTCTGTAAATGACTGTTGGATGTGAAATATGACTTTGTCAACTAAAATAAGTGTGTTTAAAGTCATTTCTGTGCCTGAAATGGGTCAAAATTGAAGCTTTTGAGTAAGCAAAACTCTGTAAAAATGGCAATTTTGGTCACTGTGAGGGTTTAAAAAGTGGTTATTCAACATGAGGCACGATCCAATTGACATTTTGAATCATTTCTGGTACAGTCCAAAAAAATCAATTTTCGGATGAAAAACGATGACTCCGGACATGCCGAACGATCCCAAAATGGTCAATATGGATGAAATTTTAACATTTAATCTTTTGACTGTAAATGACTGTTGGATGTGAATTATGACTTTGTCAGCTAAAATAAGTGTGTTTAAAGTCATTTCTGTGCCTCAAAGGGGTCAAAATTGAAGCTTTTGAGTAATCAAAACTCTGTAAAAATGGCAATTTTGGTCACTCTGAGGGTTTAAAAAGTGGTTATTCAACATGAGGCACGATCCAATTGCCATTTTGAATAATTTTTGGTACAGTCCAAAAAATCCATTTTCGGATGAAAAACGATGACTCCGGACATGTCGAACGATCCCAAAATGGTCAATATGGATGAAATTTTAACATTTAATCTTTTGACTGTAAATGACTGTTGGATGTGAATTATGACTTTGTCAACTAAAATAAGTGTGTTTAAAGTCATTTCTGTGCCTGAAATGGGTCAAAATTGAAGCTTTTGAGTAAGCAAAACTCTGTAAAATTGGCAATTTTGGTCACTGTGAGGGTTTAAAAAGTGGTTATTCAACATGAGGCATGATCCAATTGACATTTTGAATAATTTTTGGTACAGTCCAAAAAATCAAATTTCGGATGAAAAACGATGACTCATGACATGTCGAACGATCCCAAAACGGTCAATATGGATGAAATTTTAACATTTAATCTTTTGACTGTAAATGACTGTTGGATGTGAATTATGACTTTGTCAACTAAAATAAGTGTGTTTAAAGTCATTTCTGTACCTGAAACGGGTCAAAATTGAAGCTTTTGAGTAAGCAAAACTCTGTAAAAATGGCAATTTTGGTCACTCTGAGGGTTTAAAAAGTGGTTATTCAACATGAGGCACGATCCAATTGACATTTTGAATCATTTTTGGTACAGTCCAAAAAATCAATTTTCGGATGAAAAACGATGACTCCGGACATGTCGAACGATCCCAAAATGGTCAATATGGATGAAATTTTAACATTTAATCTTTTGACTGTAAATGACTGTTGGATGTGAATTATGACTTTGTCAACTAAAATAAGTGTGTTTAAAGTCATTTCTGTGCCTCAAAGGGGTCAAAATTGCAGCTTTTGAGTAATCAAAACTCTTTAAAATGGCAATTTTGGTCACTGTGAACGTTTAAAAAGTGGTTATTCAACATGAGGCACGATCCAATTGACATTTTGAATCATTTTTGGTACAATCCAAAAAATGAATTTTTGGATGAAAAACGATGACTCCGGACCTGTCGAACGTTCCCAAAATGGTCTATAATGATGAAATTTTAACATTTAATCTTTTGACTCTAAATGACTGTTGGATGTGAATTATGACTTTGTCAACTAAAATAAGTGTGTTTAAAGTCATTTCTGTGCCTCAAAGGGGTCAAAATTGCAGCTTTTGAGTAATCAAAACTCTTTAAAATGGCAATTTTGGTCACTGTGAGGGTTTAAAAAGTGGTTATTCAACATGAGGCACGATCCAATTGACATTTTGAATCATTTTTGGTACAATCCAAAAAATGAATTTTCGGATGAAAAACGATGACTCCGGACCTGTCGAACGTTCCCAAAATGGTCTATAATGATGAAATTTTAACATTTAATCTTTTGACTCTAAATGACTGTTGGATGTGAATTATGACTTTGTCAACTAAAATAAGTGTGTTTAAAGTCATTTCTGTGCCTCAAAGGGGTCAAAATTGCAGCTTTTGAGTAATCAAAACTCTGTAAAAATGAAATTTTGGTCACTGTGAGGGTTTAAAAAGTGGTTATTCAACATGAGGCATGATCCAATTGACATTTTGAATCATTTTTGGTACAGTCCAAAAAAATCAATTTTCGGATGAAAAACAATGACTCCGGACATGTCGAACGATCCCAAAATGGTCAATATGGATGAAAGTTTAACATTTAATCTTTTGACTGTAAATGACTGTTGGATGTGAATTATGACTTTGTCAACTAAAATAAGTGTGTTTAAAGTCATTTCTGTACCTGAAACGGGTCAAAATTGAAGCTTTTGAGTAAGCAAAACTCTGTAAAAATGGCAATTTTGGTCACTCTGAGGGTTTAAAAAGTGGTTATTCAACATGAGGCACGATCCAATTGACATTTTGAATCATTTTTGGTACAGTCCAAAAAAATCAATTTTCGGATGAAAAACAATGACTCCGGACATGTCGAACGATCCCAAAATGGTCAATATGGATGAAATTTTAACATTTAATCTTTTGACTCTAAATGACTGTTGGATGTGAATTATGACTTTGTCAACTAAAATAAGTGTGTTTAAAGTCATTTCTGTGCCTGAAATGGGTCAAAATTGAAGCTTTTGAGTAAGCAAAACTCTGTAAAATTGGCAATTTTATTCACTGTGAGGGTTTAAAAAGTGGCTATTCAACATGAGGCACAATCCAATTGACATTTTGAATGATTTTTGGTACAGTCCAAAAAATCAATTTTCGGATGAAAAACAATGACTCCGGACATGTCGAACGATCCCAAAATGGTCAATATGGATGAAATTTTAACATTTAATCTTTTGACTGTAACTGACTGTTGGATGTGAATTATGACTTTGTCAACTAAAATAAGTGTGTTTAAAGTCATTTCTGTGCCTCAAAGGGATCAAAATTGAAGCTTTTGAGTAATCAAAACTCTGTAAAAATTGGCAATTTTGGTCACTGTGAGGGTTTCAGAAGTGGTTATTCAACATGAGGCACGATCCAATTGACATTTTGAATGATTTTTGGTATAGTCCAAAAAATCAATTTTCGGATGAAAAACGATGACTCCGGACATGTCGAACGATCCCAAAATGGTCAATATGGATGAAATTTTAACATTTAATCTTTTGACTGTAAATGACTGTTGGATGTGAATTATGTCTTTGTCAACTAAAATAAGTGTGTTTAAAGTCATTTCTGTGCCTGAAATGGGTCAAAATTGAAGCTTTTGAGTAAGCAAAACTCTGTAAAATTGGCAATTTTATTCACTGTGAGGGTTTAAAAAGTGGCTATTCAACATGAGGCACAATCCAATTGACATTTTGAATGATTTTTGGTACAGTCCAAAAAATCAATTTTCGGATGAAAAACAATGACTCCGGACATGTCGAACGATCCCAAAATGGTCAATATGGATGAAATTTTAACATTTATTCTTTTGACTGTAACTGACTGTTGGATGTGAATTATGACTTTTTCAACTAAAATAAGTGTGTTTAAAGTCATTTCTGTGCCTGAAACGGGTCAAAATTGAAGCTTTTGAGTAAGCAAAACTCTGTAAAAATGGCAATTTTGGTCACTCTGAGGGTTTAAAAAGTGGTCATTCAACATGAGGCACGATCCAATTGACATTTTGAATCATTTTTGGTACAGTCTAAAAAATCAATTTTCGGATGAAAAACAATGACTCCGGACATGTCAAACGATCCCAAAATGGTCAATATGGATGAAATTTTAACATTTAATCTTTTGTCTGTAAATGACTGTTGGATGTGAAATATGACTTTGTCAACTAAAATAAGTGTGTTTAAAGTCATTTCTGTGCCTGAAATGGGACAAAATTGAAGCTTTTGAGTAAGCAAAACTCTGTAAAATTGGCAATTTTGGTCACTGTGAGGGTTTAAAAAGTGGTTATTCAACATGAGGCACGATCCAATTGACATTTTGAATGATTTTTGGTACAGTCCAAAAAATCAATTTTCGGATGAAAAACGATGACTCCGGACATGTCGAACGATCCCAAAATGGTCAATATGGATGAAATTTTAACATTTATTCTTTTGACTGTAAATGACTGTTGGATGTGAATTATGACTTTGTCAACTAAAATAAGTGTGTTTAAAGTCATTTCTGTGCCTCAAAGGGGTCAAAATTGAAGCTTTTGAGTAATCAAAACTCTGTAAAAATGGCAATTTTGGTCACTGTGAGGGTTTAAAAAGTGGTTATTCAACATGAGGCACGATCCAATTGACATTTTGAATCATTTCTGGTACAGTCCAAAAAATCAATTTTCGGATGAAAAACGATGACTCCGGACCTGTCGAACGTTCCCAAAATGGTCTATAATGATGAAATTTTAACATTTAATCTTTTGACTCTAAATGACTGTTGGATGTGAATTATGACTTTGTCAACTAAAATAAGTGTGTTTAAAGTCATTTCTGTGCCTCAAAGGGGTCAAAATTGCAGCTTTTGAGTAATCAAAACTCTGTAAAAATGGCAATTTTGGTCACTGTGAGGGTTTAAAAAGTGGTTATTCAACATGAGGCATGATCCAATTGACATTTTGAATGATTTTTGGTACAGTCCAAAAAATCAAATTTCGGATGAAAAACGATGACTCCTGACATGTCGAACGATCCCAAAATGGTCAATATGGATGAAATTTTAACATTTAATCTTTTGACTCTAAATGACTGTTGGATGTGAATTATGACTTTGTCAACTAAAATAAGTGTGTTTAAAGTCATTTCTGTGCCTGAAATGGGTCAAAATTGAAGCTTTTGAGTAAGCAAAACTCTGTAAAATTGGCAATTTTATTCACTGTGAGGGTTTAAAAAGTGGCTATTCAACATGAGGCACAATCCAATTGACATTTTGAATGATTTTTGGTACAGTCCAAAAAATCAATTTTCGGATGAAAAACAATGACTCCGGACATGTCGAACGATCCCAAAATGGTCAATATGGATGAAATTTTAACATTTAATCTTTTGACTGTAACTGACTGTTGGATGTGAATTATGACTTTGTCAACTAAAATAAGTGTGTTTAAAGTCATTTCTGTGCCTCAAAGGGATCAAAATTGAAGCTTTTGAGTAATCAAAACTCTGTAAAAATTGGCAATTTTGGTCACTGTGAGGGTTTAAGAAGTGGTTATTCAACATGAGGCACGATCCAATTGACATTTTGAATGATTTTTGGTACAGTCCAAAAAATCAATTTTCGGATGAAAAACGATGACTCCGGACATGTCGAACGATTCCAAAATGGTCAATATGGATGAAATTTTAACATTTAATCTTTTGACTGTAAATGACTGTTGGATGTGAATTATGACTTTTTCAACTAAAATAAGTGTGTTTAAAGTCATTTCTGTGCCTGAAACGGGTCAAAATTGAAGCTTTTGAGTAAGCAAAACTCTGTAAAAATGGCAATTTTGGTCACTCTGAGGGTTTAAAAAGTGGTCATTCAACATGAGGCACGATCCAATTGACATTTTGAATCATTTTTGGTACAGTCTAAAAATCAATTTTCGGATGAAAAACAATGACTCCGGACATGTCAAACGATCCCAAAATGGTCAATATGGATGAAATTTTAACATTTAATCTTTTGACTGTAAATAACTGTTGGATGTGAATTATGACTTTTTCAACTAAAATAAGTGTGTTTAAAGTCATTTCTGTGCCTGAAACGGGTCAAAATTGAAGCTTTTGAGTAAGCGAAACTCTGTAAAAATGGCAATTTTGGTCACTGTGAGGGTTTAAAAAGTGGTTATTCAACATGAGGCACGATCCAATTGACATTTTGAATCATTTTTGGTACAGTCCAAAAAATCAATTTTCGGATGAAAAACGATGACTCCGGACATGTCGAACGATCCCAAAATGGTCAATATGGATGAAATTTTAACATTTCATCTTTTGACTGTAAATGACTGTTGGATGTGAATTATGTCTTTGTCAACTAAAATAAGTGTGTTTAAAGTCATTTCTGTGCCTGAAATGGGTCAAAATTGAAGCTTTTGAGTAAGCAAAACTCTGTAAAATTGGCAATTTTATTCACTGTGAGGGTTTAAAAAGTGGCTATTCAACATGAGGCACAATCCAATTGACATTTTGAATGATTTTTGGTACAGTCCAAAAAATCAATTTTCGGATGAAAAACAATGACTCCGGACATGTCGAACGATCCCAAAATGGTCAATATGGATGAAATTTTAACATTTATTCTTTTGACTGTAACTGACTGTTGGATGTGAATTATGACTTTTTCAACTAAAATAAGTGTGTTTAAAGTCATTTCTGTGCCTGAAACGGGTCAAAATTGAAGCTTTTGAGTAAGCAAAACTCTGTAAAAATGGCAATTTTGGTCACTCTGAGGGTTTAAAAAGTGGTCATTCAACATGAGGCACGATCCAATTGACATTTTGAATCATTTTTGGTACAGTCTAAAAAATCAATTTTCGGATGAAAAACAATGACTCCGGACATGTCAAACGATCCCAAAATGGTCAATATGGATGAAATTTTAACATTTAATCTTTTGTCTGTAAATGACTGTTGGATGTGAAATATGACTTTGTCAACTAAAATAAGTGTGTTTAAAGTCATTTCTGTGCCTGAAATGGGTCAAAATTGAAGCTTTTGAGTAAGCAAAACTCTGTAAAATTGGCAATTTTGGTCACTGTGAGGGTTTAAAAAGTGGTTATTCAACATGAGGCACGATCCAATTGACATTTTGAATGATTTTTGGTACAGTCCAAAAAATCAATTTTCGGATGAAAAACGATGACTCCGGACATGTCGAACGATCCCAAAATGGTCAATATGGATGAAATTTTAACATTTATTCTTTTGACTGTAAATGACTGTTGGATGTGAATTATGACTTTGTCAACTAAAATAAGTGTGTTTAAAGTCATTTCTGTGCCTCAAAGGGGTCAAAATTGAAGCTTTTGAGTAATCAAAACTCTGTAAAAATGGCAATTTTGGTCACTGTGAGGGTTTCAAAAGTGGTTATTCAACATGAGGCACGATCCAATTGACATTTTGAATCATTTCTGGTACAGTCCAAAAAAATCAATTTTCAGATGAAAAACGATGACTCCGGACATGCCGAACGATCCCAAAATGGTCAATATGGATGAAATTTTAACATTTAATCTTTTGACTGTAAATGACTGTTGGATGTGAATTATGACTTTGTCAGCTAAAATAAGTGTGTTTAAAGTCATTTCTGTGCCTCAAAGGGGTCAAAATTGCAGCTTTTGAGTAATCAAAACTCTGTAAAAATGGCAATTTTGGTCACCGTGAGGGTTTAAAAAGTGGTTATTCAACATGAGTTACGATCCAATTGCCATTTTGAATAATTTTTGGTACAGTCCAAAAAATCCATTTTCGGATGAAAAACGATGACTCCGGACATGTCGAACGATCCCAAAATGGTCAATATGGATGAAATTTTAACATTTAATCTTTTGACTGTAAATGACTGTTGGATGTGAATTATGACTTTGTCAACTAAAATAAGTGTGTTTAAAGTCATTTCTGTGCCTGAAATGGGTCAAAATTGAAGCTTTTGAGTAAGCAAAACTCTGTAAAATTGGCAATTTTGGTCACTGTGAGGGTTTAAAAAGTGGTTATTCAACATGAGGCATGATCCAATTGACATTTTGAATAATTTTTGGTACAGTCCAAAAAATCAAATTTCGGATGAAAAACGATGACTCCTGACATGTCGAACGATCCCAAAACGGTCAATATGGATGAAATTTTAACATTTAATCTTTTGACTGTAAATGACTGTTGGATGTGAATTATGACTGTCAACTAAAATAAGTGTGTTTAAAGTCATTTCTGTACCTGAAACGGGTCAAAATTGAAGCTTTTGAGTAAGCAAAACTCTGTAAAAATGGCAATTTTGGTCACTGTGAGGGTTTAAAAAGTGGTTATTCAACATGAGGCACGATCCAATTGACATTTTGAATCATTTTTGGTACAGTCCAAAAAATCAATTTTCGGATGAAAAACGATGACTCCGGACATGTCGAACGATCCCAAAATGGTCAATATGGATGAAATTTTAACATTTATTCTTTTGACTGTAAATGACTGTTGGGTGTGAATTATGACGTTGTCAACTAAAATAAGTGTGTTTAAAGTCATTTCTGTGCCTCAAAGGGGTCAAAATTGAAGCTTTTGAGTAATCAAAACTCTGTAAAAATGGCAATTTTGGTCACTGTGAGGGTTTAAAAAGTGGTTATTCAACATGAGGCACGATCCAATTGACATTTTGAATCATTTCTGGTACAGTCCAAAAAATCAATTTTCGGATGAAAAACGATGACTCCGGACCTGTCGAACGTTCCCAAAATGGTCTATAATGATGAAATTTTAACATTTAATCTTTTGACTCTAAATGACTGTTGGATGTGAATTATGACTTTGTCAACTAAAATAAGTGTGTTTAAAGTCATTTCTGTGCCTCAAAGGGGTCAAAATTGCAGCTTTTGAGTAATCAAAACTCTGTAAAAATGGCAATTTTGGTCACTGTGAGGGTTTAAAAAGTGGTTATTCAACATGAGGCATGATCCAATTGACATTTTGAATGATTTTTGGTACAGTCCAAAAAATCAAATTTCGGATGAAAAACGATGACTCCTGACATGTCGAACGATCCCAAAATGGTCAATATGGATGAAATTTTAACATTTAATCTTTTGACTCTAAATGACTGTTGGATGTGAATTATGACTTTGTCAACTAAAATAAGTGTGTTTAAAGTCATTTCTGTGCCTGAAATGGGTCAAAATTGAAGCTTTTGAGTAAGCAAAACTCTGTAAAATTGGCAATTTTATTCACTGTGAGGGTTTAAAAAGTGGCTATTCAACATGAGGCACAATCCAATTGACATTTTGAATGATTTTTGGTACAGTCCAAAAAATCAATTTTCGGATGAAAAACAATGACTCCGGACATGTCGAACGATCCCAAAATGGTCAATATGGATGAAATTTTAACATTTAATCTTTTGACTGTAACTGACTGTTGGATGTGAATTATGACTTTGTCAACTAAAATAAGTGTGTTTAAAGTCATTTCTGTGCCTCAAAGGGATCAAAATTGAAGCGTTTGAGTAATCAAAACTCTGTAAAAATTGGCAATTTTGGTCACTGTGAGGGTTTAAGAAGTGGTTATTCAACATGAGGCACGATCCAATTGACATTTTGAATGATTTTTGGTACAGTCCAAAAAATCAATTTTCGGATGAAAAACGATGACTCCGGACATGTCGAACGATTCCAAAATGGTCAATATGGATGAAATTTTAACATTTAATCTTTTGACTGTAAATGACTGTTGGATGTGAATTATGACTTTGTCAACTAAAATAAGTGTGTTTAAAGTCATTTCTGTGCCTCAAAGGGATCAAAATTGAAGCTTTTGAGTAATCAAAACTCTGTAAAAATTGGCAATTTTGGTCACTGTGAGGGTTTAAGAAGTGGTTATTCAACATGAGGCACGATCCAATTGACATTTTGAATGATTTTTGGTACAGTCCAAAAAATCAATTTTCGGATGAAAAACGATGACTCCGGACATGTCGAACGATCCCAAAATGGTCAATATGGATGAAATTTTAACATTTAATCTTTTGACTGTAAATGACTGTTGGATGTGAATTATGACTTTGTCAACTAAAATAAGTGTGTTTAAAGTCATTTCTGTGCCTGAAATGGGTCAAAATTGAAGCTTTTGAGTAAGCAAAACTCTGTAAAATTGGCAATTTTGGTCACTGTGAGGGTTTAAAAAGTGGTTATTCAACATGAGGCATGATCCAATTGACATTTTGAATAATTTTTGGTACAGTCCAAAAAATCAAATTTCGGATGAAAAACGATGACTCCTGACATGTCAAACGATCCCAAAATGGTCAATATGGATGAAATTTTAACATTTAATCTTTTGTCTGTAAATGACTGTTGGATGTGAAATATGACTTTGTCAACTAAAATAAGTGTGTTTAAAGTCATTTCTGTGCCTGAAATGGGACAAAATTGAAGCTTTTGAGTAAGCAAAACTCTGTAAAATTGGCAATTTTGGTCACTGTGAGGGTTTAAAAAGTGGTTATTCAACATGAGGCACGATCCAATTGACATTTTGAATGATTTTTGGTACAGTCCAAAAAATCAATTTTCGGATGAAAAACGATGACTCCGGACATGTCGAACGATCCCAAAATGGTCAATATGGATGAAATTTTAACATTTATTCTTTTGACTGTAAATGACTGTTGGATGTGAATTATGACTTTGTCAACTAAAATAAGTGTGTTTAAAGTCATTTCTGTGCCTCAAAGGGGTCAAAATTGAAGCTTTTGAGTAATCAAAACTCTGTAAAAATGGCAATTTTGGTCACTGTGAGGGTTTAAAAAGTGGTTATTCAACATGAGGCACGATCCAATTGACATTTTGAATCATTTCTGGTACAGTCCAAAAAATCAATTTTCGGATGAAAAACGATGACTCCGGACCTGTCGAACGTTCCCAAAATGGTCTATAATGATGAAATTTTAACATTTAATCTTTTGACTCTAAATGACTGTTGGATGTGAATTATGACTTTGTCAACTAAAATAAGTGTGTTTAAAGTCATTTCTGTGCCTCAAAGGGGTCAAAATTGCAGCTTTTGAGTAATCAAAACTCTGTAAAAATGGCAATTTTGGTCACTGTGAGGGTTTAAAAAGTGGTTATTCAACATGAGGCATGATCCAATTGACATTTTGAATGATTTTTGGTACAGTCCAAAAAATCAAATTTCGGATGAAAAACGATGACTCCTGACATGTCGAACGATCCCAAAATGGTCAATATGGATGAAATTTTAACATTTAATCTTTTGACTCTAAATGACTGTTGGATGTGAATTATGACTTTGTCAACTAAAATAAGTGTGTTTAAAGTCATTTCTGTGCCTGAAATGGGTCAAAATTGAAGCTTTTGAGTAAGCAAAACTCTGTAAAATTGGCAATTTTATTCACTGTGAGGGTTTAAAAAGTGGCTATTCAACATGAGGCACAATCCAATTGACATTTTGAATGATTTTTGGTACAGTCCAAAAAATCAATTTTCGGATGAAAAACAATGACTCCGGACATGTCGAACGATCCCAAAATGGTCAATATGGATGAAATTTTAACATTTAATCTTTTGACTGTAACTGACTGTTGGATGTGAATTATGACTTTGTCAACTAAAATAAGTGTGTTTAAAGTCATTTCTGTGCCTCAAAGGGATCAAAATTGAAGCTTTTGAGTAATCAAAACTCTGTAAAAATTGGCAATTTTGGTCACTGTGAGGGTTTAAGAAGTGGTTATTCAACATGAGGCACGATCCAATTGACATTTTGAATGATTTTTGGTACAGTCCAAAAAATCAATTTTCGGATGAAAAACGATGACTCCGGACATGTCGAACGATTCCAAAATGGTCAATATGGATGAAATTTTAACATTTAATCTTTTGACTGTAAATGACTGTTGGATGTGAATTATGACTTTTTCAACTAAAATAAGTGTGTTTAAAGTCATTTCTGTGCCTGAAACGGGTCAAAATTGAAGCTTTTGAGTAAGCAAAACTCTGTAAAAATGGCAATTTTGGTCACTCTGAGGGTTTAAAAAGTGGTCATTCAACATGAGGCACGATCCAATTGACATTTTGAATCATTTTTGGTACAGTCTAAAAAATCAATTTTCGGATGAAAAACAATGACTCCGGACATGTCAAACGATCCCAAAATGGTCAATATGGATGAAATTTTAACATTTAATCTTTTGACTGTAAATAACTGTTGGATGTGAATTATGACTTTTTCAACTAAAATAAGTGTGTTTAAAGTCATTTCTGTGCCTGAAACGGGTCAAAATTGAAGCTTTTGAGTAAGCGAAACTCTGTAAAAATGGCAATTTTGGTCACTGTGAGGGTTTAAAAAGTGGTTATTCAACATGAGGCACGATCCAATTGACATTTTGAATCATTTTTGGTACAGTCCAAAAAATCAATTTTCGGATGAAAAACGATGACTCCGGACATGTCGAACGATCCCAAAATGGTCAATATGGATGAAATTTTAACATTTCATCTTTTGACTGTAAATGACTGTTGGATGTGAATTATGTCTTTGTCAACTAAAATAAGTGTGTTTAAAGTCATTTCTGTGCCTGAAATGGGTCAAAATTGAAGCTTTTGAGTAAGCAAAACTCTGTAAAATTGGCAATTTTATTCACTGTGAGGGTTTAAAAAGTGGCTATTCAACATGAGGCACAATCCAATTGACATTTTGAATGATTTTTGGTACAGTCCAAAAAATCAATTTTCGGATGAAAAACAATGACTCCGGACATGTCGAACGATCCCAAAATGGTCAATATGGATGAAATTTTAACATTTATTCTTTTGACTGTAACTGACTGTTGGATGTGAATTATGACTTTTTCAACTAAAATAAGTGTGTTTAAAGTCATTTCTGTGCCTGAAACGGGTCAAAATTGAAGCTTTTGAGTAAGCAAAACTCTGTAAAAATGGCAATTTTGGTCACTCTGAGGGTTTAAAAAGTGGTCATTCAACATGAGGCACGATCCAATTGACATTTTGAATCATTTTTGGTACAGTCTAAAAAATCAATTTTCGGATGAAAAACAATGACTCCGGACATGTCAAACGATCCCAAAATGGTCAATATGGATGAAATTTTAACATTTAATCTTTTGTCTGTAAATGACTGTTGGATGTGAAATATGACTTTGTCAACTAAAATAAGTGTGTTTAAAGTCATTTCTGTGCCTGAAATGGGTCAAAATTGAAGCTTTTGAGTAAGCAAAACTCTGTAAAATTGGCAATTTTGGTCACTGTGAGGGTTTAAAAAGTGGTTATTCAACATGAGGCACGATCCAATTGACATTTTGAATGATTTTTGGTACAGTCCAAAAAATCAATTTTCGGATGAAAAACGATGACTCCGGACATGTCGAACGATCCCAAAATGGTCAATATGGATGAAATTTTAACATTTATTCTTTTGACTGTAAATGACTGTTGGATGTGAATTATGACTTTGTCAACTAAAATAAGTGTGTTTAAAGTCATTTCTGTGCCTCAAAGGGGTCAAAATTGAAGCTTTTGAGTAATCAAAACTCTGTAAAAATGGCAATTTTGGTCACTGTGAGGGTTTCAAAAGTGGTTATTCAACATGAGGCACGATCCAATTGACATTTTGAATCATTTCTGGTACAGTCCAAAAAAATCAATTTTCAGATGAAAAACGATGACTCCGGACATGCCGAACGATCCCAAAATGGTCAATATGGATGAAATTTTAACATTTAATCTTTTGACTGTAAATGACTGTTGGATGTGAATTATGACTTTGTCAGCTAAAATAAGTGTGTTTAAAGTCATTTCTGTGCCTCAAAGGGGTCAAAATTGCAGCTTTTGAGTAATCAAAACTCTGTAAAAATGGCAATTTTGGTCACCGTGAGGGTTTAAAAAGTGGTTATTCAACATGAGTTACGATCCAATTGCCATTTTGAATAATTTTTGGTACAGTCCAAAAAATCCATTTTCGGATGAAAAACGATGACTCCGGACATGTCGAACGATCCCAAAATGGTCAATATGGATGAAATTTTAACATTTAATCTTTTGACTGTAAATGACTGTTGGATGTGAATTATGACTTTGTCAACTAAAATAAGTGTGTTTAAAGTCATTTCTGTGCCTGAAATGGGTCAAAATTGAAGCTTTTGAGTAAGCAAAACTCTGTAAAATTGGCAATTTTGGTCACTGTGAGGGTTTAAAAAGTGGTTATTCAACATGAGGCATGATCCAATTGACATTTTGAATAATTTTTGGTACAGTCCAAAAAATCAAATTTCGGATGAAAAACGATGACTCCTGACATGTCGAACGATCCCAAAACGGTCAATATGGATGAAATTTTAACATTTAATCTTTTGACTGTAAATGACTGTTGGATGTGAATTATGACTGTCAACTAAAATAAGTGTGTTTAAAGTCATTTCTGTACCTGAAACGGGTCAAAATTGAAGCTTTTGAGTAAGCAAAACTCTGTAAAAATGGCAATTTTGGTCACTGTGAGGGTTTAAAAAGTGGTTATTCAACATGAGGCACGATCCAATTGACATTTTGAATCATTTTTGGTACAGTCCAAAAAATCAATTTTCGGATGAAAAACGATGACTCCGGACATGTCGAACGATCCCAAAATGGTCAATATGGATGAAATTTTAACATTTATTCTTTTGACTGTAAATGACTGTTGGGTGTGAATTATGACGTTGTCAACTAAAATAAGTGTGTTTAAAGTCATTTCTGTGCCTCAAAGGGGTCAAAATTGAAGCTTTTGAGTAATCAAAACTCTGTAAAAATGGCAATTTTGGTCACTGTGAGGGTTTAAAAAGTGGTTATTCAACATGAGGCACGATCCAATTGACATTTTGAATCATTTCTGGTACAGTCCAAAAAATCAATTTTCGGATGAAAAACGATGACTCCGGACCTGTCGAACGTTCCCAAAATGGTCTATAATGATGAAATTTTAACATTTAATCTTTTGACTCTAAATGACTGTTGGATGTGAATTATGACTTTGTCAACTAAAATAAGTGTGTTTAAAGTCATTTCTGTGCCTCAAAGGGGTCAAAATTGCAGCTTTTGAGTAATCAAAACTCTGTAAAAATGGCAATTTTGGTCACTGTGAGGGTTTAAAAAGTGGTTATTCAACATGAGGCATGATCCAATTGACATTTTGAATGATTTTTGGTACAGTCCAAAAAATCAAATTTCGGATGAAAAACGATGACTCCTGACATGTCGAACGATCCCAAAATGGTCAATATGGATGAAATTTTAACATTTAATCTTTTGACTCTAAATGACTGTTGGATGTGAATTATGACTTTGTCAACTAAAATAAGTGTGTTTAAAGTCATTTCTGTGCCTGAAATGGGTCAAAATTGAAGCTTTTGAGTAAGCAAAACTCTGTAAAATTGGCAATTTTATTCACTGTGAGGGTTTAAAAAGTGGCTATTCAACATGAGGCACAATCCAATTGACATTTTGAATGATTTTTGGTACAGTCCAAAAAATCAATTTTCGGATGAAAAACAATGACTCCGGACATGTCGAACGATCCCAAAATGGTCAATATGGATGAAATTTTAACATTTAATCTTTTGACTGTAACTGACTGTTGGATGTGAATTATGACTTTGTCAACTAAAATAAGTGTGTTTAAAGTCATTTCTGTGCCTCAAAGGGATCAAAATTGAAGCGTTTGAGTAATCAAAACTCTGTAAAAATTGGCAATTTTGGTCACTGTGAGGGTTTAAGAAGTGGTTATTCAACATGAGGCACGATCCAATTGACATTTTGAATGATTTTTGGTACAGTCCAAAAAATCAATTTTCGGATGAAAAACGATGACTCCGGACATGTCGAACGATTCCAAAATGGTCAATATGGATGAAATTTTAACATTTAATCTTTTGACTGTAAATGACTGTTGGATGTGAATTATGACTTTGTCAACTAAAATAAGTGTGTTTAAAGTCATTTCTGTGCCTCAAAGGGATCAAAATTGAAGCTTTTGAGTAATCAAAACTCTGTAAAAATTGGCAATTTTGGTCACTGTGAGGGTTTAAGAAGTGGTTATTCAACATGAGGCACGATCCAATTGACATTTTGAATGATTTTTGGTACAGTCCAAAAAATCAATTTTCGGATGAAAAACGATGACTCCGGACATGTCGAACGATCCCAAAATGGTCAATATGGATGAAATTTTAACATTTAATCTTTTGACTGTAAATGACTGTTGGATGTGAATTATGACTTTGTCAACTAAAATAAGTGTGTTTAAAGTCATTTCTGTGCCTGAAATGGGTCAAAATTGAAGCTTTTGAGTAAGCAAAACTCTGTAAAATTGGCAATTTTGGTCACTGTGAGGGTTTAAAAAGTGGTTATTCAACATGAGGCATGATCCAATTGACATTTTGAATAATTTTTGGTACAGTCCAAAAAATCAAATTTCGGATGAAAAACGATGACTCCTGACATGTTGAACGATCCCAAAACGGTCAATATGGATGAAATTTTAACATTTAATCTTTTGACTGTAAATGACTGTTGGATGTGAATTATGACTGTCAACTAAAATAAGTGTGTTTAATGTCATTTCTGTACCTGAAACGGGTCAAAATTGAAGCTTTTGAGTAAGCAAAACTCTGTAAAAATGGCAATTTTGGTCACTGTGAGGGTTTAAAAAGTGGTTATTCAACATGAGGCACGATCCAATTGACATTTTGAATCATTTTTGGTACAGTCCAAAAAATCAATTTTCGGATGAAAAACGATGACTCCGGACATGTCGAACGATCCCAAAATGGTCAATATGGATGAAATTTTAACATTTATTCTTTTGACTGTAAATGACTGTTGGGTGTGAATTATGACTTTGTCAACTAAAATAAGTGTGTTTAAAGTCATTTCTGTGCCTCAAAGGGGTCAAAATTGAAGCTTTTGAGTAATCAAAACTCTGTAAAAATGGCAATTTTGGTCACTGTGAGGGTTTAAAAAGTGGTTATTCAACATGAGGCACGATCCAATTGACATTTTGAATCATTTCTGGTACAGTCCAAAAAATCAATTTTCGGATGAAAAACGATGACTCCGGACCTGTCGAACGTTCCCAAAATGGTCTATAATGATGAAATTTTAACATTTAATCTTTTGACTCTAAATGACTGTTGGATGTGAATTATGACTTTGTCAACTAAAATAAGTGTGTTTAAAGTCATTTCTGTGCCTCAAAGGGGTCAAAATTGCAGCTTTTGAGTAATCAAAACTCTGTAAAAATGGCAATTTTGGTCACTGTGAGGGTTTAAAAAGTGGTTATTCAACATGAGGCATGATCCAATTGACATTTTGAATCATTTTTGGTACAGTCCAAAAAATCAATTTTCGGATGAAAAACGATGACTCCGGACATGTCGAACGATCCCAAAATGGTCAATATGGATGAAATTTTAACATTTATTCTTTTGACTGTAAATGACTGTTGGGTGTGAATTATGACTTTGTCAACTAAAATAAGTGTGTTTAAAGTCATTTCTGTGCCTCAAAGGGGTCAAAATTGAAGCTTTTGAGTAATCAAAACTCTGTAAAAATGGCAATTTTGGTCACTGTGAGGGTTTAAAAAGTGGTTATTCAACATGAGGCACGATCCAATTGACATTTTGAATCATTTCTGGTACAGTCCAAAAAATCAATTTTCGGATGAAAAACGATGACTCCGGACCTGTCGAACGTTCCCAAAATGGTCTATAATGATGAAATTTTAACATTTAATCTTTTGACTCTAAATGACTGTTGGATGTGAATTATGACTTTGTCAACTAAAATAAGTGTGTTTAAAGTCATTTCTGTGCCTCAAAGGGGTCAAAATTGCAGCTTTTGAGTAATCAAAACTCTGTAAAAATGGCAATTTTGGTCACTGTGAGGGTTTAAAAAGTGGTTATTCAACATGAGGCATGATCCAATTGACATTTTGAATGATTTTTGGTACAGTCCAAAAAATCAAATTTCGGATGAAAAACGATGACTCCTGACATGTCGAACGATCCCAAAATGGTCAATATGGATGAAATTTTAACATTTAATCTTTTGACTCTAAATGACTGTTGGATGTGAATTATGAGTTTGTCAACTAAAATAAGTGTGTTTAAAGTCATTTCTGTGCCTGAAATGGGTCAAAATTGAAGCTTTTGAGTAAGCAAAACTCTGTAAAATTGGCAATTTTATTCACTGTGAGGGTTTAAAAAGTGGCTATTCAACATGAGGCACAATCCAATTGACATTTTGAATGATTTTTGGTACAGTCCAAAAAATCAATTTTCGGATGAAAAACAATGACTCCGGACATGTCGAACGATCCCAAAATGGTCAATATGGATGAAATTTTAACATTTAATCTTTTGACTGTAACTGACTGTTGGATGTGAATTATGACTTTGTCAACTAAAATAAGTGTGTTTAAAGTCATTTCTGTGCCTCAAAGGGATCAAAATTGAAGCGTTTGAGTAATCAAAACTCTGTAAAAATTGGCAATTTTGGTCACTGTGAGGGTTTAAGAAGTGGTTATTCAACATGAGGCACGATCCAATTGACATTTTGAATGATTTTTGGTACAGTCCAAAAAATCAATTTTCGGATGAAAAACGATGACTCCGGACATGTCGAACGATTCCAAAATGGTCAATATGGATGAAATTTTAACATTTAATCTTTTGACTGTAAATGACTGTTGGATGTGAATTATGACTTTTTCAACTAAAATAAGTGTGTTTAAAGTCATTTCTGTGCCTGAAACGGGTCAAAATTGAAGCTTTTGAGTAAGCAAAACTCTGTAAAAATGGCAATTTTGGTCACTCTGAGGGTTTAAAAAGTGGTCATTCAACATGAGGCACGATCCAATTGACATTTTGAATCATTTTTGGTACAGTCTAAAAAATCAATTTTCGGATGAAAAACAATGACTCCGGACATGTCAAACGATCCCAAAATGGTCAATATGGATGAAATTTTAACATTTAATCTTTTGACTGTAAATAACTGTTGGATGTGAATTATGACTTTTTCAACTAAAATAAGTGTGTTTAAAGTCATTTCTGTGCCTGAAACGGGTCAAAATTGAAGCTTTTGAGTAAGCGAAACTCTGTAAAAATGGCAATTTTGGTCACTGTGAGGGTTTAAAAAGTGGTTATTCAACATGAGGCACGATCCAATTGACATTTTGAATCATTTTTGGTACAGTCCAAAAAATCAATTTTCGGATGAAAAACGATGACTCCGGACATGTCGAACGATCCCAAAATGGTCAATATGGATGAAATTTTAACATTTAATCTTTTGACTGTAAATGACTGTTGGATGTGAATTATGTCTTTGTCAACTAAAATAAGTGTGTTTAAAGTCATTTCTGTGCCTGAAATGGGTCAAAATTGAAGCTTTTGAGTAAGCAAAACTCTGTAAAATTGGCAATTTTATTCACTGTGAGGGTTTAAAAAGTGGCTATTCAACATGAGGCACAATCCAATTGACATTTTGAATGATTTTTGGTACAGTCCAAAAAATCAATTTTCGGATGAAAAACAATGACTCCGGACATATCGAACGATCCCAAAATGGTCAATATGGATGAAATTTTAACATTTATTCTTTTGACTGTAACTGACTGTTGGATGTGAATTATGACTTTTTCAACTAAAATAAGTGTGTTTAAAGTCATTTCTGTGCCTGAAACGGGTCAAAATTGAAGCTTTTGAGTAAGCAAAACTCTGTAAAAATGGCAATTTTGGTCACTCTGAGGGTTTAAAAAGTGGTCATTCAACATGAGGCACGATCCAATTGACATTTTGAATCATTTTTGGTACAGTCTAAAAAATCAATTTTCGGATGAAAAACAATGACTCCGGACATGTCAAACGATCCCAAAATGGTCAATATGGATGAAATTTTAACATTTAATCTTTTGTCTGTAAATGACTGTTGGATGTGAAATATGACTTTGTCAACTAAAATAAGTGTGTTTAAAGTCATTTCTGTGCCTGAAATGGGTCAAAATTGAAGCTTTTGAGTAAGCAAAACTCTGTAAAATTGGCAATTTTGGTCACTGTGAGGGTTTAAAAAGTGGTTATTCAACATGAGGCACGATCCAATTGACATTTTGAATGATTTTTGGTACAGTCCAAAAAATCAATTTTCGGATGAAAAACGATGACTCCGGACATGTCGAACGATCCCAAAATGGTCAATATGGATGAAATTTTAACATTTATTCTTTTGACTGTAAATGACTGTTGGATGTGAATTATGACTTTGTCAACTAAAATAAGTGTGTTTAAAGTCATTTCTGTGCCTCAAAGGGGTCAAAATTGAAGCTTTTGAGTAATCAAAACTCTGTAAAAATGGCAATTTTGGTCACTGTGAGGGTTTAAAAAGTGGTTATTCAACATGAGGCACGATCCAATTGACATTTTGAATCATTTCTGGTACAGTCCAAAAAAATCAATTTTCAGATGAAAAACGATGACTCCGGACATGCCGAACGATCCCAAAATGGTCAATATGGATGAAATTTTAACATTTAATCTTTTGACTGTAAATGACTGTTGGATGTGAATTATGACTTTGTCAGCTAAAATAAGTGTGTTTAAAGTCATTTCTGTGCCTCAAAGGGGTCAAAATTGCAGCTTTTGAGTAATCAAAACTCTGTAAAAATGGCAATTTTGGTCACCGTGAGGGTTTAAAAAGTGGTTATTCAACATGAGTTACGATCCAATTGCCATTTTGAATAATTTTTGGTACAGTCCAAAAAATCCATTTTCGGATGAAAAACGATGACTCCGGACATGTCGAACGATCCCAAAATGGTCAATATGGATGAAATTTTAACATTTAATCTTTTGACTGTAAATGACTGTTGGATGTGAATTATGACTTTGTCAACTAAAATAAGTGTGTTTAAAGTCATTTCTGTGCCTGAAATGGGTCAAAATTGAAGCTTTTGAGTAAGCAAAACTCTGTAAAATTGGCAATTTTGGTCACTGTGAGGGTTTAAAAAGTGGTTATTCAACATGAGGCATGATCCAATTGACATTTTGAATAATTTTTGGTACAGTCCAAAAAATCAAATTTCGGATGAAAAACGATGACTCCTGACATGTCGAACGATCCCAAAACGGTCAATATGGATGAAATTTTAACATTTAATCTTTTGACTGTAAATGACTGTTGGATGTGAATTATGACTGTCAACTAAAATAAGTGTGTTTAAAGTCATTTCTGTACCTGAAACGGGTCAAAATTGAAGCTTTTGAGTAAGCAAAACTCTGTAAAAATGGCAATTTTGGTCACTGTGAGGGTTTAAAAAGTGGTTATTCAACATGAGGCACGATCCAATTGACATTTTGAATCATTTTTGGTACAGTCCAAAAAATCAATTTTCGGATGAAAAACGATGACTCCGGACATGTCGAACGATCCCAAAATGGTCAATATGGATGAAATTTTAACATTTATTCTTTTGACTGTAAATGACTGTTGGGTGTGAATTATGACTTTGTCAACTAAAATAAGTGTGTTTAAAGTCATTTCTGTGCCTCAAAGGGGTCAAAATTGAAGCTTTTGAGTAATCAAAACTCTGTAAAAATGGCAATTTTGGTCACTGTGAGGGTTTAAAAAGTGGTTATTCAACATGAGGCACGATCCAATTGACATTTTGAATCATTTCTGGTACAGTCCAAAAAATCAATTTTCGGATGAAAAACGATGACTCCGGACCTGTCGAACGTTCCCAAAATGGTCTATAATGATGAAATTTTAACATTTAATCTTTTGACTCTAAATGACTGTTGGATGTGAATTATGACTTTGTCAACTAAAATAAGTGTGTTTAAAGTCATTTCTGTGCCTCAAAGGGGTCAAAATTGCAGCTTTTGAGTAATCAAAACTCTGTAAAAATGGCAATTTTGGTCACTGTGAGGGTTTAAAAAGTGGTTATTCAACATGAGGCATGATCCAATTGACATTTTGAATGATTTTTGGTACAGTCCAAAAAATCAAATTTCGGATGAAAAACGATGACTCCTGACATGTCGAACGATCCCAAAATGGTCAATATGGATGAAATTTTAACATTTAATCTTTTGACTCTAAATGACTGTTGGATGTGAATTATGACTTTGTCAACTAAAATAAGTGTGTTTAAAGTCATTTCTGTGCCTGAAATGGGTCAAAATTGAAGCTTTTGAGTAAGCAAAACTCTGTAAAATTGGCAATTTTATTCACTGTGAGGGTTTAAAAAGTGGCTATTCAACATGAGGCACAATCCAATTGACATTTTGAATGATTTTTGGTACAGTCCAAAAAATCAATTTTCGGATGAAAAACAATGACTCCGGACATGTCGAACGATCCCAAAATGGTCAATATGGATGAAATTTTAACATTTAATCTTTTGACTGTAACTGACTGTTGGATGTGAATTATGACTTTGTCAACTAAAATAAGTGTGTTTAAAGTCATTTCTGTGCCTCAAAGGGATCAAAATTGAAGCTTTTGAGTAATCAAAACTCTGTAAAAATTGGCAATTTTGGTCACTGTGAGGGTTTAAGAAGTGGTTATTCAACATGAGGCACGATCCAATTGACATTTTGAATGATTTTTGGTACAGTCCAAAAAATCAATTTTCGGATGAAAAACGATGACTCCGGACATGTCGAACGATCCCAAAATGGTCAATATGGATGAAATTTTAACATTTAATCTTTTGACTGTAAATGACTGTTGGATGTGAATTATGACTTTGTCAACTAAAATAAGTGTGTTTAAAGTCATTTCTGTGCCTGAAATGGGTCAAAATTGAAGCTTTTGAGTAAGCAAAACTCTGTAAAATTGGCAATTTTGGTCACTGTGAGGGTTTAAAAAGTGGTTATTCAACATGAGGCATGATCCAATTGACATTTTGAATAATTTTTGGTACAGTCCAAAAAATCAAATTTCGGATGAAAAACGATGACTCCTGACATGTTGAACGATCCCAAAACGGTCAATATGGATGAAATTTTAACATTTAATCTTTTGACTGTAAATGACTGTTGGATGTGAATTATGACTGTCAACTAAAATAAGTGTGTTTAATGTCATTTCTGTACCTGAAACGGGTCAAAATTGAAGCTTTTGAGTAAGCAAAACTCTGTAAAAATGGCAATTTTGGTCACTGTGAGGGTTTAAAAAGTGGTTATTCAACATGAGGCACGATCCAATTGACATTTTGAATCATTTTTGGTACAGTCCAAAAAATCAATTTTCGGATGAAAAACGATGACTCCGGACATGTCGAACGATCCCAAAATGGTCAATATGGATGAAATTTTAACATTTATTCTTTTGACTGTAAATGACTGTTGGGTGTGAATTATGACTTTGTCAACTAAAATAAGTGTGTTTAAAGTCATTTCTGTGCCTCAAAGGGGTCAAAATTGAAGCTTTTGAGTAATCAAAACTCTGTAAAAATGGCAATTTTGGTCACTGTGAGGGTTTAAAAAGTGGTTATTCAACATGAGGCACGATCCAATTGACATTTTGAATCATTTCTGGTACAGTCCAAAAAATCAATTTTCGGATGAAAAACGATGACTCCGGACCTGTCGAACGTTCCCAAAATGGTCTATAATGATGAAATTTTAACATTTAATCTTTTGACTCTAAATGACTGTTGGATGTGAATTATGACTTTGTCAACTAAAATAAGTGTGTTTAAAGTCATTTCTGTGCCTCAAAGGGGTCAAAATTGCAGCTTTTGAGTAATCAAAACTCTGTAAAAATGGCAATTTTGGTCACTGTGAGGGTTTAAAAAGTGGTTATTCAACATGAGGCATGATCCAATTGACATTTTGAATGATTTTTGGTACAGTCCAAAAAATCAAATTTCGGATGAAAAACGATGACTCCTGACATGTCGAACGATCCCAAAATGGTCAATATGGATGAAATTTTAACATTTAATCTTTTGACTCTAAATGACTGTTGGATGTGAATTATGACTTTGTCAACTAAAATAAGTGTGTTTAAAGTCATTTCTGTGCCTGAAATGGGTCAAAATTGAAGCTTTTGAGTAAGCAAAACTCTGTAAAATTGGCAATTTTATTCACTGTGAGGGTTTAAAAAGTGGCTATTCAACATGAGGCACAATCCAATTGACATTTTGAATGATTTTTGGTACAGTCCAAAAAATCAATTTTCGGATGAAAAACAATGACTCCGGACATGTCGAACGATCCCAAAATGGTCAATATGGATGAAATTTTAACATTTAATCTTTTGACTGTAACTGACTGTTGGATGTGAATTATGACTTTGTCAACTAAAATAAGTGTGTTTAAAGTCATTTCTGTGCCTCAAAGGGATCAAAATTGAAGCTTTTGAGTAATCAAAACTCTGTAAAAATTGGCAATTTTGGTCACTGTGAGGGTTTAAGAAGTGGTTATTCAACATGAGGCACGATCCAATTGACATTTTGAATGATTTTTGGTACAGTCCAAAAAATCAATTTTCGGATGAAAAACGATGACTCCGGACATGTCGAACGATTCCAAAATGGTCAATATGGATGAAATTTTAACATTTAATCTTTTGACTGTAAATGACTGTTGGATGTGAATTATGACTTTTTCAACTAAAATAAGTGTGTTTAAAGTCATTTCTGTGCCTGAAACGGGTCAAAATTGAAGCTTTTGAGTAAGCAAAACTCTGTAAAAATGGCAATTTTGGTCACTCTGAGGGTTTAAAAAGTGGTCATTCAACATGAGGCACGATCCAATTGACATTTTGAATCATTTTTGGTACAGTCTAAAAAATCAATTTTCGGATGAAAAACAATGACTCCGGACATGTCAAACGATCCCAAAATGGTCAATATGGATGAAATTTTAACATTTAATCTTTTGACTGTAAATAACTGTTGGATGTGAATTATGACTTTTTCAACTAAAATAAGTGTGTTTAAAGTCATTTCTGTGCCTGAAACGGGTCAAAATTGAAGCTTTTGAGTAAGCGAAACTCTGTAAAAATGGCAATTTTGGTCACTGTGAGGGTTTAAAAAGTGGTTATTCAACATGAGGCACGATCCAATTGACATTTTGAATCATTTCTGGTACAGTCCAAAAAAATCAATTTTCGGATGAAAAACGATGACTCTGGACATGCCGAACGATCCCAAAATGGTCAATATTGATGAAATTTTAACATTTAATCTTTTGACTGTAAATGACTGTTGGATGTGAATTATGACTTTGTCAGCTAAAATAAGTGTGTTTAAAGTCATTTCTGTGCCTCAAAGGGGTCAAAATTGAAGCTTTTGAGTAATCAAAACTCTGTAAAAATGGCAATTTTGGTCACTCTGAGGGTTTAAAAAGTGGTTATTCAACATGAGGCACGATCCAATTGCCATTTTGAATAATTTTTGGTACAGTCCAAAAAATCCATTTTCGGATGAAAAACGATGACTCCGGACATGTCGAACGATCCCAAAATGGTCAATATGGATGAAATTTTAACATTTAATCTTTTGACTGTAAATGACTGTTGGATGTGAATTATGACTTTGTCAACTAAAATAAGTGTGTTTAAAGTCATTTCTGTGCCTGAAATGGGTCAAAATTGAAGCTTTTGAGTAAGCAAAACTCTGTAAAATTGGCAATTTTGGTCACTGTGAGGGTTTAAAAAGTGGTTATTCAACATGAGGCATGATCCAATTGACATTTTGAATAATTTTTGGTACAGTCCAAAAAATCAAATTTCGGATGAAAAACGATGACTCCTGACATGTCGAACGATCCCAAAACGGTCAATATGGATGAAATTTTAACATTTAATCTTTTGACTGTAAATGACTGTTGGATGTGAATTATGACTTTGTCAACTAAAATAAGTGTGTTTAAAGTCATTTCTGTACCTGAAACGGGTCAAAATTGAAGCTTTTGAGTAAGCAAAAGTCTGTAAAAATGGCAATTTTGGTCACTCTGAGGGTTTAAAAAGTGGTTATTCAACATGAGGCACGATCCAATTGACATTTTGAATCATTTTTGGTACAGTCCAAAAAATCAATTTTCGGATGAAAAACGATGACTCCGGACCTGTCGAACGTTCCCAAAATGGTCTATAATGATGAAATTTTAGCATTTAATCTTTTGACTCTAAATGACTGTTGGATGTGAATTATGACTTTGTCAACTAAAATAAGTGTGTTTAAAGTCATTTCTGTGCCTGAAATGGGTCAAAATTGAAGCTTTTGAGTAAGCAAAACTCTGTAAAATTGGCAATTTTATTCACTGTGAGGGTTTAAAAAGTGGCTATTCAACATGAGGCACAATCCAATTGACATTTTGAATGATTTTTGGTACAGTCCAAAAAATCAATTTTCGGATGAAAAACAATGACTCCGGACATGTCGAACGATCCCAAAATGGTCAATATGGATGAAATTTTAACATTTAATCTTTTGACTGTAACTGACTGTTGGATGTGAATTATGACTTTGTCAACTAAAATAAGTGTGTTTAAAGTCATTTCTGTGCCTCAAAGGGATCAAAATTGAAGCTTTTGAGTAATCAAAACTCTGTAAAAATTGGCAATTTTGGTCACTGTGAGGGTTTCAGAAGTGGTTATTCAACATGAGGCACGATCCAATTGACATTTTGAATGATTTTTGGTATAGTCCAAAAAATCAATTTTCGGATGAAAAACGATGACTCCGGACATGTCGAACGATCCCAAAATGGTCAATATGGATGAAATTTTAACATTTAATCTTTTGACTGTAAATGACTGTTGGATGTGAATTATGACTTTGTCAACTAAAATAAGTGTGTTTAAAGTCATTTCTGTACCTGAAACGGGTCAAAATTGAAGCTTTTGAGTAAGCAAAACTCTGTAAAAATGGCAATTTTGGTCACTCTGAGGGTTTAAAAAGTGGTTATTCAACATGAGGCACGATCCAATTGACATTTTGAATCATTTTTGGTACAGTCCAAAAAATCAATTTTCGGATGAAAAACAATGACTCCGGACATGTCGAACGATCCCAAAATGGTCAATATGGATGAAATTTTAACATTAAATCTTTTGCCTCTAAATGACTGTTGGATGTGAATTATGTCTTTGTCAACTAAAATAAGTGTGTTTAAAGTCATTTCTGTGCCTGAAATGGGTCAAAATTGAAGCTTTTGAGTAAGCAAAACTCTGTAAAATTGGCAATTTTATTCACTGTGAGGGTTTAAAAAGTGGCTATTCAACATGAGGCACAATCCAATTGACATTTTGAATGATTTTTGGTACAGTCCAAAAAATCAATTTTCGGATGAAAAACAATGACTCCGGACATGTCGAACGATCCCAAAATGGTCAATATGGATGAAATTTTAACATTTATTCTTTAGACTGTAACTGACTGTTGGATGTGAATTATGACTTTTTCAACTAAAATAAGTGTGTTTAAAGTCATTTCTGTGCCTGAAACGGGTCAAAATTGAAGCTTTTGAGTAAGCAAAACTCTGTAAAAATGGCAATTTTGGTCACTCTGAGGGTTTAAAAAGTGGTCATTCAACATGAGGCACGATCCAATTGACATTTTGAATCATTTTTGGTACAGTCTAAAAAATCAATTTTCGGATGAAAAACAATGACTCCGGACATGTCAAACGATCCCAAAATGGTCAATATGGATGAAATTTTAACATTTAATCTTTTGTCTGTAAATGACTGTTGGATGTGAAATATGACTTTGTCAACTAAAATAAGTGTGTTTAAAGTCATTTCTGTGCCTGAAATGGGTCAAAATTGAAGCTTTTGAGTAAGCAAAACTCTGTAAAATTGGCAATTTTGGTCACTGTGAGGGTTTAAAAAGTGGTTATTCAACATGAGGCACGATCCAATTGACATTTTGAATGATTTTTGGTACAGTCCAAAAAATCAATTTTCGGATGAAAAACGATGACTCCGGACATGTCGAACGATCCCAAAATGGTCAATATGGATGAAATTTTAACATTTATTCTTTTGACTGTAAATGACTGTTGGATGTGAATTATGACTTTGTCAACTAAAATAAGTGTGTTTAAAGTCATTTCTGTGCCTCAAAGGGGTCAAAATTGAAGCTTTTGAGTAATCAAAACTCTGTAAAAATGGCAATTTTGGTCACTGTGAGGGTTTAAAAAGTGGTTATTCAACATGAGGCACGATCCAATTGACATTTTGAATCATTTCTGGTACAGTCCAAAAAAATCAATTTTCGGATGAAAAACGATGACTCCGGACATGCCGAACGATCCCAAAATGGTCAATATGGATGAAATTTTAACATTTAATCTTTTGACTGTAAATGACTGTTGGATGTGAATTATGACTTTGTCAGCTAAAATAAGTGTGTTTAAAGTCATTTCTGTGCCTCAAAGGGGTCAAAATTGAAGCTTTTGAGTAATCAAAACTCTGTAAAAATGGCAATTTTGGTCACTCTGAGGGTTTAAAAAGTGGTTATTCAACATGAGGCACGATCCAATTGCCATTTTGAATCATTTTTGGTACAGTCCAAAAAATCAATTTTCGGATGAAAATCGATGACTCCGGACATGTCAAACGATCCCAAAATGGTCAATATGGATGAAATTTTAACATTTAATCTTTTGACTGTAAATGACTGTTGGATGTGAATTATGACTTTGTGAACTAAAATAAGTGTGTTTAAAGTCATTTCTCTGCCTCAAAGGGGTCAAAATTGAAGCTTTTGAGTAATCAAAACTCTGTAAAAATGGCAATTTTGGTCACTCTGAGGGTTTAAAAAGTGGTTATTCAACATGAGGCACGATCCAATTGCCATTTTGAATCATTTTTGGTACAGTCCAAAAAATCAATTTTCGGATGAAAAACGATGACTCCGGACATGTCGAACGATCCCAAAATGGTCAATATGGATGAAATTTTAACATTTATTCTTTTGACTGTAAATGACTGTTGGATGTGAATTATGACTTTGTCAACTAAAATAAGTGTGTTTAAAGTCATTTCTGTGCCTCAAAGGGGTCAAAATTGAAGCTTTTGAGTAATCAAAACTCTGTAAAAATGGCAATTTTGGTCACTCTGAGGGTTTAAAAAGTGGTTATTCAACATGAGGCACGATCCAATTGCCATTTTGAATCATTTTTGGTACAGTCCAAAAAATCAATTTTCAGATGAAAAACGATGACTCCGGACATGTCGAACGATCCCAAAATGGTCAATATGGACGAAATTTTAACATTTAATCTTTTGACTGTAAATGACTGTTGGATGTGAATTATGACTTTGTCAACTAAAATAAGTGTGTTTAAAGTCATTTCTGTGCCTCAAAGGGGTCAAAATTGAAGCTTTTGAGTAATCAAAACTCTGTAAAAATGGCAATTTTGGTCACTCTGAGGGTTTAAAAAGTGGTTATTCAACATGAGGCACGATCCAATTGCCATTTTGAATCATTTTTGGTACAGTCCAAAAAATCAATTTTTGGATGAAAAACGATGACTCCGGACATGTCGAACGATCCCAAAATGGTCAATATGGACGAAATTTTAACATTTAATCTTTTGACTGTAAATGACTGTTGGATGTGAAATATGACTTTGTCAACTAAAATAAGTGTGTTTAAAGTCATTTCTGTGCCTGAAATGGGTCAAAATTGAAGCTTTTGAGTAAGCAAAACTCTGTAAAAATGGCAATTTTGGTCACTGTGAGGGTTTAAAAAGTGGTTATTCAACATGAGGCACGATCCAATTGACATTTTGAATGATTTTTGGTACAGTCCAAAAAATCAATTTTCGGATGAAAAACGATGACTCCGGACATGCCGAACGATCCCAAAATGGTCAATATGGATGAAATTTTAACATTTAATCTTTTGACTGTAAATGACTGTTGGATGTGAATTATGACTTTGTCAACTAAAATAAGTGTGTTTAAAGTTATTTCTGTGCCTCAAAGGGGTCAAAATTGAAGCTTTTGAGTAATCAAAACTCTGTAAAAATGGCAATTTTGGTCACTGTGAGGGTTTAAAAAGTGGTTATTCAACATGAGGCACGATCCAATTGACATTTTGAATCATTTTTGGTACAGTCCAAAAAATCAATTTTCGGATGAAAAACGATGACTCCGGACATGTCGAACGATCCCAAAATGGTCAATATGGATGAAATTTTAACATTTAATCTTTTGACTGTAAATGACTGTTGGATGTGAATTATGACTTTGTCAACTAAAATAAGTGTGTTTAAAGTCATTTCTGTGCCTCAAAGGGGTCAAAATTGAAGCTTTTGAGTAATCAAAACTCTGTAAAAATGGCAATTTTGGTCACTCTGAGGGTTTAAAAAGTGGTCATTCAACATGAGGCACGATCCAATTGACATTTTGAATCATTTTTGGTACAGTCCAAAAAATCAATTTTCGGATGAAAAACGATGACTCCGGACATGTCGAACGATCCCAAAATGGTCAATATGGATGAAATTTTAACATTTAATCTTTTGACTGTAAATGACTGTTGGATGTGAAATATGACTTTGTCAACTAAAATAAGTGTGTTTAAAGTCATTTCTGTGCCTGAAATGGGTCAAAATTGAAGCTTTTGAGTAAGCAAAACTCTGTAAAATTGGCAATTTTGGTCACTGTGAGGGTTTAAAAAGTGGTTATTCAACATGAGGCACGATCCAATTGACATTTTGAATGATTTTTGGTACAGTCTAAAAAATCAATTTTCGGATGAAAAACGATGACTCCGGACATGTCGAACGATCCCAAAATGGTCAATATGGATGAAATTTTAACATTTAATCTTTTGACTGTAAATGACTGTTGGATGTGAATTATGACTTTGTCAACTAAAATAAGTGTGTTTAAAGTCATTTCTGTGCCTCAAAGGGGTCAAAATTGAAGCTTTTGAGTAATCAAAACTCTGTAAAAATGGCAATTTTGGTCACTCTGAGGGTTTAAAAAGTGGTTATTCAACATGAGGCACGATCCAATTGCCATTTTGAATCATTTTTGGTACAGTCCAAAAAATCAATTTTCGGATGAAAAACGATGACTCCGGACATGTCGAACGATCCCAAAATGGTCAATATGGATTACATTTTAACATTTAATCTTTTGACTGTAAATGACTGTTGGATGTGAATTATGACTTTGTCAACTAAAATAAGTGTGTTTAAAGTCATTTCTGTGCCTCAAAGGGGTCAAAATTGAAGCTTTTGAGTAATCAAAACTCTGTAAAAATGGCAATTTAGATCACTCTGAGGGTTTAAAAAGTGCTTATTCAACATGAGGCACGATCCAATTGACATTTTGAATCATTTTTGGTACAGTCCAAAAAATCAATTTTCGGATGAAAAACGATGATTCCGGACATGCCGAACAATCCCAAAATGGTCAATATGGATGAAATTTTAACATTTAATCTTTTGACTGTAAATGACTGTTGGATGTGAATTATGACTTTGTCAACTAAAATAAGTGTGTTTAAAGTCATTTCTGTGCCTCAAAGGGGTCAAAATGGAAGCTTTTGAGTAATCAAAACTCTGTAAAAATGGCAATTTTGGTCACTGTGAGGGTTTAAAAAGTGGTTATTCAACATGAGGCACGATCCAATTGCCATTTTGAATCATTTTTGGTACAGTCCAAAAAATCAATTTTCGGATGAAAAACGATGACTCCGGACATGTCGAACGATCCCAAAATGGTCAATATGGATTAAATTTTAACATTTAATCTTTTGACTGTAAATGACTGTTGGATGTGAATTATGACTTTGTCAACTAAAATAAGTGTGTTTAAAGTCATTTCTGTGCCTCAAAGGGGTCAAAATTGAAGCTTTTGAGTAATCAAAACTCCATAAAAATGGCAATTTTGGTCACTCTGAGGGTTTAAAAAGTGGTCATTCAACATGAGGCACGATCCAATTGACATTTTTAATCATTTTTGGTACAGTCCAAAAAATCAATTTTCGGTTGAAAAACGATGACTCCGGACATGTCAAACGATCCCAAAATGGTCAATATGGATGAAATTTTAACATTTAATCTTTTGACTGTAAATGACTGTTGGATGTGAATTATGACTTTGTCAACTAAAATAAGTGTGTTTAAAGTCATTTATGTGCCTGAAATGGGTCAAAATTGAAGCTTTTGAGTAAGCAAAACTCTGTAAAATTGGCAATTTTGGTCACTGTGAGGGTTTAAAAAGTGGTTATTCAACATGAGGCACGATCCAATTAACATTTTGAATGATTTTTGGTACAGTCCAAAAAATCAATTTTCGGATGAAAAACGATGAATCCGGACATGTCGAACGATCCCAAAATGGTCAATATGGATGAAATTTTAACATTTAATCTTTTGACTGTAAATGACTGTTGGATGTGAATTATGACTTTGTCAACTAAAATAAGTGTGTTTAAAGTCATTTCTGTGCCTCAAAGGGGTCAAAATTGAAGCTTTTGAGTAATCAAAACTCTGTAAAAATGGCAATTTTGGTCACTGTGAGGGTTTAAAAAGTGGTTATTCAACATGAGGCACGATCCAATTGACATTTTGAATCATTTCTGGTACAGTCCAAAAAATCAATTTTCGGATGAAAAACGATGACTCCGGACATGCCGAACGATCCCAAAATGGTCAATATGTATGAAATTTTAACATTTATTCTTTTGACTGTAAATGACTGTTGGATGTGAATTATGACTTTGTCAACTAAAATAAGTGTGTTTAAAGTCATTTCTGTGCCTCAAAGGGGTCAAAATTGAAGCTTTTGAGTAATCAAAACTCTGTAAAAATGGCAATTTTGGTCACTCTGAGGGTTTAAAAAGTGGTTATTCAACATGAGGCACGATCCAATTGCCATTTTGAATCATTTTTGGTACAGTCCAAAAAATCAATTTTCGGATGAAAAACGATGACTCCGGACATGCCGAACGATCCCAAAATGGTCAATATGGATGAAATTTTAACATTTAATCTTTTGACTGTAAATGACTGTTGGATGTGAATTATGACTTTGTCAACTAAAATAAGTGTGTTTAAAGTCATTTCTGTGCCTCAAAGGGGTCAAAATTGAAGCTTTTGAGTAATCAAAACTCTGTAAAAATGGCAATTTTGTTCACTGTTAGGGTTTAAAAAGTGGTTATTCAACATGAGGCACGATCCAATTGACATTTTGAATCATTTTTGGTACAGTCCAAAAAATCAATTTTCGGATGAAAAACGATGATTCCGGACATGTCGAACGATCCCAAAATGGTCAATATGGCTGAAATTTTAACATTTAATCTTTTGACTGTAAATGACTGTTGGATGTGAATTATGACTTTGTCAACTAAAATAAGTGTGTTTAAAGTCATTTTTGTGCCTCAAAGGGGTCAAAATTGAAGCTTTTGAGTAATCAAAACTCTGTAAAAATGGCAATTTCGGTCACTCTGAGGGTTTAAAAAGTGGTCATTCAACATGAGGCACGATCCAATTGACATTTTTAATCATTTTTGGTACAGTCCAAAAAATCAATTTTCGGTTGAAAAACGATGACTCCGGACATGTCAAACGATCCCAAAATGGTCAATATGGATGAAATTTTAACATTTAATCTTTTGACTGTAAATGACTGTTGGATGTGAATTATGACTTTGTCAACTAAAATAAGTGTGTTTAAAGTCATTTCTGTGCCTCAAAGGGGTCAAAATTGAAGCTTTTGAGTAATCAAAACTCTGTAAAAATGGCAATTTTGGTCACTCTGAGGGTTTAAAAAGTGGTTATTCAACATGAGGCACGATCCAATTGCCATTTTGAATGATTTTTGGTACAGTCCAAAAAATCAATTTTCGGATGAAAAACGATGACTCCGGACATGTCGAACGATCCCAAAATGGTCAATATGGATGAAATTTTAACATTTATTCTTTTGACTGTAAATGACTGTTGGATGTGAATTATGACTTTGTCAACTAAAATAAGTGTGTTTAAAGTCATTTCTGTGCCTCAAAGGGGTCAAAATTGAAGCTTTTGAGTAATCAAAACTCTGTAAAAATGGCAATTTTGGTCACTGTGAGGGTTTAAAAAGTGGTTATTCAACATGAGGCATGATCCAATTGACATTTTGAATCATTTTTGGTACAGTCCAAAAAATCAATTTTCGGATGAAAAACGATGACTCCGGACATGTCAAACGATCCCAAAATGGTCAATATGGATGAAATTTTAACATTTAATCTTTTGACTGTAAATGACTGTTGGATGTGAATTATGACTTTGTCAACTAAAATAAGTGTGTTTAAAGTCATTTCTGTGCCTCAAAGGGGTCAAAATTGAAGCTTTTGAGTAATCAAAACTCTGTAAAAATGGCAATTTTGGTCACTCTGAGGGTTTAAAAAGTGCTTATTCAACATGAGGCACGATCCAATTGCCATTTTGAATCATTTTTGGTACAGTCCAAAAAATCAATTTTCGGATGAAAAACGATGACTCCGGACATGTCGAACGATCCCAAAATGGTCAATATGGATGAAATTTTAACATTTAATCTTTTGACTGTAAATGACTGTTGGATGTGAATTATGACTTTGTCAACTAAAATAAGTGTGTTTAAAGTCATTTCTGTGCCTCAAAGGGGTCAAAATTGAAGCTTTTGAGTAATCAAAACTCTGTAAAAATGGCAATTTTGGTCACTCTGAGGGTTTAAAAAGTGGTCATTCAACATGAGGCACGATCCAATTGACATTTTGAATCATTTTTGGTACAGTCCAAAAAATCAATTTTCGGATGAAAAACGATGATTCCGGACATGTCAAACGATCCCAAAATGGTCAATATGGACGAAATTTTAACATTTAATCTTTTGACTGTAAATGACTGTTGGATGTGAAATATGACTTTGTCAACTAAAATAAGTGTGTTTAAAGTCATTTCTGTGCCTGAAATGGGTCAAAATTGAAGCTTTTGAGTAAGCAAAACTCTGTAAAATTGGCAATTTTGGTCACTGTGAGGGTTTAAAAAGTGGTTATTCAACATGAGGCACGATCCAATTGACATTTTGAATGATTTTTGGTACAGTCCAAAAAATCAATTTTCGGATGAAAAACGATGACTCCGGACATGCCGAACGATCCCAAAATGGTCAATATGGATGAAATTTTAACATTTAATCTTTTGACTGTAAATGACTGTTGGATGTGAATTATGACTTTGTCAACTAAAATAAGTGTGTTTAAAGTCATTTCTGTGCCTCAAAGGGGTCAAAATTGAAGCTTTTGAGTAATCAAAACTCTGTAAAAATGGCAATTTTGGTCACTCTGAGGGTTTAAAAAGTGGTTATTCAACATGAGGCACGATCCAATTGCCATTTTGAATCATTTTTGGTACAGTCCAAAAAATCAATTTTCGGATGAAAAACGATGACTCCGGACATGCCGAACGATCCCAAAATGGTCAATATGGATGAAATTTTAACATTTAATCTTTTGACTGTAAATGACTGTTGGATGTGAATTATGACTTTGTCAACTAAAATAAGTGTGTTTAAAGTCATTTCTGTGCCTCAAAGGGGTCAAAATTGAAGCTTTTGAGTAATCAAAACTCTGTAAAAATGGCAATTTTGTTCACTGTTAGGGTTTAAAAAGTGGTTATTCAACATGAGGCACGATCCAATTGACATTTTGAATCATTTTTGGTACAGTCCAAAAAATCAATTTTCGGATGAAAAACGATGACTCCGGACATGCCGAACGATCCCAAAATGGTCAATATGGATGAAATTTTAACATTTAATCTTTTGACTGTAAATGACTGTTGGATGTGAAATATGACTTTGTCAACTAAAATAAGTGTGTTTAAAGTCATTTCTGTGCCTGAAATGGGTCAAAATTGAAGCTTTTGAGTAAGCAAAACTCTGTAAAATTGGCAATTTTGGTCACTGTGAGGGTTTAAAAAGTGGTTATTCAACATGAGGCACGATCCAATTGACATTTTGAATGATTTTTGGTACAGTCCAAAAAATCAATTTTCGGATGAAAAACGATGACTCCGGACATGCCGAACGATCCCAAAATGGTCAATATGGATGAAATTTTAACATTTAATCTTTTGACTGTAAATGACTGTTGGATGTGAATTATGACTTTGTCAACTAAAATAAGTGTGTTTAAAGTCATTTCTGTGCCTCAAAGGGGTCAAAATTGAAGCTTTTGAGTAATCAAAACTCTGTAAAAATGGCAATTTTGGTCACTCTGAGGGTTTAAAAAGTGGTTATTCAACATGAGGCACGATCCAATTGCCATTTTGAATCATTTTTGGTACAGTCCAAAAAATCAATTTTCGGATGAAAAACGATGACTCCGGACATGTCAAACGATCCCAAAATGGTCAATATGGATGACATTTTAACATTTAATCTTTTGACTGTAAATGACTGTTGGATGTGAATTATGACTTTGTCAACTAAAATAAGTGTGTTTAAAGTCATTTCTGTGCCTCAAAGGGGTCAAAATTGAAGCTTTTGAGTAATCAAAACTCTGTAAAAATGGCAATTTTGGTCACTCTGAGGGTTTAAAAAGTGGTTATTCAACATGAGGCACGATCCAATTGCCATTTTGAATCATTTTTGGTACAGTCCAAAAAATCAATTTTCGGATGAAAAACGATGACTCCGGACATGTCGAACGATCCCAAAATGGTCAATATGGATGAAATTTTAACATTTATTCTTTTGACTGTAAATGACTGTTGGATGTGAATTATGACTTTGTCAACTAAAATAAGTGTGTTTAAAGTCATTTCTGTGCCTCAAAGGGGTCAAAATTGAAGCTTTTGAGTAATCAAAACTCTGTAAAAATGGCAATTTTGGTCACTGTGAGGGTTTAAAAAGTGGTTATTCAACATGAGGCATGATCCAAGACATTTTGAATCATTTTTGGTACAGTCCAAAAAATCAATTTTCGGATGGAAAAACGATGACTCCGGACATGTCAACGATCCCAAAATGGTCAATATGGGATGAAATTTTAACATTTAATCTTTTGACTGTAAATGACTGTTGGATGTGAATTATGACTTTGTCAACTAAAATAAGTGTGTTTAAAGTCATTTCTGTGCCTCAAAGGGGTCAAAATTGAAGCTTTTGAGTAATCAAAACTCTGTAAAAATGGCAATTTTGGTCACTCTGAGGGTTTAAAAAGTGCTTATTCAACATGAGGCACGATCCAATTGCCATTTTGAATCATTTTTGGTACAGTCCAAAAAATCAATTTTCGGATGAAAAACGATGACTCCGGACATGTCGAACGATCCCAAAATGGTCAATATGGATGAAATTTTAACATTTAATCTTTTGACTGTAAATGACTGTTGGATGTGAATTATGACTTTGTCAACTAAAATAAGTGTGTTTAAAGTCATTTCTGTGCCTCAAAGGGGTCAAAATTGAAGCTTTTGAGTAATCAAAACTCTGTAAAAATGGCAATTTTGGTCACTCTGAGGGTTTAAAAAGTGGTCATTCAACATGAGGCACGATCCAATTGACATTTTGAATCATTTTTGGTACAGTCCAAAAAATCAATTTTCGGATGAAAAACGATGACTCCGGACATGCCGAACGATCCCAAAATGGTCAATATGGATGAAATTTTTAACATTTAATCTTTTGACTGTAAATGACTGTTGGATGTGAATTATGACTTTGTCAACTAAAATAAGTGTGTTTAAAGTCATTTCTGTGCCTCAAAGCGGTCAAAATTGAAGCTTTTGAGTAATCAAAACTCTGTAAAAATGGCAATTTTGGTCACTCTGAGGGTTTAAAAAGTGGTCATTCAACATGAGGCATGATCCAATTGCCATTTTGAATCATTTTTGGTACAGTCCAAAAAATCAATTTTCGGATGAAAATCGATGACTCCGGACATGTCGAACGATCCCAAAATGGTCAATATGGATGAAATTTTAACATTTAATCTTTTGACTGTAAATGACTGTTGGATGTGAATTATGACTTTGTCAACTAAAATAAGTGTGTTTAAAGTCATTTCTGTGCCTCAAAGGGGTCAAAATTGAAGCTTTTGAGTAATCAAAACTCTGTAAAAATGGCAATTTTGGTCACTCTGAGGGTTTAAAAAGTGGTTATTCAACATGAGGCACGATCCAATTGCCATTTTGAATCATTTTTGGTACAGTCCAAAAAATCAATTTTCGGATGAAAATCGATGACTCCGGACATGTCAAACGATCCCAAAATGGTCAATATGGATGAAATTTTAACATTTAATCTTTTGACTGTAAATGACTGTTGGATGTGAATTATGACTTTGTCAACTAAAATAAGTGTGTTTAAAGTCATTTCTCTGCCTCAAAGGGGTCAAAATTGAAGCTTTTGAGTAATCAAAACTCTGTAAAAATGGCAATTTTGGTCACTCTGAGGGTTTAAAAAGTGGTTATTCAACATGAGGCACGATCCAATTGCCATTTTGAATCATTTTTGGTACAGTCCAAAAAATCAATTTTCGGATGAAAAACGATGACTCCGGACATGTCGAACGATCCCAAAATGGTCAATATGGATGAAATTTTAACATTTATTCTTTTGACTGTAAATGACTGTTGGATGTGAATTATGACTTTGTCAACTAAAATAAGTGTGTTTAAAGTCATTTCTGTGCCTCAAAGGGGTCAAAATTGAAGCTTTTGAGTAATCAAAACTCTGTAAAAATGGCAATTTTGGTCACTCTGAGGGTTTAAAAAGTGGTCATTCAACATGAGGCACGATCCAATTGACATTTTGAATCATTTTTGGTACAGTCCAAAAAATCAATTTTCGGATGAAAAACAATGACTCCGGACCTGTCGAACGTTCCCAAAATGGTCTATAATGATGAAATTTTAACATTTAATCTTTTGACTGTAAATGACTTTTGGATGTGAATTATGACTTTGTCAACTAAAATAAGTGTGTTTAAAGTCATTTCTGTGCCTCAAAGGGGTCAAAATTGAAGCTTTTGAGTAATCAAAACTCTGTAAAAATGGCAATTTTGGTCACTCTGAGAGTTTAAAAAGTGCTTATTCAACATGAGGCACGATCCAATTGCCATTTTGAATCATTTTTGGTACAGTCCAAAAAATCAATTTTCGGATGAAAAACGATGACTCCGGACATGTCGAACGATCCCAAAATGGTCAATATGGATGAAATTTTTACATTTAATCTTTTGACTGTAAATGACTGTTGGATGTGAATTATGACTTTGTCAACTAAAATAAGTGTGTTTAAAGTCATTTCTGTGCCTCAAAGGGGTCAAAATTGAAGCTTTTGAGTAATCAAAACTCTGTAAAAATGGCAATTTTGGTCACTGTGAGGGTTTAAAAAGTGGTTATTCAACATGAGGCACGATCCAATTGCCATTTTGAATCATTTTTGGTACAGTCCAAAAAATCAATTTTCGGATGAAAAACGATGACTCCGGACATGTCGAACGATCCCAAAATGGTCAATATGGACGAAATTTTAACATTTAATCTTTTGACTGTAAATGACTGTTGGATGTGAAATATGACTTTGTCAACTAAAATAAGTGTGTTTAAAGTCATTTCTGTGCCTGAAATGGGTCAAAATTGAAGCTTTTGAGTAAGCAAAACTCTGTAAAATTGGCAATTTTGGTCACTGTGAGGGTTTAAAAAGTGGTTATTCAACATGAGGCACGATCCAATTGACATTTTGAATGATTTTTGGTACAGTCCAAAAAATCAATTTTCGGATGAAAAACGATGACTCCGGACATGCCGAACGATCCCAAAATGGTCAATATGGATGAAATTTTAACATTTAATCTTTTGACTGTAAATGACTGTTGGATGTGAATTATGACTTTGTCAACTAAAATAAGTGTGTTTAAAGTCATTTCTGTGCCTCAAAGGGGTCAAAATTGAAGCTTTTGAGTAATCAAAACTCTGTAAAAATGGCAATTTTGGTCACTGTGAGGGTTTAAAAAGTGGTTATTCAACATGAGGCACGATCCAATTGACATTTTGAATCATTTTTGGTACAGTCCAAAAAATCAATTTTCGGATGAAAAACGATGACTCCGGACATGTCGAACGATCCCAAAATGGTCAATATGGATGAAATTTTAACATTTAATCTTTTGACTGTAAATGACTGTTGGATGTGAATTATGACTTTGTCAACTAAAATAAGTGTGTTTAAAGTCATTTCTGTGCCTCAAAGGGGTCAAAATTGAAGCTTTTGAGTAATCAAAACTCTGTAAAAATGGCAATTTTGGTCACTCTGAGGGTTTAAAAAGTGGTCATTCAACATGAGGCACGATCCAATTGACATTTTGAATCATTTTTGGTACAGTCCAAAAAATCAATTTTCGGATGAAAAACGATGACTCCGGACATGTCGAACGATCCCAAAATGGTCAATATGGATGAAATTTTAACATTTAATCTTTTGACTGTAAATGACTGTTGGATGTGAATTATGACTTTGTCAACTAAAATAAGTGTGTTTAAAGTCATTTCTGTGCCTGAAATGGGTCAAAATTGAAGCTTTTGAGTAAGCAAAACTCTGTAAAATTGGCAATTTTGGTCACTGTGAGGGTTTAAAAAGTGGTTATTCAACATGAGGCACGATCCAATTGACATTTTGAATGATTTTTGGTACAGTCCAAAAAATCAATTTTCGGATGAAAAACGATGACTCCGGACATGTCGAACGATCCCAAAATGGTCAATATGGATGAAATTTTAACATTTAATCTTTTGACTGTAAATGACTGTTGGATGTGAATTATGACTTTGTCAACTAAAATAAGTGTGTTTAAAGTCATTTCTGTGCCTCAAAGGGGTCAAAATTGAAGCTTTTGAGTAATCAAAACTCTGTAAAAATGGCAATTTTGGTCACTCTGAGGGTTTAAAAAGTGGTTATTCAACATGAGGCACGATCCAATTGCCATTTTGAATCATTTTTGGTACAGTCCAAAAAATCAATTTTCGGATGAAAAACGATGACTCCGGACATGTCGAACGATCCCAAAATGGTCAATATGGATGAAATTTTAACATTTAATCTTTTGACTGTAAATGACTGTTGGATGTGAATTATGACTTTGTCAACTAAAATAAGTGTGTTTAAAGTCATTTCTGTGCCTCAAAGGGGTCAAAATTGAAGCTTTTGAGTAATCAAAACTCTGTAAAAATGGCAATTTTGGTCACTCTGAGGGTTTAAAAAGTGCTTATTCAACATGAGGCACGATCCAATTGACATTTTGAATCATTTTTGGTACAGTCCAAAAATCAATTTTCGGATGAAAAACGATGATTCCGGACATGCCGAACAATCCCAAAATGGTCAATATGGATGAAATTTTAACATTTAATCTTTTGACTGTAAATGACTGTTGGATGTGAATTATGACTTTGTCAACTAAAATAAGTGTGTTTAAAGTCATTTCTGTGCCTCAAAGGGGTCAAAATTGAAGCTTTTGAGTAATCAAAACTCTGTAAAAATGGCAATTTTGGTCACTGTGAGGGTTTAAAAAGTGGTTATTCAACATGAGGCATGATCCAATTGACATTTTGAATCATTTTTGGTACAGTCCAAAAAATCAATTTTCGGATGAAAAACGATGACTCCGGACATGTCAAACGATCCCAAAATGGTCAATATGGATGAAATTTTAACATTTAATCTTTTGACTGTAAATGACTGTTGGATGTGAATTATGACTTTGTCAACTAAAATAAGTGTGTTTAAAGTCATTTCTGTGCCTCAAAGGGGTCAAAATTGAAGCTTTTGAGTAAGCAAAACTCTGTAAAATTGGCAATTTTGGTCACTGTGAGGGTTTAAAAAGTGGTTATTCAACATGAGGCACGATCCAATTGCCATTTTGAATCATTTTTGGTACAGTCCAAAAAATCAATTTTCGGATGAAAAACGATGACTCCGGACATGTCGAACGATCCCAAAATGGTCAATATGGATGAAATTTTAACATTTAATCTTTTGACTGTAAATGACTGTTGGATGTGAATTATGACTTTGTCAACTAAAATAAGTGTGTTTAAAGTCATTTCTGTGCCTCAAAGGGGTCAAAATTGAAGCTTTTGAGTAATCAAAACTCTGTAAAAATGGCAATTTTGGTCACTCTGAGGGTTTAAAAAGTGCTTATTCAACATGAGGCACGATCCAATTGACATTTTGATCATTTTTGGTACAGTCCAAAAAATCAATTTTCGGATGAAAAACGATGATTCCGGACATGCCGAACAATCCCAAAATGGTCAATATGGATGAAATTTTAACATTTAATCTTTTGACTGTAAATGACTGTTGGATGTGAATTATGACTTTGTCAACTAAAATAAGTGTGTTTAAAGTCATTTCTGTGCCTCAAAGGGGTCAAAATTGAAGCTTTTGAGTAATCAAAACTCTGTAAAAATGGCAATTTTGGTCACTGTGAGGGTTTAAAAAGTGGTTATTCAACATGAGGCATGATCCAATTGACATTTTGAATCATTTTTGGTACAGTCCAAAAAATCAATTTTCGGATGAAAAACGATGACTCCGGACATGTCAAACGATCCCAAAATGGTCAATATGGATGAAATTTTAACATTTAATCTTTTGACTGTAAATGACTGTTGGATGTGAATTATGACTTTGTCAACTAAAATAAGTGTGTTTAAAGTCATTTCTGTGCCTCAAAGGGGTCAAAATTGAAGCTTTTGAGTAAGCAAAACTCTGTAAAATTGGCAATTTTGGTCACTGTGAGGGTTTAAAAAGTGGTTATTCAACATGAGGCACGATCCAATTGACATTTTGAATGATTTTTGGTACAGTCCAAAAAATCAATTTTCGGATGAAAAACGATGACTCCGGACATGCCGAACGATCCCAAAATGGTCAATATGGATGAAATTTTAACATTTAATCTTTTGACTGTAAATGACTGTTGGATGTGAATTATGACTTTGTCAACTAAAATAAGTGTGTTTAAAGTCATTTCTGTGCCTCAAAGGGGTCAAAATTGAAGCTTTTGAGTAATCAAAACTCTGTAAAAATGGCAATTTTGGTCACTGTGAGGGTTTAAAAAGTGGTTATTCAACATGAGGCACGATCCAATTGACATTTTGAATCATTTTTGGTACAGTCCAAAAAATCAATTTTCGGATGAAAAACGATGACTCCGGACATGTCGAACGATCCCAAAATGGTCAATATGGATGAAATTTTAACATTTAATCTTTTGACTGTAAATGACTGTTGGATGTGAATTATGACTTTGTCAACTAAAATAAGTGTGTTTAAAGTCATTTCTGTGCCTCAAAGGGGTCAAAATTGAAGCTTTTGAGTAATCAAAACTCTGTAAAAATGGCAATTTTGGTCACTCTGAGGGTTTAAAAAGTGGTCATTCAACATGAGGCATGATCCAATTGCCATTTTGAATCATTTTTGGTACAGTCCAAAAAATCAATTTTCGGATGAAAATCGATGACTCCGGACATGTCGAACGATGCCAAAATGGTCAATATGGATGAAATTTTAACATTTAATCTTTTGACTGTAAATGACTGTTGGATGTGAATTATGACTTTGTCAACTAAAATAAGTGTGTTTAAAGTCATTTCTGTGCCTCAAAGGGGTCAAAATTGAAGCTTTTGAGTAATCAAAACTCTGTAAAAATGGCAATTTTGGTCACTCTGAGGGTTTAAAAAGTGGTTATTCAACATGAGGCACGATCCAATTGCCATTTTGAATCATTTTTGGTACAGTCCAAAAAATCAATTTTCGGATGAAAAACGATGACTCCGGACATGTCGAACGATCCCAAAATGGTCAATATGGATGAAATTTTAACATTTAATCTTTTGACTGTAAATGACTGTTGGATGTGAATTATGACTTTGTCAACTAAAATAAGTGTGTTTAAAGTCATTTCTGTGCCTCAAAGGGGTCAAAATTGAAGCTTTTGAGTAATCAAAACTCTGTAAAAATGGCAATTTTGGTCACTCTGAGGGTTTAAAAAGTGGTCATTCAACATGAGGCACGATCCAATTGACATTTTGAATCATTTTTGGTACAGTCCAAAAAATCAATTTTCGGATGAAAAACAATGACTCCGGACCTGTCGAACGTTCCCAAAATGGTCTATAATGATGAAATTTTAACATTTAATCTTTTGACTGTAAATGACTGTTGGATGTGAATTATGACTTTGTCAACTAAAATAAGTGTGTTTAAAGTCATTTCTGTGCCTCAAAGGGGTCAAAATTGAAGCTTTTGAGTAATCAAAACTCTGTAAAAATGGCAATTTTGGTCACTGTGAGGGTTTAAAAAGTGGTTATTCAACATGAGGCACGATCCAATTGACATTTTGAATCATTTTTGGTACAGTCCAAAAAATCAATTTTCGGATGAAAAACGATGACTCCGGACATGTCGAACGATCCCAAAATGGTCAATATGGATGAAATTTTAACATTTAATCTTTTGACTCTAAATGACTGTTGGATGTGAATTATGACTTTGTCAACTAAAATAAGTGTGTTGAAAGTCATTTCTGTGCCTCAAAGGGGTCAAAATTGCAGCTTTTGAGTAATCAAAACTCTTTAAAATGGCAATTTTGGTCACTGTGAGGGTTTAAAAAGTGGTTATTCAACATGAGGCACGATCCAATTGACATTTTGAATCATTTTTGGTACAATCCAAAAAATTAATTTTCGGATGAAAAACGATGACTCCGGACCTGTCGAACGTTCCCAAAATGGTCTATAATGATGAAATTTTAGCATTTAATCTTTTGACTCTAAATGACTGTTGGATGTGAATTATGACTTTGTCAACTAAAATAAGTGTGTTTAAAGTCATTTCTGTGCCTCAAAGGGGTCAAAATTGCAGCTTTTGAGTAAGCAAAACTCTGTAAAAATGGCAATTTTGGTCACTCTGAGGGTTTAAAAAGTGGTTATTCAACATGAGGCACGATCCAATTGACATTTTGAATCATTTTTGGTACAGTCCAAAAAAATCAATTTTCGGATGAAAAACAATGACTCCGGACATGTCGAACGATCCCAAAATGGTCAATATGGATGAAATTTTAACATTTAATCTTTTGACTCTAAATGACTGTTGGATGTGAATTATGACTTTGTCAACTAAAATAAGTGTGTTTAAAGTCATTTCTGTGCCTGAAATGGGTCAAAATTGAAGCTTTTGAGTAAGCAAAACTCTGTAAAATTGGCAATTTTATTCACTGTGAGGGTTTAAAAAGTGGCTATTCAACATGAGGCACAATCCAATTGACATTTTGAATGATTTTTGGTACAGTCCAAAAAATCAATTTTCGGATGAAAAACAATGACTCCGGACATGTCAAACGATCCCAAAATGGTCAATATGGATGAAATTTTAACATTTAATCTTTTGACTGTAACTGACTGTTGGATGTGAATTATGACTTTGTCAACTAAAATAAGTGTGTTTAAAGTCATTTCTGTGCCTCAAAGGGATCAAAATTGAAGCTTTTGAGTAATCAAAACTCTGTAAAAATTGGCAATTTTGGTCACTGTGAGGGTTTCAGAAGTGGTTATTCAACATGAGGCACGATCCAATTGACATTTTGAATGATTTTTGGTATAGTCCAAAAAATCAATTTTCGGATGAAAAACGATGACTCCGGACATGTCGAACGATCCCAAAATGGTCAATATGGATGAAATTTTAACATTTAATCTTTTGACTGTAAATGACTGTTGGATGTGAATTATGACTTTGTCAACTAAAATAAGTGTGTTTAAAGTCATTTCTGTACCTGAAACGGGTCAAAATTGAAGCTTTTGAGTAAGCAAAACTCTGTAAAAATGGCAATTTTGGTCACTCTGAGGGTTTAAAAAGTGGTTATTCAACATGAGGCACGATCCAATTGACATTTTGAATCATTTTTGGTACAGTCCAAAAAATCAATTTTCGGATGAAAAACAATGACTCCGGACATGTCGAACGATCCCAAAATGGTCAATATGGATGAAATTTTAACATTAAATCTTTTGCCTCTAAATGACTGTTGGATGTGAATTATGTCTTTGTCAACTAAAATAAGTGTGTTTAAAGTCATTTCTGTGCCTGAAATGGGTCAAAATTGAAGCTTTTGAGTAAGCAAAACTCTGTAAAATTGGCAATTTTATTCACTGTGAGGGTTTAAAAAGTGGCTATTCAACATGAGGCACAATCCAATTGACATTTTGAATGATTTTTGGTACAGTCCAAAAAATCAATTTTCGGATGAAAAACAATGACTCCGGACATGTCGAACGATCCCAAAATGGTCAATATGGATGAAATTTTAACATTTATTCTTTTGACTGTAACTGACTGTTGGATGTGAATTATGACTTTTTCAACTAAAATAAGTGTGTTTAAAGTCATTTCTGTGCCTGAAACGGGTCAAAATTGAAGCTTTTGAGTAAGCAAAACTCTGTAAAAATGGCAATTTTGGTCACTCTGAGGGTTTAAAAAGTGGTCATTCAACATGAGGCACGATCCAATTGACATTTTGAATCATTTTTGGTACAGTCTAAAAAATCAATTTTCGGATGAAAAACAATGACTCCGGACATGTCAAACGATCCCAAAATGGTCAATATGGATGAAATTTTAACATTTAATCTTTTGTCTGTAAATGACTGTTGGATGTGAAATATGACTTTGTCAACTAAAATAAGTGTGTTTAAAGTCATTTCTGTGCCTGAAATGGGTCAAAATTGAAGCTTTTGAGTAAGCAAAACTCTGTAAAATTGGCAATTTTGGTCACTGTGAGGGTTTAAAAAGTGGTTATTCAACATGAGGCACGATCCAATTGACATTTTGAATGATTTTTGGTACAGTCCAAAAAATCAATTTTCGGATGAAAAACGATGACTCCGGACATGTCGAACGATCCCAAAATGGTCAATATGGATGAAATTTTAACATTTATTCTTTTGACTGTAAATGACTGTTGGATGTGAATTATGACTTTGTCAACTAAAATAAGTGTGTTTAAAGTCATTTCTGTGCCTCAAAGGGGTCAAAATTGAAGCTTTTGAGTAATCAAAACTCTGTAAAAATGGCAATTTTGGTCACTGTGAGGGTTTAAAAAGTGGTTATTCAACATGAGGCACGATCCAATTGACATTTTGAATCATTTCTGGTACAGTCCAAAAAAATCAATTTTCGGATGAAAAACGATGACTCCGGACATGCCGAACGATCCCAAAATGGTCAATATGGATGAAATTTTAACATTTAATCTTTTGACTGTAAATGACTGTTGGATGTGAATTATGACTTTGTCAGCTAAAATAAGTGTGTTTAAAGTCATTTCTGTGCCTCAAAGGGGTCAAAATTGAAGCTTTTGAGTAATCAAAACTCTGTAAAAATGGCAATTTTGGTCACTCTGAGGGTTTAAAAAGTGGTTATTCAACATGAGGCACGATCCAATTGCCATTTTGAATCATTTTTGGTACAGTCCAAAAAATCAATTTTCGGATGAAAATCGATGACTCCGGACATGTCAAACGATCCCAAAATGGTCAATATGGATGAAATTTTAACATTTAATCTTTTGACTGTAAATGACTGTTGGATGTGAATTATGACTTTGTGAACTAAAATAAGTGTGTTTAAAGTCATTTCTCTGCCTCAAAGGGGTCAAAATTGAAGCTTTTGAGTAATCAAAACTCTGTAAAAATGGCAATTTTGGTCACTCTGAGGGTTTAAAAAGTGGTTATTCAACATGAGGCACGATCCAATTGCCATTTTGAATCATTTTTGGTACAGTCCAAAAAATCAATTTTCGGATGAAAAACGATGACTCCGGACATGTCGAACGATCCCAAAATGGTCAATATGGATGAAATTTTAACATTTATTCTTTTGACTGTAAATGACTGTTGGATGTGAATTATGACTTTGTCAACTAAAATAAGTGTGTTTAAAGTCATTTCTGTGCCTCAAAGGGGTCAAAATTGAAGCTTTTGAGTAATCAAAACTCTGTAAAAATGGCAATTTTGGTCACTCTGAGGGTTTAAAAAGTGGTTATTCAACATGAGGCACGATCCAATTGCCATTTTGAATCATTTTGGTACAGTCCAAAAAATCAATTTTCAGATGAAAAACGATGACTCCGGACATGTCGAACGATCCCAAAATGGTCAATATGGACGAAATTTTAACATTTAATCTTTTGACTGTAAATGACTGTTGGATGTGAATTATGACTTTGTCAACTAAAATAAGTGTGTTTAAAGTCATTTCTGTGCCTCAAAGGGGTCAAAATTGAAGCTTTTGAGTAATCAAAACTCTGTAAAAATGGCAATTTTGGTCACTCTGAGGGTTTAAAAAGTGGTTATTCAACATGAGGCACGATCCAATTGCCATTTTGAATCATTTTTGGTACAGTCCAAAAAATCAATTTTCGGATGAAAAACGATGACTCCGGACATGTCGAACGATCCCAAAATGGTCAATATGGACGAAATTTTAACATTTAATCTTTTGACTGTAAATGACTGTTGGATGTGAAATATGACTTTGTCAACTAAAATAAGTGTGTTTAAAGTCATTTCTGTGCCTGAAATGGGTCAAAATTGAAGCTTTTGAGTAAGCAAAACTCTGTAAAAATGGCAATTTTGGTCACTCTGAGGGTTTAAAAAGTGGTTATTCAACATGAGGCACGATCCAATTGACATTTTGAATGATTTTTGGTACAGTCCAAAAAATCAATTTTCGGATGAAAAACGATGACTCCGGACATGCCGAACGATCCCAAAATGGTCAATATGGATGAAATTTTAACATTTAATCTTTTGACTGTAAATGACTGTTGGATGTGAATTATGACTTTGTCAACTAAAATAAGTGTGTTTAAAGTTATTTCTGTGCCTCAAAGGGGTCAAAATTGAAGCTTTTGAGTAATCAAAACTCTGTAAAAATGGCAATTTTGGTCACTGTGAGGGTTTAAAAAGTGGTTATTCAACATGAGGCACGATCCAATTGACATTTTGAATCATTTTTGGTACAGTCCAAAAAATCAATTTTCGGATGAAAAACGATGACTCCGGACATGTCGAACGATCCCAAAATGGTCAATATGGATGAAATTTTAACATTTAATCTTTTGACTGTAAATGACTGTTGGATGTGAATTATGACTTTGTCAACTAAAATAAGTGTGTTTAAAGTCATTTCTGTGCCTCAAAGGGGTCAAAATTGAAGCTTTTGAGTAATCAAAACTCTGTAAAAATGGCAATTTTGGTCACTCTGAGGGTTTAAAAAGTGGTCATTCAACATGAGGCACGATCCAATTGACATTTTGAATCATTTTTGGTACAGTCCAAAAAATCAATTTTCGGATGAAAAACGATGACTCCGGACATGTCGAACGATCCCAAAATGGTCAATATGGATGAAATTTTAACATTTAATCTTTTGACTGTAAATGACTGTTGGATGTGAATTATGATTTTGTCAACTAAAATAAGTGTGTTTAAAGTCATTTCTGTGCCTGAAATGGGTCAAAATTGAAGCTTTTGAGTAAGCAAAACTCTGTAAAATTGGCAATTTTGGTCACTGTGAGGGTTTAAAAAGTGGTTATTCAACATGAGGCACGATCCAATTGACATTTTGAATGATTTTTGGTACAGTCTAAAAAATCAATTTTCGGATGAAAAACGATGACTCCGGACATGTCGAACGATCCCAAAATGGTCAATATGGATGAAATTTTAACATTTAATCTTTTGACTGTAAATGACTGTTGGATGTGAATTATGACTTTGTCAACTAAAATAAGTGTGTTTAAAGTCATTTCTGTGCCTCAAAGGGGTCAAAATTGAAGCTTTTGAGTAATCAAAACTCTGTAAAAATGGCAATTTTGGTCACTCTGAGGGTTTAAAAAGTGGTTATTCAACATGAGGCACGATCCAATTGCCATTTTGAATCATTTTTGGTACAGTCCAAAAAATCAATTTTCGGATGAAAAACGATGACTCCGGACATGTCGAACGATCCCAAAATGGTCAATATGGATTAAATTTTAACATTTAATCTTTTGACTGTAAATGACTGTTGGATGTGAATTATGACTTTGTCAACTAAAATAAGTGTGTTTAAAGTCATTTCTGTGCCTCAAAGGGGTCAAAATTGAAGCTTTTGAGTAATCAAAACTCTGTAAAAATGGCAATTTAGATCACTCTGAGGGTTTAAAAAGTGCTTATTCAACATGAGGCACGATCCAATTGACATTTTGAATCATTTTTGGTACAGTCCAAAAAATCAATTTTCGGATGAAAAACGATGATTCCGGACATGCCGAACAATCCCAAAATGGTCAATATGGATGAAATTTTAACATTTAATCTTTTGACTGTAAATGACTGTTGGATGTGAATTATGACTTTGTCAACTAAAATAAGTGTGTTTAAAGTCATTTCTGTGCCTCAAAGGGGTCAAAATGGAAGCTTTTGAGTAATCAAAACTCTGTAAAAATGGCAATTTTGGTCACTGTGAGGGTTTAAAAAGTGGTTATTCAACATGAGGCACGATCCAATTGCCATTTTGAATCATTTTTGGTACAGTCCAAAAAATCAATTTTCGGATGAAAAACGATGACTCCGGACATGTCGAACGATCCCAAAATGGTCAATATGGATTAAATTTTAACATTTAATCTTTTGACTGTAAATGACTGTTGGATGTGAATTATGACTTTGTCAACTAAAATAAGTGTGTTTAAAGTCATTTCTGTGCCTCAAAGGGGTCAAAATTGAAGCTTTTGAGTAATCAAAACTCCATAAAAATGGCAATTTTGGTCACTCTGAGGGTTTAAAAAGTGGTCATTCAACATGAGGCACGATCCAATTGACATTTTTAATCATTTTTGGTACAGTCCAAAAAATCAATTTTCGGTTGAAAAACGATGACTCCGGACATGTCAAACGATCCCAAAATGGTCAATATGGATGAAATTTTAACATTTAATCTTTTGACTGTAAATGACTGTTGGATGTGAATTATGACTTTGTCAACTAAAATAAGTGTGTTTAAAGTCATTTATGTGCCTGAAATGGGTCAAAATTGAAGCTTTTGAGTAAGCAAAACTCTGTAAAATTGGCAATTTTGGTCACTGTGAGGGTTTAAAAAGTGGTTATTCAACATGAGGCACGATCCAATTAACATTTTGAATGATTTTTGGTACAGTCCAAAAAATCAATTTTCGGATGAAAAACGATGAATCCGGACATGTCGAACGATCCCAAAATGGTCAATATGGATGAAATTTTAACATTTAATCTTTTGACTGTAAATGACTGTTGGATGTGAATTATGACTTTGTCAACTAAAATAAGTGTGTTTAAAGTCATTTCTGTGCCTCAAAGGGGTCAAAATTGAAGCTTTTGAGTAATCAAAACTCTGTAAAAATGGCAATTTTGGTCACTGTGAGGGTTTAAAAAGTGGTTATTCAACATGAGGCACGATCCAATTGACATTTTGAATCATTTCTGGTACAGTCCAAAAAATCAATTTTCGGATGAAAAACGATGACTCCGGACATGCCGAACGATCCCAAAATGGTCAATATGTATGAAATTTTAACATTTATTCTTTTGACTGTAAATGACTGTTGGATGTGAATTATGACTTTGTCAACTAAAATAAGTGTGTTTAAAGTCATTTCTGTGCCTCAAAGGGGTCAAAATTGAAGCTTTTGAGTAATCAAAACTCTGTAAAAATGGCAATTTTGGTCACTCTGAGGGTTTAAAAAGTGGTTATTCAACATGAGGCACGATCCAATTGCCATTTTGAATCATTTTTGGTACAGTCCAAAAAATCAATTTTCGGATGAAAAACGATGACTCCGGACATGCCGAACGATCCCAAAATGGTCAATATGGATGAAATTTTAACATTTAATCTTTTGACTGTAAATGACTGTTGGATGTGAATTATGACTTTGTCAACTAAAATAAGTGTGTTTAAAGTCATTTCTGTGCCTCAAAGGGGTCAAAATTGAAGCTTTTGAGTAATCAAAACTCTGTAAAAATGGCAATTTTGTTCACTGTTAGGGTTTAAAAAGTGGTTATTCAACATGAGGCACGATCCAATTGACATTTTGAATCATTTTTGGTACAGTCCAAAAAATCAATTTTCGGATGAAAAACGATGATTCCGGACATGTCGAACGATCCCAAAATGGTCAATATGGCTGAAATTTTAACATTTAATCTTTTGACTGTAAATGACTGTTGGATGTGAATTATGACTTTGTCAACTAAAATAAGTGTGTTTAAAGTCATTTTTGTGCCTCAAAGGGGTCAAAATTGAAGCTTTTGAGTAATCAAAACTCTGTAAAAATGGCAATTTTGGTCACTCTGAGGGTTTAAAAAGTGCTTATTCAACATGAGGCACGATCCAATTGACATTTTGAATCATTTTTGGTACAGTCCAAAAAATCAATTTTCGGATGAAAAACGATGATTCCGGACATGCCGAACAATCCCAAAATGGTCAATATGGATGAAATTTTAACATTTAATCTTTTGACTGTAAATGACTGTTGGATGTGAATTATGACTTTGTCAACTAAAATAAGTGTGTTTAAAGTCATTTCTGTGCCTCAAAGGGGTCAAAATTGAAGCTTTTGAGTAATCAAAACTCTGTAAAAATGGCAATTTTGGTCACTGTGAGGGTTTAAAAAGTGGTTATTCAACATGAGGCATGATCCAATTGACATTTTGAATCATTTTTGGTACAGTCCAAAAAATCAATTTTCGGATGAAAAACGATGACTCCGGACATGTCAAACGATCCCAAAATGGTCAATATGGATGAAATTTTAACATTTAATCTTTTGACTGTAAATGACTGTTGGATGTGAATTATGACTTTGTCAACTAAAATAAGTGTGTTTAAAGTCATTTCTGTGCCTCAAAGGGGTCAAAATTGAAGCTTTTGAGTAAGCAAAACTCTGTAAAATTGGCAATTTTGGTCACTGTGAGGGTTTAAAAAGTGGTTATTCAACATGAGGCACGATCCAATTGCCATTTTGAATCATTTTTGGTACAGTCCAAAAAATCAATTTTCGGATGAAAAACGATGACTCCGGACATGTCGAACGATCCCAAAATGGTCAATATGGATGAAATTTTAACATTTAATCTTTTGACTGTAAATGACTGTTGGATGTGAATTATGACTTTGTCAACTAAAATAAGTGTGTTTAAAGTCATTTCTGTGCCTCAAAGGGGTCAAAATTGAAGCTTTTGAGTAATCAAAACTCTGTAAAAATGGCAATTTTGGTCACTCTGAGGGTTTAAAAAGTGCTTATTCAACATGAGGCACGATCCAATTGACATTTTGAATCATTTTTGGTACAGTCCAAAAAATCAATTTTCGGATGAAAAACGATGATTCCGGACATGCCGAACAATCCCAAAATGGTCAATATGGATGAAATTTTAACATTTAATCTTTTGACTGTAAATGACTGTTGGATGTGAATTATGACTTTGTCAACTAAAATAAGTGTGTTTAAAGTCATTTCTGTGCCTCAAAGGGGTCAAAATTGAAGCTTTTGAGTAATCAAAACTCTGTAAAAATGGCAATTTTGGTCACTGTGAGGGTTTAAAAAGTGGTTATTCAACATGAGGCATGATCCAATTGACATTTTGAATCATTTTTGGTACAGTCCAAAAAATCAATTTTCGGATGAAAAACGATGACTCCGGACATGTCAAACGATCCCAAAATGGTCAATATGGATGAAATTTTAACATTTAATCTTTTGACTGTAAATGACTGTTGGATGTGAATTATGACTTTGTCAACTAAAATAAGTGTGTTTAAAGTCATTTCTGTGCCTCAAAGGGGTCAAAATTGAAGCTTTTGAGTAAGCAAAACTCTGTAAAATTGGCAATTTTGGTCACTGTGAGGGTTTAAAAAGTGGTTATTCAACATGAGGCACGATCCAATTGACATTTTGAATGATTTTTGGTACAGTCCAAAAAATCAATTTTCGGATGAAAAACGATGACTCCGGACATGCCGAACGATCCCAAAATGGTCAATATGGATGAAATTTTAACATTTAATCTTTTGACTGTAAATGACTGTTGGATGTGAATTATGACTTTGTCAACTAAAATAAGTGTGTTTAAAGTCATTTCTGTGCCTCAAAGGGGTCAAAATTGAAGCTTTTGAGTAATCAAAACTCTGTAAAAATGGCAATTTTGGTCACTGTGAGGGTTTAAAAAGTGGTTATTCAACATGAGGCACGATCCAATTGACATTTTGAATCATTTTTGGTACAGTCCAAAAAATCAATTTTCGGATGAAAAACGATGACTCCGGACATGTCGAACGATCCCAAAATGGTCAATATGGATGAAATTTTAACATTTAATCTTTTGACTGTAAATGACTGTTGGATGTGAATTATGACTTTGTCAACTAAAATAAGTGTGTTTAAAGTCATTTCTGTGCCTCAAAGGGGTCAAAATTGAAGCTTTTGAGTAATCAAAACTCTGTAAAAATGGCAATTTTGGTCACTCTGAGGGTTTAAAAAGTGGTCATTCAACATGAGGCATGATCCAATTGCCATTTTGAATCATTTTTGGTACAGTCCAAAAAATCAATTTTCGGATGAAAATCGATGACTCCGGACATGTCGAACGATGCCAAAATGGTCAATATGGATGAAATTTTAACATTTAATCTTTTGACTGTAAATGACTGTTGGATGTGAATTATGACTTTGTCAACTAAAATAAGTGTGTTTAAAGTCATTTCTGTGCCTCAAAGGGGTCAAAATTGAAGCTTTTGAGTAATCAAAACTCTGTAAAAATGGCAATTTTGGTCACTCTGAGGGTTTAAAAAGTGGTTATTCAACATGAGGCACGATCCAATTGCCATTTTGAATCATTTTTGGTACAGTCCAAAAAATCAATTTTCGGATGAAAAACGATGACTCCGGACATGTCGAACGATCCCAAAATGGTCAATATGGATGAAATTTTAACATTTAATCTTTTGACTGTAAATGACTGTTGGATGTGAATTATGACTTTGTCAACTAAAATAAGTGTGTTTAAAGTCATTTCTGTGCCTCAAAGGGGTCAAAATTGAAGCTTTTGAGTAATCAAAACTCTGTAAAAATGGCAATTTTGGTCACTCTGAGGGTTTAAAAAGTGGTCATTCAACATGAGGCACGATCCAATTGACATTTTGAATCATTTTTGGTACAGTCCAAAAAATCAATTTTCGGATGAAAAACAATGACTCCGGACCTGTCGAACGTTCCCAAAATGGTCTATAATGATGAAATTTTAACATTTAATCTTTTGACTGTAAATGACTGTTGGATGTGAATTATGACTTTGTCAACTAAAATAAGTGTGTTTAAAGTCATTTCTGTGCCTCAAAGGGGTCAAAATTGAAGCTTTTGAGTAATCAAAACTCTGTAAAAATGGCAATTTTGGTCACTGTGAGGGTTTAAAAAGTGGTTATTCAACATGAGGCACGATCCAATTGACATTTTGAATCATTTTTGGTACAGTCCAAAAAATCAATTTTCGGATGAAAAACGATGACTCCGGACATGTCGAACGATCCCAAAATGGTCAATATGGATGAAATTTTAACATTTAATCTTTTGACTCTAAATGACTGTTGGATGTGAATTATGACTTTGTCAACTAAAATAAGTGTGTTGAAAGTCATTTCTGTGCCTCAAAGGGGTCAAAATTGCAGCTTTTGAGTAATCAAAACTCTTTAAAATGGCAATTTTGGTCACTGTGAGGGTTTAAAAAGTGGTTATTCAACATGAGGCACGATCCAATTGACATTTTGAATCATTTTTGGTACAATCCAAAAAATTAATTTTCGGATGAAAAACGATGACTCCGGACCTGTCGAACGTTCCCAAAATGGTCTATAATGATGAAATTTTAGCATTTAATCTTTTGACTCTAAATGACTGTTGGATGTGAATTATGACTTTGTCAACTAAAATAAGTGTGTTTAAAGTCATTTCTGTGCCTCAAAGGGGTCAAAATTGCAGCTTTTGAGTAAGCAAAACTCTGTAAAAATGGCAATTTTGGTCACTCTGAGGGTTTAAAAAGTGGTTATTCAACATGAGGCACGATCCAATTGACATTTTGAATCATTTTTGGTACAGTCCAAAAAAATCAATTTTCGGATGAAAAACAATGACTCCGGACATGTCGAACGATCCCAAAATGGTCAATATGGATGAAATTTTAACATTTAATCTTTTGACTCTAAATGACTGTTGGATGTGAATTATGACTTTGTCAACTAAAATAAGTGTGTTTAAAGTCATTTCTGTGCCTGAAATGGGTCAAAATTGAAGCTTTTGAGTAAGCAAAACTCTGTAAAATTGGCAATTTTATTCACTGTGAGGGTTTAAAAAGTGGCTATTCAACATGAGGCACAATCCAATTGACATTTTGAATGATTTTTGGTACAGTCCAAAAAATCAATTTTCGGATGAAAAACAATGACTCCGGACATGTCAAACGATCCCAAAATGGTCAATATGGATGAAATTTTAACATTTAATCTTTTGACTGTAACTGACTGTTGGATGTGAATTATGACTTTGTCAACTAAAATAAGTGTGTTTAAAGTCATTTCTGTGCCTCAAAGGGATCAAAATTGAAGCTTTTGAGTAATCAAAACTCTGTAAAAATTGGCAATTTTGGTCACTGTGAGGGTTTCAGAAGTGGTTATTCAACATGAGGCACGATCCAATTGACATTTTGAATGATTTTTGGTATAGTCCAAAAAATCAATTTTCGGATGAAAAACGATGACTCCGGACATGTCGAACGATCCCAAAATGGTCAATATGGATGAAATTTTAACATTTAATCTTTTGACTGTAAATGACTGTTGGATGTGAATTATGACTTTGTCAACTAAAATAAGTGTGTTTAAAGTCATTTCTGTACCTGAAACGGGTCAAAATTGAAGCTTTTGAGTAAGCAAAACTCTGTAAAAATGGCAATTTTGGTCACTCTGAGGGTTTAAAAAGTGGTTATTCAACATGAGGCACGATCCAATTGACATTTTGAATCATTTTTGGTACAGTCCAAAAAATCAATTTTCGGATGAAAAACAATGACTCCGGACATGTCGAACGATCCCAAAATGGTCAATATGGATGAAATTTTAACATTAAATCTTTTGCCTCTAAATGACTGTTGGATGTGAATTATGTCTTTGTCAACTAAAATAAGTGTGTTTAAAGTCATTTCTGTGCCTGAAATGGGTCAAAATTGAAGCTTTTGAGTAAGCAAAACTCTGTAAAATTGGCAATTTTATTCACTGTGAGGGTTTAAAAAGTGGCTATTCAACATGAGGCACAATCCAATTGACATTTTGAATGATTTTTGGTACAGTCCAAAAAATCAATTTTCGGATGAAAAACAATGACTCCGGACATGTCGAACGATCCCAAAATGGTCAATATGGATGAAATTTTAACATTTATTCTTTTGACTGTAACTGACTGTTGGATGTGAATTATGACTTTTTCAACTAAAATAAGTGTGTTTAAAGTCATTTCTGTGCCTGAAACGGGTCAAAATTGAAGCTTTTGAGTAAGCAAAACTCTGTAAAAATGGCAATTTTGGTCACTCTGAGGGTTTAAAAAGTGGTCATTCAACATGAGGCACGATCCAATTGACATTTTGAATCATTTTTGGTACAGTCTAAAAAATCAATTTTCGGATGAAAAACAATGACTCCGGACATGTCAAACGATCCCAAAATGGTCAATATGGATGAAATTTTAACATTTAATCTTTTGTCTGTAAATGACTGTTGGATGTGAAATATGACTTTGTCAACTAAAATAAGTGTGTTTAAAGTCATTTCTGTGCCTGAAATGGGTCAAAATTGAAGCTTTTGAGTAAGCAAAACTCTGTAAAATTGGCAATTTTGGTCACTGTGAGGGTTTAAAAAGTGGTTATTCAACATGAGGCACGATCCAATTGACATTTTGAATGATTTTTGGTACAGTCCAAAAAATCAATTTTCGGATGAAAAACGATGACTCCGGACATGTCGAACGATCCCAAAATGGTCAATATGGATGAAATTTTAACATTTATTCTTTTGACTGTAAATGACTGTTGGATGTGAATTATGACTTTGTCAACTAAAATAAGTGTGTTTAAAGTCATTTCTGTGCCTCAAAGGGGTCAAAATTGAAGCTTTTGAGTAATCAAAACTCTGTAAAAATGGCAATTTTGGTCACTGTGAGGGTTTAAAAAGTGGTTATTCAACATGAGGCACGATCCAATTGACATTTTGAATCATTTCTGGTACAGTCCAAAAAAATCAATTTTCGGATGAAAAACGATGACTCCGGACATGCCGAACGATCCCAAAATGGTCAATATGGATGAAATTTTAACATTTAATCTTTTGACTGTAAATGACTGTTGGATGTGAATTATGACTTTGTCAGCTAAAATAAGTGTGTTTAAAGTCATTTCTGTGCCTCAAAGGGGTCAAAATTGAAGCTTTTGAGTAATCAAAACTCTGTAAAAATGGCAATTTTGGTCACTCTGAGGGTTTAAAAAGTGGTTATTCAACATGAGGCACGATCCAATTGCCATTTTGAATCATTTTTGGTACAGTCCAAAAAATCAATTTTCGGATGAAAATCGATGACTCCGGACATGTCAAACGATCCCAAAATGGTCAATATGGATGAAATTTTAACATTTAATCTTTTGACTGTAAATGACTGTTGGATGTGAATTATGACTTTGTGAACTAAAATAAGTGTGTTTAAAGTCATTTCTCTGCCTCAAAGGGGTCAAAATTGAAGCTTTTGAGTAATCAAAACTCTGTAAAAATGGCAATTTTGGTCACTCTGAGGGTTTAAAAAGTGGTTATTCAACATGAGGCACGATCCAATTGCCATTTTGAATCATTTTTGGTACAGTCCAAAAAATCAATTTTCGGATGAAAAACGATGACTCCGGACATGTCGAACGATCCCAAAATGGTCAATATGGATGAAATTTTAACATTTATTCTTTTGACTGTAAATGACTGTTGGATGTGAATTATGACTTTGTCAACTAAAATAAGTGTGTTTAAAGTCATTTCTGTGCCTCAAAGGGGTCAAAATTGAAGCTTTTGAGTAATCAAAACTCTGTAAAAATGGCAATTTTGGTCACTCTGAGGGTTTAAAAAGTGGTTATTCAACATGAGGCACGATCCAATTGCCATTTTGAATCATTTTTGGTACAGTCCAAAAAATCAATTTTCAGATGAAAAACGATGACTCCGGACATGTCGAACGATCCCAAAATGGTCAATATGGACGAAATTTTAACATTTAATCTTTTGACTGTAAATGACTGTTGGATGTGAATTATGACTTTGTCAACTAAAATAAGTGTGTTTAAAGTCATTTCTGTGCCTCAAAGGGGTCAAAATTGAAGCTTTTGAGTAATCAAAACTCTGTAAAAATGGCAATTTTGGTCACTCTGAGGGTTTAAAAAGTGGTTATTCAACATGAGGCACGATCCAATTGCCATTTTGAATCATTTTTGGTACAGTCCAAAAAATCAATTTTCGGATGAAAAACGATGACTCCGGACATGTCGAACGATCCCAAAATGGTCAATATGGACGAAATTTTAACATTTAATCTTTTGACTGTAAATGACTGTTGGATGTGAAATATGACTTTGTCAACTAAAATAAGTGTGTTTAAAGTCATTTCTGTGCCTGAAATGGGTCAAAATTGAAGCTTTTGAGTAAGCAAAACTCTGTAAAAATGGCAATTTTGGTCACTCTGAGGGTTTAAAAAGTGGTTATTCAACATGAGGCACGATCCAATTGACATTTTGAATGATTTTTGGTACAGTCCAAAAAATCAATTTTCGGATGAAAAACGATGACTCCGGACATGCCGAACGATCCCAAAATGGTCAATATGGATGAAATTTTAACATTTAATCTTTTGACTGTAAATGACTGTTGGATGTGAATTATGACTTTGTCAACTAAAATAAGTGTGTTTAAAGTTATTTCTGTGCCTCAAAGGGGTCAAAATTGAAGCTTTTGAGTAATCAAAACTCTGTAAAAATGGCAATTTTGGTCACTGTGAGGGTTTAAAAAGTGGTTATTCAACATGAGGCACGATCCAATTGACATTTTGAATCATTTTTGGTACAGTCCAAAAAATCAATTTTCGGATGAAAAACGATGACTCCGGACATGTCGAACGATCCCAAAATGGTCAATATGGATGAAATTTTAACATTTAATCTTTTGACTGTAAATGACTGTTGGATGTGAATTATGACTTTGTCAACTAAAATAAGTGTGTTTAAAGTCATTTCTGTGCCTCAAAGGGGTCAAAATTGAAGCTTTTGAGTAATCAAAACTCTGTAAAAATGGCAATTTTGGTCACTCTGAGGGTTTAAAAAGTGGTCATTCAACATGAGGCACGATCCAATTGACATTTTGAATCATTTTTGGTACAGTCCAAAAAATCAATTTTCGGATGAAAAACGATGACTCCGGACATGTCGAACGATCCCAAAATGGTCAATATGGATGAAATTTTAACATTTAATCTTTTGACTGTAAATGACTGTTGGATGTGAATTATGATTTTGTCAACTAAAATAAGTGTGTTTAAAGTCATTTCTGTGCCTGAAATGGGTCAAAATTGAAGCTTTTGAGTAAGCAAAACTCTGTAAAATTGGCAATTTTGGTCACTGTGAGGGTTTAAAAAGTGGTTATTCAACATGAGGCACGATCCAATTGACATTTTGAATGATTTTTGGTACAGTCTAAAAAATCAATTTTCGGATGAAAAACGATGACTCCGGACATGTCGAACGATCCCAAAATGGTCAATATGGATGAAATTTTAACATTTAATCTTTTGACTGTAAATGACTGTTGGATGTGAATTATGACTTTGTCAACTAAAATAAGTGTGTTTAAAGTCATTTCTGTGCCTCAAAGGGGTCAAAATTGAAGCTTTTGAGTAATCAAAACTCTGTAAAAATGGCAATTTTGGTCACTCTGAGGGTTTAAAAAGTGGTTATTCAACATGAGGCACGATCCAATTGCCATTTTGAATCATTTTTGGTACAGTCCAAAAAATCAATTTTCGGATGAAAAACGATGACTCCGGACATGTCGAACGATCCCAAAATGGTCAATATGGATTAAATTTTAACATTTAATCTTTTGACTGTAAATGACTGTTGGATGTGAATTATGACTTTGTCAACTAAAATAAGTGTGTTTAAAGTCATTTCTGTGCCTCAAAGGGGTCAAAATTGAAGCTTTTGAGTAATCAAAACTCTGTAAAAATGGCAATTTAGATCACTCTGAGGGTTTAAAAAGTGCTTATTCAACATGAGGCACGATCCAATTGACATTTTGAATCATTTTTGGTACAGTCCAAAAAATCAATTTTCGGATGAAAAACGATGATTCCGGACATGCCGAACAATCCCAAAATGGTCAATATGGATGAAATTTTAACATTTAATCTTTTGACTGTAAATGACTGTTGGATGTGAATTATGACTTTGTCAACTAAAATAAGTGTGTTTAAAGTCATTTCTGTGCCTCAAAGGGGTCAAAATGGAAGCTTTTGAGTAATCAAAACTCTGTAAAAATGGCAATTTTGGTCACTGTGAGGGTTTAAAAAGTGGTTATTCAACATGAGGCACGATCCAATTGCCATTTTGAATCATTTTTGGTACAGTCCAAAAAATCAATTTTCGGATGAAAAACGATGACTCCGGACATGTCGAACGATCCCAAAATGGTCAATATGGATTAAATTTTAACATTTAATCTTTTGACTGTAAATGACTGTTGGATGTGAATTATGACTTTGTCAACTAAAATAAGTGTGTTTAAAGTCATTTCTGTGCCTCAAAGGGGTCAAAATTGAAGCTTTTGAGTAATCAAAACTCCATAAAAATGGCAATTTTGGTCACTCTGAGGGTTTAAAAAGTGGTCATTCAACATGAGGCACGATCCAATTGACATTTTTAATCATTTTTGGTACAGTCCAAAAAATCAATTTTCGGTTGAAAAACGATGACTCCGGACATGTCAAACGATCCCAAAATGGTCAATATGGATGAAATTTTAACATTTAATCTTTTGACTGTAAATGACTGTTGGATGTGAATTATGACTTTGTCAACTAAAATAAGTGTGTTTAAAGTCATTTATGTGCCTGAAATGGGTCAAAATTGAAGCTTTTGAGTAAGCAAAACTCTGTAAAATTGGCAATTTTGGTCACTGTGAGGGTTTAAAAAGTGGTTATTCAACATGAGGCACGATCCAATTAACATTTTGAATGATTTTTGGTACAGTCCAAAAAATCAATTTTCGGATGAAAAACGATGAATCCGGACATGTCGAACGATCCCAAAATGGTCAATATGGATGAAATTTTAACATTTAATCTTTTGACTGTAAATGACTGTTGGATGTGAATTATGACTTTGTCAACTAAAATAAGTGTGTTTAAAGTCATTTCTGTGCCTCAAAGGGGTCAAAATTGAAGCTTTTGAGTAATCAAAACTCTGTAAAAATGGCAATTTTGGTCACTGTGAGGGTTTAAAAAGTGGTTATTCAACATGAGGCACGATCCAATTGACATTTTGAATCATTTCTGGTACAGTCCAAAAAATCAATTTTCGGATGAAAAACGATGACTCCGGACATGCCGAACGATCCCAAAATGGTCAATATGTATGAAATTTTAACATTTATTCTTTTGACTGTAAATGACTGTTGGATGTGAATTATGACTTTGTCAACTAAAATAAGTGTGTTTAAAGTCATTTCTGTGCCTCAAAGGGGTCAAAATTGAAGCTTTTGAGTAATCAAAACTCTGTAAAAATGGCAATTTTGGTCACTCTGAGGGTTTAAAAAGTGGTTATTCAACATGAGGCACGATCCAATTGCCATTTTGAATCATTTTTGGTACAGTCCAAAAAATCAATTTTCGGATGAAAAACGATGATTCCGGACATGCCGAACAATCCCAAAATGGTCAATATGGATGAAATTTTAACATTTAATCTTTTGACTGTAAATGACTGTTGGATGTGAATTATGACTTTGTCAACTAAATTAAGTGTGTTTAATGTCATTTCTGTGCCTCAAAGGGGTCAAAATTGAAGCTTTTGAGTAATCAAAACTCTGTAAAAATGGCAAATTTGGTCACTGTGAGGGTTTAAAAAGTGGTTATTCAACATGAGGCACGATCCAATTGCCATTTTGAATCATTTTTGGTACAGTCCCAAAAATCAATTTTCGGATGAAAAACGATGACTCCGGACATGTCGAACGATCCCAAAATGGTCAATATGGATGAAATTTTAACATTTAGTCTTTTGACTGTAAATGACTGTTGGATGTGAATTATGACTTTGTCAACTAAAATAAGTGTGTTTAAAGTCATTTTTGTGCCTCAAAGGGGTCAAAATTGAAGCTTTTGAGTAATCAAAACTCTGTAAAAATGGCAATTTCGGTCACTCTGAGGGTTTAAAAAGTGGTCATTCAACATGAGGCACGATCCAATTGACATTTTTAATCATTTTTGGTACAGTCCAAAAAATCAATTTTCGGTTGAAAAACGATGACTCCGGACATGTCAAACGATCCCAAAATGGTCAATATGGATGAAATTTTAACATTTAATCTTTTGACTGTAAATGACTGTTGGATGTGAATTATGACTTTGTCAACTAAAATAAGTGTGTTTAAAGTCATTTCTGTGCCTCAAAGGGGTCAAAATTGAAGCTTTTGAGTAATCAAAACTCTGTAAAAATGGCAATGTTGGTCACTCTGAGGGTTTAAAAAGTGGTTATTCAACATGAGGCACGATCCAATTGCCATTTTGAATCATTTTTGGTACAGTCCAAAAAATCAATTTTCGGATGAAAAACGATGACTCCGGACATGTCGAACGATCCCAAAATGGTCAATATGGATGAAATTTTAACATTTATTCTTTTGACTGTAAATGACTGTTGGATGTGAATTATGACTTTGTCAACTAAAATAAGTGTGTTTAAAGTCATTTCTGTGCCTCAAAGGGGTCAAAATTGAAGCTTTTGAGTAATCAAAACTCTGTAAAAATGGCAATTTTGGTCACTGTGAGGGTTTAAAAAGTGGTTATTCAACATGAGGCATGATCCAATTGACATTTTGAATCATTTTTGGTACAGTCCAAAAAATCAATTTTCGGATGAAAAACGATGACTCCGGACATGTCAAACGATCCCAAAATGGTCAATATGGATGAAATTTTAACATTTAATCTTTTGACTGTAAATGACTGTTGGATGTGAATTATGACTTTGTCAACTAAAATAAGTGTGTTTAAAGTCATTTCTGTGCCTCAAAGGGGTCAAAATTGAAGCTTTTGAGTAATCAAAACTCTGTAAAAATGGCAATTTTGGTCACTCTGAGGGTTTAAAAAGTGCTTATTCAACATGAGGCACGATCCAATTGCCATTTTGAATCATTTTTGGTACAGTCCAAAAAATCAATTTTCGGATGAAAAACGATGACTCCGGACATGTCGAACGATCCCAAAATGGTCAATATGGATGAAATTTTAACATTTAATCTTTTGACTGTAAATGACTGTTGGATGTGAATTATGACTTTGTCAACTAAAATAAGTGTGTTTAAAGTCATTTCTGTGCCTCAAAGGGGTCAAAATTGAAGCTTTTGAGTAATCAAAACTCTGTAAAAATGGCAATTTTGGTCACTCTGAGGGTTTAAAAAGTGGTCATTCAACATGAGGCACGATCCAATTGACATTTTGAATCATTTTTGGTACAGTCCAAAAAATCAATTTTCGGATGAAAAACGATGACTCCGGACATGTCGAACGATCCCAAAATGGTCAATATGGATGAAATTTTAACATTTAATCTTTTGACTGTAAATGACTGTTGGATGTGAATTATGACTTTGTCAACTAAAATAAGTGTGTTTAAAGTCATTTCTGTGCCTGAAATGGGTCAAAATTGAAGCTTTTGAGTAAGCAAAACTCTGTAAAATTGGCAATTTTGGTCACTGTGAGGGTTTAAAAAGTGGTTATTCAACATGAGGCACGATCCAATTGACATTTTGAATGATTTTTGGTACAGTCCAAAAAATCAATTTTCGGATGAAAAACGATGACTCCGGACATGTCGAACGATCCCAAAATGGTCAATATGGATGAAATTTTAACATTTAATCTTTTGACTGTAAATGACTGTTGGATGTGAATTATGACTTTGTCAACTAAAATAAGTGTGTTTAAAGTCATTTCTGTGCCTCAAAGGGGTCAAAATTGAAGCTTTTGAGTAATCAAAACTCTGTAAAAATGGCAATTTTGGTCACTCTGAGGGTTTAAAAAGTGCTTATTCAACATGAGGCACGATCCAATTGACATTTTGAATCATTTTTGGTACAGTCCAAAAAATCAATTTTCGGATGAAAAACGATGATTCCGGACATGCCGAACAATACCAAAATGGTCAATATGGATGAAATTTTAACATTTAATCTTTTGACTGTAAATGACTGTTGGATGTGAATTATGACTTTGTCAACTAAAATAAGTGTGTTTAAAGTCATTTCTGTGCCTCAAAGGGGTCAAAATGGAAGCTTTTGAGTAATCAAAACTCTGTAAAAATGGCAATTTTGGTCACTGTGAGGGTTTAAAAGGTGGTTATTCAACATGAGGCACGATCCAATTGCCATTTTGAATCATTTTTGGTACAGTCCAAAAAATCAATTTTCGGATGAAAAACGATGACTCCGGACATGTCGAACGATCCCAAAATGGTCAATATGGATTAAATTTTAACATTTAATCTTTTGACTGTAAATGACTGTTGGATGTGAATTATGACTTTGTCAACTAAAATAAGTGTGTTTAAAGTCATTTCTGTGCCTCAAAGGGGTCAAAATTGAAGCTTTTGAGTAATCAAAACTCCATAAAAATGGCAATTTTGGTCACTCTGAGGGTTTAAAAAGTGGTCATTCAACATGAGGCACGATCCAATTGACATTTTGAATAATTTTTGGTACAGTCCAAAAAATCAATTTTCGGATGAAAAACGATGACTCCGGACATGTCGAACGATCCCAAAATGGTCAATAGGGATGAAATTTTAACATTTAATCTTTTGACTGTAAATGACTGTTGGATGTGAATTATGACTTTGTCAACTAAAATAAGTGTGTTTAAAGTCATTTCTGTGCCTCAAAGGGATCAAAATTGAAGCTTTTGAGTAATCAAAACTCTGTAAAAATGGCAATTTTGGTCACTCTGAGGGTTTAAAAAGTGGTCATTCAACATGAGGCACGATCCAATTGACATTTTGAATCATTTTTGGTACAGTCCAAAAAATCAATTTTCGGATGAAAAACGATGACTCCGGACATGTCGAACGATCCCAAAATGGTCAATATGGATGAAATTTTAACATTTAATCTTTTGACTGTAAATGACTGTTGGATGTGAATTATGACTTTGTCAACTAAAATAAGTGTGTTTAAAGTCATTTCTGTGCCTCAAAGGGGTCAAAATTGAAGCTTTTGAGTAATCAAAACTCTGTAAAAATGGCAATTTTGGTCACTCTGAGAGTTTAAAAAGTGCTTATTCAACATGAGGCATGATCCAATTGACATTTTGAATCATTTTTGGTACAGTCCAAAAAATCAATTTTCGGATGAAAAACGATGATTCCGGACATGCCGAACGATCCCAAAATGGTCAATATGGATTAAATTTTAACATTTAATCTTTTGACTGTAAATGACTGTTGGATGTGAATTATGACTTTGTCAACTAAAATAAGTGTGTTTAAAGTCATTTCTGTGCCTCAAAGGGGTCAAAATTGAAGCTTTTGAGTAATCAAAACTCCATAAAAATGGCAATTTTGGTCACTCTGAGGGTTTAAAAAGTGGTCATTCAACATGAGGCACGATCCAATTGACATTTTTAATCATTTTTGGTACAGTCCAAAAAATCAATTTTCGGTTGAAAAACGATGACTCCGGACATGTCAAACGATCCCAAAATGGTCAATATGGATGAAATTTTAACATTTAATCTTTTGACTGTAAATGACTGTTGGATGTGAATTATGACTTTGTCAACTAAAATAAGTGTGTTTAAAGTCATTTCTGTGCCTGAAATGGGTCAAAATTGAAGCTTTTGAGTAAGCAAAACTCTGTAAAATTGGCAATTTTGGTCACTGTGAGGGTTTAAAAAGTGGTTATTCAACATGAGGCACGATCCAATTTACATTTTGAATGATTTTTGGTACAGTCCAAAAAATCAATTTTCGGATGAAAAACGATGAATCCGGACATGTCGAACGATCCCAAAATGGTCAATATGGATGAAATTTTAACATTTAATCTTTTGACTGTAAATGACTGTTGGATGTGAATTATGACTTTGTCAACTAAAATAAGTGTGTTTAAAGTCATTTCTGTGCCTCAAAGGGGTCAAAATTGAAGCTTTTGAGTAATCAAAACTCTGTAAAAATGGCAATTTTGGTCACTGTGAGGGTTTAAAAAGTGGTTATTCAACATGAGGCACGATCCAATTGACATTTTGAATCATTTCTGGTACAGTCCAAAAAATCTATTTTCGGATGAAAAACGATGACTCCGGACATGCCGAACGATCCCAAAATGGTCAATATGGATGAAATTTTAACATTTATTCTTTTGACTGTAAATGACTGTTGGATGTGAATTATGACTTTGTCAACTAAAATAAGTGTGTTTAAAGTCATTTCTGTGCCTCAAAGGGGTCAAAATTGAAGCTTTTGAGTAATCAAAACTCTGTAAAAATGGCAATTTTGGTCACTCTGAGGGTTTAAAAAGTGGTTATTCAACATGAGGCACGATCCAATTGCCATTTTGAATCATTTTTGGTACAGTCCAAAAAATCAATTTTCGGATGAAAAACGATGACTCCGGACATGCCGAACGATCCCAAAATGGTCAATATGGATGAAATTTTAACATTTAATCTTTTGACTGTAAATGACTGTTGGATGTGAATTATGACTTTGTCAACTAAAATAAGTGTGTTTAAAGTCATTTCTGTGCCTCAAAGGGGTCAAAATTGAAGCTTTTGAGTAATCAAAACTCTGTAAAAATGGCAATTTTGTTCACTGTTAGGGTTTAAAAAGTGGTTATTCAACATGAGGCACGATCCAATTGACATTTTGAATCATTTTTGGTACAGTCCAAAAAATCAATTTTCGGATGAAAAACGATGACTCCGGACATGTCGAACGATCCCAAAATGGTCAATATGGATGAAATTTTAACATTTAATCTTTTGACTGTAAATGACTGTTGGATGTGAATTATGACTTTGTCAACTAAAATAAGTGTGTTTAAAGTCATTTCTGTGCCTCAAAGGGGTCAAAATTGAAGCTTTTGAGTAATCAAAACTCTGTAAAAATGGCAATTTTGGTCACTCTGAGGGTTTAAAAAGTGGTCATTCAACATGAGGCACGATCCAATTGACATTTTGAATCATTTTTGGTACAGTCCAAAAAATCAATTTTCGGATGAAAAACGATGACTCCGGACATGTCGAACGATCCCAAAATGGTCAATATGGATGAAATTTTAACATTTAATCTTTTGACTGTAAATGACTGTTGGATGTGAATTATGACTTTGTCAACTAAAATAAGTGTGTTTAAAGTCATTTCTGTGCCTGAAATGGGTCAAAATTGAAGCTTTTGAGTAATCAAAACTCTGTAAAAATGGCAATTTTGGTCACTCTGAGGGTTTAAAAAGTGGTTATTCAACATGAGGCACGATCCAATTGCCATTTTGAATCATTTTTGGTACAGTCCAAAAAATCAATTTTCGGATGAAAAACGATGACTCCGGACATGTCGAACGATCCCAAAATGGTCAATATGGATGAAATTTTAACATTTAATCTTTTGACTGTAAATGACTGTTGGATGTGAATTATGACTTTGTCAACTAAAATAAGTGTGTTTAAAGTCATTTCTGTGCCTCAAAGGGGTCAAAATTGAAGCTTTTGAGTAATCAAAACTCTGTAAAAATGGCAATTTTGGTCACTCTGAGGGTTTAAAAAGTGCTTATTCAACATGAGGCACGATCCAATTGACATTTTGAATCATTTTTGGTACAGTCCAAAAAATCAATTTTCGGATGAAAAACGATGATTCCGGACATGCCGAACAATCCCAAAATGGTCAATATGGATGAAATTTTAACATTTAATCTTTTGACTGTAAATGACTGTTGGATGTGAATTATGACTTTGTCAACTAAAATAAGTGTGTTTAAAGTCATTTCTGTGCCTCAAAGTGGTCAAAATGGAAGCTTTTGAGTAATCAAAACTCTGTAAAAATGGCAATTTTGGTCACTGTGAGGGTTTAAAAGGTGGTTATTCAACATGAGGCACGATCCAATTGCCATTTTGAATCATTTTTGGTACAGTCCAAAAAATCAATTTTCGGATGAAAAACGATGACTCCGGACATGTCGAACGATCCCAAAATGGTCAATATGGATTAAATTTTAACATTTAATCTTTTGACTGTAAATGACTGTTGGATGTGAATTATGACTTTGTCAACTAAAATAAGTGTGTTTAAAGTCATTTCTGTGCCTCAAAGGGGTCAAAATTGAAGCTTTTGAGTAATCAAAACTCCATAAAAATGGCAATTTTGGTCACTCTGAGGGTTTAAAAAGTGGTCATTCAACATGAGGCACGATCCAATTGATATTTTTAATCATTTTTGGTACAGTCCAAAAAATCAATTTTCGGTTGAAAAACGATGACTCCGGACATGTCAAACGATCCCAAAATGGTCAATATGGATGAAATTTTAACATTTAATCTTTTGACTGTAAATGACTGTTGGATGTGAATTATGACTTTGTCAACTAAAATAAGTGTGTTTAAAGTCATTTCTGTGCCTGAAATGGGTCAAAATTGAAGCTTTTGAGTAAGCAAAACTCTGTAAAATTGGCAATTTTGTTCACTGTGAGGGATGAAAAACGATGAATCCGGACATGTCGAACGATCCCAAAATGGTCAATATGGATGAAATTTTAACATTTATTCTTTTGACTGTAAATGACTGTTGGATGTGAATTATGACTTTGTCAACTAAAATAAGTGTGTTTAAAGTCATTTCTGTGCCTCAAAGGGGTCAAAATTGAAGCTTTTGAGTAATCAAAACTCTGTAAAAATTGCAATTTTGGTCACTCTGAGGGTTTAAAAAGTGGTTATTCAACATGAGGCACGATCCAATTGCCATTTTGAATCATTTTTGGTACAGTCCAAAAAATCAATTTTCGGATGAAAAACGATGACTCCGGACATGCCGAACGATCCCAAAATGGTCAATATGGATGAAATTTTAACATTTAATCTTTTGACTGTAAATGACTGTTGGATGTGAATTATGACTTTGTCAACTAAAATAAGTGTGTTTAAAGTCATTTCTGTGCCTCAAAGGGGTCAAAATGGAAGCTTTTGAGTAATCAAAACTCTGTAAAAATGGCAATTTTGGTCACTGTGAGGGTTTAAAAGGTGGTTATTCAACATGAGGCACGATCCAATTGCCATTTTGAATCATTTTTGGTACAGTCCAAAAAATCAATTTTCGGATGAAAAACGATGACTCCGGACATGTCGAACGATCCCAAAATGGTCAATATGGATTAAATTTTAACATTTAATCTTTTGACTGTAAATGACTGTTGGATGTGAATTATGACTTTGTCAACTAAAATAAGTGTGTTTAAAGTCATTTCTGTGCCTCAAAGGGGTCAAAATTGAAGCTTTTGAGTAATCAAAACTCCATAAAAATGGCAATTTTGGTCACTCTGAGGGTTTAAAAAGTGGTCATTCAACATGAGGCACGATCCAATTGACATTTTGAATAATTTTTGGTACAGTCCAAAAAATCAATTTTCGGATGAAAAACGATGACTCCGGACATGTCGAACGATCCCAAAATGGTCAATAGGGATGAAATTTTAACATTTAATCTTTTGACTGTAAATGACTGTTGGATGTGAATTATGACTTTGTCAACTAAAATAAGTGTGTTTAAAGTCATTTCTGTGCCTCAAAGGGATCAAAATTGAAGCTTTTGAGTAATCAAAACTCTGTAAAAATGGCAATTTTGGTCACTCTGAGGGTTTAAAAAGTGGTCATTCAACATGAGGCACGATCCAATTGACATTTTGAATCATTTTTGGTACAGTCCAAAAAATCAATTTTCGGATGAAAAACGATGACTCCGGACATGTCGAACGATCCCAAAATGGTCAATATGGATGAAATTTTAACATTTAATCTTTTGACTGTAAATGACTGTTGGATGTGAATTATGACTTTGTCAACTAAAATAAGTGTGTTTAAAGTCATTTCTGTGCCTCAAAGGGGTCAAAATTGAAGCTTTTGAGTAATCAAAACTCTGTAAAAATGGCAATTTTGGTCACTCTGAGAGTTTAAAAAGTGCTTATTCAACATGAGGCATGATCCAATTGACATTTTGAATCATTTTTGGTACAGTCCAAAAAATCAATTTTCGGATGAAAAACGATGATTCCGGACATGCCGAACGATCCCAAAATGGTCAATATGGATTAAATTTTAACATTTAATCTTTTGACTGTAAATGACTGTTGGATGTGAATTATGACTTTGTCAACTAAAATAAGTGTGTTTAAAGTCATTTCTGTGCCTCAAAGGGGTCAAAATTGAAGCTTTTGAGTAATCAAAACTCCATAAAAATGGCAATTTTGGTCACTCTGAGGGTTTAAAAAGTGGTCATTCAACATGAGGCACGATCCAATTGACATTTTTAATCATTTTTGGTACAGTCCAAAAAATCAATTTTCGGTTGAAAAACGATGACTCCGGACATGTCAAACGATCCCAAAATGGTCAATATGGATGAAATTTTAACATTTAATCTTTTGACTGTAAATGACTGTTGGATGTGAATTATGACTTTGTCAACTAAAATAAGTGTGTTTAAAGTCATTTCTGTGCCTGAAATGGGTCAAAATTGAAGCTTTTGAGTAAGCAAAACTCTGTAAAATTGGCAATTTTGGTCACTGTGAGGGTTTAAAAAGTGGTTATTCAACATGAGGCACGATCCAATTTACATTTTGAATGATTTTTGGTACAGTCCAAAAAATCAATTTTCGGATGAAAAACGATGAATCCGGACATGTCGAACGATCCCAAAATGGTCAATATGGATGAAATTTTAACATTTAATCTTTTGACTGTAAATGACTGTTGGATGTGAATTATGACTTTGTCAACTAAAATAAGTGTGTTTAAAGTCATTTCTGTGCCTCAAAGGGGTCAAAATTGAAGCTTTTGAGTAATCAAAACTCTGTAAAAATGGCAATTTTGGTCACTGTGAGGGTTTAAAAAGTGGTTATTCAACATGAGGCACGATCCAATTGACATTTTGAATCATTTCTGGTACAGTCCAAAAAATCTATTTTCGGATGAAAAACGATGACTCCGGACATGCCGAACGATCCCAAAATGGTCAATATGGATGAAATTTTAACATTTATTCTTTTGACTGTAAATGACTGTTGGATGTGAATTATGACTTTGTCAACTAAAATAAGTGTGTTTAAAGTCATTTCTGTGCCTCAAAGGGGTCAAAATTGAAGCTTTTGAGTAATCAAAACTCTGTAAAAATGGCAATTTTGGTCACTCTGAGGGTTTAAAAAGTGGTTATTCAACATGAGGCACGATCCAATTGCCATTTTGAATCATTTTTGGTACAGTCCAAAAAATCAATTTTCGGATGAAAAACGATGACTCCGGACATGCCGAACGATCCCAAAATGGTCAATATGGATGAAATTTTAACATTTAATCTTTTGACTGTAAATGACTGTTGGATGTGAATTATGACTTTGTCAACTAAAATAAGTGTGTTTAAAGTCATTTCTGTGCCTCAAAGGGGTCAAAATTGAAGCTTTTGAGTAATCAAAACTCTGTAAAAATGGCAATTTTGTTCACTGTTAGGGTTTAAAAAGTGGTTATTCAACATGAGGCACGATCCAATTGACATTTTGAATCATTTTTGGTACAGTCCAAAAAATCAATTTTCGGATGAAAAACGATGACTCCGGACATGTCGAACGATCCCAAAATGGTCAATATGGATGAAATTTTAACATTTAATCTTTTGACTGTAAATGACTGTTGGATGTGAATTATGACTTTGTCAACTAAAATAAGTGTGTTTAAAGTCATTTCTGTGCCTCAAAGGGGTCAAAATTGAAGCTTTTGAGTAATCAAAACTCTGTAAAAATGGCAATTTTGGTCACTCTGAGGGTTTAAAAAGTGGTCATTCAACATGAGGCACGATCCAATTGACATTTTGAATCATTTTTGGTACAGTCCAAAAAATCAATTTTCGGATGAAAAACGATGACTCCGGACATGTCGAACGATCCCAAAATGGTCAATATGGATGAAATTTTAACATTTAATCTTTTGACTGTAAATGACTGTTGGATGTGAATTATGACTTTGTCAACTAAAATAAGTGTGTTTAAAGTCATTTCTGTGCCTGAAATGGGTCAAAATTGAAGCTTTTGAGTAAGCAAAACTCTGTAAAATTGGCAATTTTGGTCACTGTGAGGGTTTAAAAAGTGGTTATTCAACATGAGGCACGATCCAATTGACATTTTGAATGATTTTTGGTACAGTCCAAAAAATCAATTTTCGGATGAAAAACGATGACTCCGGACATGTCGAACGATCCCAAAATGGTCAATATGGATGAAATTTTAACATTTAATCTTTTGACTGTAAATGACTGTTGGATGTGAATTATGACTTTGTCAACTAAAATAAGTGTGTTTAAAGTCATTTCTGTGCCTGAAATGGGTCAAAATTGAAGCTTTTGAGTAATCAAAACTCTGTAAAAATGGCAATTTTGGTCACTCTGAGGGTTTAAAAAGTGGTTATTCAACATGAGGCACGATCCAATTGCCATTTTGAATCATTTTTGGTACAGTCCAAAAAATCAATTTTCGGATGAAAAACGATGACTCCGGACATGTCGAACGATCCCAAAATGGTCAATATGGATGAAATTTTAACATTTAATCTTTTGACTGTAAATGACTGTTGGATGTGAATTATGACTTTGTCAACTAAAATAAGTGTGTTTAAAGTCATTTCTGTGCCTCAAAGGGGTCAAAATTGAAGCTTTTGAGTAATCAAAACTCTGTAAAAATGGCAATTTTGGTCACTCTGAGGGTTTAAAAAGTGCTTATTCAACATGAGGCACGATCCAATTGACATTTTGAATCATTTTTGGTACAGTCCAAAAAATCAATTTTCGGATGAAAAACGATGATTCCGGACATGCCGAACAATCCCAAAATGGTCAATATGGATGAAATTTTAACATTTAATCTTTTGACTGTAAATGACTGTTGGATGTGAATTATGACTTTGTCAACTAAAATAAGTGTGTTTAAAGTCATTTCTGTGCCTCAAAGTGGTCAAAATGGAAGCTTTTGAGTAATCAAAACTCTGTAAAAATGGCAATTTTGGTCACTGTGAGGGTTTAAAAGGTGGTTATTCAACATGAGGCACGATCCAATTGCCATTTTGAATCATTTTTGGTACAGTCCAAAAAATCAATTTTCGGATGAAAAACGATGACTCCGGACATGTCGAACGATCCCAAAATGGTCAATATGGATTAAATTTTAACATTTAATCTTTTGACTGTAAATGACTGTTGGATGTGAATTATGACTTTGTCAACTAAAATAAGTGTGTTTAAAGTCATTTCTGTGCCTCAAAGGGGTCAAAATTGAAGCTTTTGAGTAATCAAAACTCCATAAAAATGGCAATTTTGGTCACTCTGAGGGTTTAAAAAGTGGTCATTCAACATGAGGCACGATCCAATTGATATTTTTAATCATTTTTGGTACAGTCCAAAAAATCAATTTTCGGTTGAAAAACGATGACTCCGGACATGTCAAACGATCCCAAAATGGTCAATATGGATGAAATTTTAACATTTAATCTTTTGACTGTAAATGACTGTTGGATGTGAATTATGACTTTGTCAACTAAAATAAGTGTGTTTAAAGTCATTTCTGTGCCTGAAATGGGTCAAAATTGAAGCTTTTGAGTAAGCAAAACTCTGTAAAATTGGCAATTTTGGTCACTGTGAGGGATGAAAAACGATGAATCCGGACATGTCGAACGATCCCAAAATGGTCAATATGGATGAAATTTTAACATTTATTCTTTTGACTGTAAATGACTGTTGGATGTGAATTATGACTTTGTCAACTAAAATAAGTGTGTTTAAAGTCATTTCTGTGCCTCAAAGGGGTCAAAATTGAAGCTTTTGAGTAATCAAAACTCTGTAAAAATTGCAATTTTGGTCACTCTGAGGGTTTAAAAAGTGGTTATTCAACATGAGGCACGATCCAATTGCCATTTTGAATCATTTTTGGTACAGTCCAAAAAATCAATTTTCGGATGAAAAACGATGACTCCGGACATGCCGAACGATCCCAAAATGGTCAATATGGATGAAATTTTAACATTTAATCTTTTGACTGTAAATGACTGTTGGATGTGAATTATGACTTTGTCAACTAAAATAAGTGTGTTTAAAGTCATTTCTGTGCCTCAAAGGGGTCAAAATTGAAGCTTTTGAGTAATCAAAACTCTGTAAAAATGGCAATTTTGTTCACTGTTAGGGTTTAAAAAGTGGTTATTCAACATGAGGCACGATCCAATTGACATTTTGAATCATTTTTGGTACAGTCCAAAAAATCAATTTTCTGATGAAAAACGATGATTCCGGACATGCCGAACAATCCCAAAATGGTCAATATGGATGAAATTTTAACATTTAATCTTTTGACTGTAAATGACTGTTGGATGTGAATTATGACTTTGTCAACTAAATTAAGTGTGTTTAAAGTCATTTCTGTGCCTCAAAGGGGTCAAAATTGAAGCTTTTGAGTAATCAAAACTCTGTAAAAATGGCAAATTTGGTCACTGTGAGGGTTTAAAAAGTGGTTATTCAACATGAGGCACGATCCAATTGCCATTTTGAATCATTTTTGGTACAGTCCCAAAAATCAATTTTCGGATGAAAAACGATGACTCCGGACATGTCGAACGATCCCAAAATGGTCAATATGGATGAAATTTTAACATTTAATCTTTTGACTGTAAATGACTGTTGGATGTGAATTATGACTTTGTCAACTAAAATAAGTGTGTTTAAAGTCATTTTTGTGCCTCAAAGGGGTCAAAATTGAAGCTTTTGAGTAATCAAAACTCTGTAAAAATGGTAATTTCGGTCACTCTGAGGGTTTAAAAAGTGGTCATTCAACATGAGGCACGATCCAATTGACATTTTTAATCATTTTTGGTACAGTCCAAAAAAATCAATTTTCGGTTGAAAAACGATGACTCCGGACATGTCAAACGATCCCAAAATGGTCAATATGGATGAAATTTTAACATTTAATCTTTTGACTGTAAATGACTGTTGGATGTGAATTATGACTTTGTCAACTAAAATAAGTGTGTTTAAAGTCATTTCTGTGCCTCAAAGGGGTCAAAATTGAAGCTTTTGAGTAATCAAAACTCTGTAAAAATGGCAATGTTGGTCACTCTGAGGGTTTAAAAAGTGGTTATTCAACATGAGGCATGATCCAATTGCCATTTTGAATCATTTTTGGTACAGTCCAAAAAATCAATTTTCGGATGAAAAACGATGACTCCGGACATGTCGAACGATCCCAAAATGGTCAATATGGATGAAATTTTAACATTTATTCTTTTGACTGTAAATGACTGTTGGATGTGAATTATGACTTTGTCAACTAAAATAAGTGTGTTTAAAGTCATTTCTGTGCCTCAAAGGGGTCAAAATTGAAGCTTTTGAGTAATCAAAACTCTGTAAAAATGGCAATTTTGGTCACTGTGAGGGTTTAAAAAGTGGTTATTCAACATGAGGCACGATCCAATTGACATTTTGAATCATTTCTGGTACAGTCCAAAAAATCAATTTTCGGATGAAAACGATGACTCCGGACATGCCGAACGATCCCAAAATGGTCAATATGGATGAAATTTTAACATTTATTCTTTTGACTGTAAATGACTGTTGGATGTGAATTATGACTTTGTCAACTAAAATAAGTGTGTTTAAAGTCATTTCTGTGCCTCAAAGGGGTCAAAATTGAAGCTTTTGAGTAATCAAAACTCTGTAAAAATTGCAATTTTGGTCACTCTGAGGGTTTAAAAAGTGGTTATTCAACATGAGGCACGATCCAATTGCCATTGTGAATCATTTTTGGTACAGTCCAAAAAATCAATTTTCGGATGAAAAACGATGACTCCGGACATGCCGAACGATCCCAAAATGGTCAATATGGATGAAATTTTAACATTTAATCTTTTGACTGTAAATGACTGTTGGATGTGAATTATGACTTTGTCAACTAAAATAAGTGTGTTTAAAGTCATTTCTGTGCCTCAAAGGGGTCAAAATTGAAGCTTTTGAGTAATCAAAACTCTGTAAAAATGGCAATTTTGTTCACTGTTAGGGTTTAAAAAGTGGTTATTCAACATGAGGCACGATCCAATTGACATTTTGAATCATTTTTGGTACAGTCCAAAAAATCAATTTTCTGATGAAAAACGATGATTCCGGACATGCCGAACAATCCCAAAATGGTCAATATGGATGAAATTTTAACATTTAATCTTTTGACTGTAAATGACTGTTGGATGTGAATTATGACTTTGTCAACTAAATTAAGTGTGTTTAAAGTCATTTCTGTGCCTCAAAGGGGTCAAAATTGAAGCTTTTGAGTAATCAAAACTCTGTAAAAATGGCAAATTTGGTCACTGTGAGGGTTTAAAAAGTGGTTATTCAACATGAGGCACGATCCAATTGCCATTTTGAATCATTTTTGGTACAGTCCCAAAAATCAATTTTCGGATGAAAAACGATGACTCCGGACATGTCGAACGATCCCAAAATGGTCAATATGGATGAAATTTTAACATTTAATCTTTTGACTGTAAATGACTGTTGGATGTGAATTATGACTTTGTCAACTAAAATAAGTGTGTTTAAAGTCATTTTTGTGCCTCAAAGGGGTCAAAATTGAAGCTTTTGAGTAATCAAAACTCTGTAAAAATGGCAATTTCGGTCACTCTGAGGGTTTAAAAAGTGGTCATTCAACATGAGGCACGATCCAATTGACATTTTTAATCATTTTTGGTACAGTCCAAAAAATCAATTTTCGGTTGAAAAACGATGACTCCGGACATGTCAAACGATCCCAAAATGGTCAATATGGATGAAATTTTAACATTTAATCTTTTGACTGTAAATGACTGTTGGATGTGAATTATGACTTTGTCAACTAAAATAAGTGTGTTTAAAGTCATTTCTGTGCCTCAAAGGGGTCAAAATTGAAGCTTTTGAGTAATCAAAACTCTGTAAAAATGGCAATGTTGGTCACTCTGAGGGTTTAAAAAGTGGTTATTCAACATGAGGCACGATCCAATTGCCATTTTGAATCATTTTTGGTACAGTCCAAAAAATCAATTTTCGGATGAAAAACGATGACTCCGGACATGTCGAACGATCCCAAAATGGTCAATATGGATGAAATTTTAACATTTATTCTTTTGACTGTAAATGACTGTTGGATGTGAATTATGACTTTGTCAACTAAAATAAGTGTGTTTAAAGTCATTTCTGTGCCTCAAAGGGGTCAAAATTGAAGCTTTTGAGTAATCAAAACTCTGTAAAAATGGCAATTTTGGTCACTGTGAGGGTTTAAAAAGTGGTTATTCAACATGAGGCATGATCCAATTGACATTTTGAATCATTTTTGGTACAGTCCAAAAAATAAATTTTCGGATGAAAAACGATGACTCCGGACATGTCAAACGATCCCAAAATGGTCAATATGGATGAAATTTTAACATTTAATCTTTTGACTGTAAATGACTGTTGGATGTGAATTATGACTTTGTCAACTAAAATAAGTGTGTTTAAAGTCATTTCTGTGCCTCAAAGGGGTCAAAATTGAAGCTTTTGAGTAATCAAAACTCTGTAAAAATGGCAATTTTGGTCACTCTGAGGGTTTAAAAAGTGCTTATTCAACATGAGGCACGATCCAATTGCCATTTTGAATCATTTTTGGTACAGTCCAAAAAATCAATTTTCGGATGAAAAACGATGACTCCGGACATGTCGAACGATCCCAAAATGGTCAATATGGATGAAATTTTAACATTTAATCTTTTGACTGTAAATGACTGTTGGATGTGAATTATGACTTTGTCAACTAAAATAAGTGTGTTTAAAGTCATTTCTGTGCCTCAAAGGGGTCAAAATTGAAGCTTTTGAGTAATCAAAACTCTGTAAAAATGGCAATTTTGGTCACTCTGAGGGTTTAAAAAGTGGTCATTCAACATGAGGCACGATCCAATTGACATTTTGAATCATTTTTGGTACAGTCCAAAAAATCAATTTTCGGATGAAAAACGATGACTCCGGACATGTCGAACGATCCCAAAATGGTCAATATGGATGAAATTTTAACATTTAATCTTTTGACTGTAAATGACTGTTGGATGTGAATTATGACTTTGTCAACTAAAATAAGTGTGTTTAAAGTCATTTCTGTGCCTCAAAGGGGTCAAAATTGAAGCTTTTGAGTAATCAAAACTCTGTAAAAATGGCAATTTTGGTCACTCTGAGGGTTTAAAAAGTGGTCATTCAACATGAGGCATGATCCAATTGCCATTTTGAATCATTTTTGGTACAGTCCAAAAAATCAATTTTCGGATGAAAATCGATGACTCCGGACATGTCGAACGATCCCAAAATGGTCAATATGGATGAAATTTTAACATTTAATCTTTTGACTGTAAATGACTGTTGGATGTGAAATATGACTTTGTCAACTAAAATAAGTGTGTTTAAAGTCATTTCTGTGCCTGAAATGGGTCAAAATTGAAGCTTTTGAGTAGGCAAAACTCTGTAAAATTGGCAATTTTGGTCACTGTGAGGGTTTAAAAAGTGGTTATTCAACATGAGGCACGATCCAATTGACATTTTGAATGATTTTTGGTACAGTCCAAAAAATCAATTTTCGGATGAAAAACGATGACTCCGGACATGCCGAACGATCCCAAAATGGTCAATATGGATGAAATTTTAACATTTAATCTTTTGGCTGTAAATTACTGTTGGATGTGAATTATGACTTTGTCAACTAAAATAAGTGTGTTTAAAGTCATTTCTGTGCCTCAAAGGGGTCAAAATTGAAGCTTTTGATTAATCAAAACTCTGTAAAAATGGCAATTTTGGTCACTGTGAGGGTTTAAAAAGTGGTTATTCAACATGAGGCACGATCCAATTGACATTTTGAATCATTTTTGGTACAGTCCAAAAAAATCAATTTTCGGATGAAAAACGATGACTCCGGACATGTCGAACGATCCCAAAATGGTCAATATGGATGAAATTTTAACATTTAATCTTTTGACTGTAAATGACTGTTGGATGTGAATTATGACTTTGTCAACTAAAATAAGTGTGTTTAAAGTCATTTCTGTGCCTCAAAGGGGTCAAAATTGAAGCTTTTGAGTAATCAAAACTCTGTAAAAATGGCAATTTTGGTCACTCTGAGGGTTTAAAAAGTGGTCATTCAACATGAGGCATGATCCAATTGCCATTTTGAATCATTTTTGGTACAGTCCAAAAAATCAATTTTCGGATGAAAATCGATGACTCCGGACATGTCGAACGATCCCAAAATGGTCAATATGGATGAAATTTTAACATTTAATCTTTTGACTGTAAATGACTGTTGGATGTGAATTATGACTTTGTCAACTAAAAAAAGTGTGTTTAAAGTCATTTCTGTGCCTGAAATGGGTCAAAATTGAAGCTTTTGAGTAATCAAAACTCTGTAAAAATGGCAATTTTGGTCACTCTGAGGGTTTAAAAAGTGGTTATTCAACATGAGGCACGATCCAATTGCCATTTTGAATCATTTTTGGTACAGTCCAAAAAATCAATTTTCGGATGAAAATCGATGACTCCGGACATGTCAAACGATCCCAAAATGGTCAATATGGATGAAATTTTAACATTTAATCTTTTGACTGTAAATGACTGTTGGATGTGAATTATGACTTTGTCAACTAAAATAAGTGTGTTTAAAGTCATTTCTGTGCCTCAAAGGGGTCAAAATTGAAGCTTTTGAGTAATCAAAACTCTGTAAAAATGGCAATTTTGGTCACTCTGAGGGTTTAAAAAGTGGTTATTCAACATGAGGCACGATCCAATTGCCATTTTGAATCATTTTTGGTACAGTCCAAAAAATCAATTTTCGGATGAAAAACGATGACTCCGGACATGTCGAACGATCCCAAAATGGTCAATATGGATGAAATTTTAACATTTATTCTTTTGACTGTAAATGACTGTTGGATGTGAATTATGACTTTGTCAACTAAAATAAGTGTGTTTAAAGTCATTTCTGTGCCTCAAAGGGGTCAAAATTGAAGCTTTTGAGTAATCAAAACTCTGTAAAAATGGCAATTTTGGTCACTCTGAGGGTTTAAAAAGTGGTTATTCAACATGAGGCACGATCCAATTGCCATTTTGAATCATTTTTGGTACAGTCCAAAAAATCAATTTTCGGATGAAAAACGATGACTCCGGACATGTCGAACGATCCCAAAATGGTCAATATGGATGAAATTTTAACATTTAATCTTTTGACTGTAAATGACTGTTGGATGTGAATTATGACTTTGTCAACTAAAATAAGTGTGTTTAAAGTCATTTCTGTGCCTGAAATGGGTCAAAATTGAAGCTTTTGAGTAAGCAAAACTCTGTAAAATTGGCAATTTTGGTCACTGTGAGGGTTTAAAAAGTGGTTATTCAACATGAGGCACGATCCAATTGACATTTTGAATGATTTTTGGTACAGTCCAAAAAATCAATTTTCGGATGAAAAACGATGACTCCGGACATGTCGAACGATCCCAAAATGGTCAATATGGATGAAATTTTAACATTTAATCTTTTGACTGTAAATGACTGTTGGATGTGAATTATGACTTTGTCAACTAAAATAAGTGTGTTTAAAGTCATTTCTGTGCCTCAAAGGGGTCAAAATTGAAGCTTTTGAGTAATCAAAACTCTGTAAAAATGGCAATTTTGGTCACTCTGAGGGTTTAAAAAGTGGTTATTCAACATGAGGCACGATCCAATTGCCATTTTGAATCATTTTTGGTACAGTCCAAAAAATCAATTTTCGGATGAAAAACGATGACTCCGGACATGTCGAACGATCCCAAAATGGTCAATATGGATGAAATTTTAACATTTAATCTTTTGACTGTAAATGACTGTTGGATGTGAATTATGACTTTGTCAACTAAAATAAGTGTGTTTAAAGTCATTTCTGTGCCTCAAAGGGGTCAAAATTGAAGCTTTTGAGTAATCAAAACTCTGTAAAAATGGCAATTTTGGTCACTCTGAGGGTTTAAAAAGTGCTTATTCAACATGAGGCACGATCCAATTGACATTTTGAATCATTTTTGGTACAGTCCAAAAAATCAATTTTCGGATGAAAAACGATGATTCCGGACATGCCGAACAATCCCAAAATGGTCAATATGGATGAAATTTTAACATTTAATCTTTTGACTGTAAATGACTGTTGGATGTGAATTATGACTTTGTCAACTAAAATAAGTGTGTTTAAAGTCATTTCTGTGCCTCAAAGGGGTCAAAATTGAAGCTTTTGAGTAATCAAAACTCTGTAAAAATGGCAATTTTGGTCACTCTGAGGGTTTAAAAAGTGGTTATTCAACATGAGGCACGATCCAATTGCCATTTTGAATCATTTTTGGTACAGTCCAAAAAATCAATTTTCGGATGAAAATCGATGACTCCGGACATGTCAAACGATCCCAAAATGGTCAATATGGATGAAATTTTAACATTTAATCTTTTGACTGTAAATGACTGTTGGATGTGAATTATGACTTTGTCAACTAAAATAAGTGTGTTTAAAGTCATTTCTCTGCCTCAAAGGGGTCAAAATTGAAGCTTTTGAGTAATCAAAACTCTGTAAAAATGGCAATTTTGGTCACTCTGAGGGTTTAAAAAGTGGTTATTCAACATGAGGCACGATCCAATTGCCATTTTGAATCATTTTTGGTACAGTCCAAAAAATCAATTTTCGGATGAAAAACGATGACTCCGGACATGTCGAACGATCCCAAAATGGTCAATATGGATGAAATTTTAACATTTATTCTTTTGACTGTAAATGACTGTTGGATGTGAATTATGACTTTGTCAACTAAAATAAGTGTGTTTAAAGTCATTTCTGTGCCTCAAAGGGGTCAAAATTGAAGCTTTTGAGTAATCAAAACTCTGTAAAAATGGCAATTTTGGTCACTCTGAGGGTTTAAAAAGTGGTTATTCAACATGAGGCACGATCCAATTGCCATTTTGAATCATTTTTGGTACAGTCCAAAAAATCAATTTTCGGATGAAAAACGATGACTCCGGACATGTCGAACGATCCCAAAATGGTCAATATGGATGAAATTTTAACATTTAATCTTTTGACTGTAAATGACTGTTGGATGTGAATTATGACTTTGTCAACTAAAATAAGTGTGTTTAAAGTCATTTCTGTGCCTCAAAGGGGTCAAAATTGAAGCTTTTGAGTAATCAAAACTCTGTAAAAATGGCAATTTTGGTCACTCTGAGGGTTTAAAAAGTGGTCATTCAACATGAGGCACGATCCAATTGACATTTTGAATCATTTTTGGTACAGTCCAAAAAATCAATTTTCGGATGAAAAACAATGACTCCGGACCTGTCGAACGTTCCCAAAATGGTCTATAATGATGAAATTTTAACATTTAATCTTTTGACTGTAAATGACTGTTGGATTTGAATTATGACTTTGTCAACTAAAATAAGTGTGTTTAAAGTCATTTCTGTGCCTCAAAGGGGTCAAAATTGAAGCTTTTGAGTAATCAAAACTCTGTAAAAATGGCAATTTTGGTCACTCTGAGGGTTTAAAAAGTGCTTATTCAACATGAGGCACGATCCAATTGCCATTTTGAATCATTTTTGGTACAGTCCAAAAAATCAATTTTCGGATGAAAAACGATGACTCCGGACATGTCGAACGATCCCAAAATGGTCAATATGGATGAAATTTTAACATTTAATCTTTTGACTGTAAATGACTGTTGTATGTGAATTATGACTTTGTCAACTAAAATAAGTGTGTTTAAAGTCATTTCTGTGCCTCAAAGGGGTCAAAATTGAAGCTTTTGAGTAATCAAAACTCTGTAAAAATGGCAATTTTGGTCACTGTGAGGGTTTAAAAAGTGGTTATTCAACATGAGGCACGATCCAATTGCCATTTTGAATCATTTTTGGTACAGTCCAAAAAATCAATTTTCGGATGAAAAACGATGACTCCGGACATGTCGAACGATCCCAAAATGGTCAATATGGACGAAATTTTAACATTTAATCTTTTGACTGTAAATGACTGTTGGATGTGAAATATGACTTTGTCAACTAAAATAAGTGTGTTTAAAGTCATTTCTGTGCCTGAAATGGGTCAAAATTGAAGCTTTTGAGTAAGCAAAACTCTGTAAAATTGGCAATTTTGGTCACTGTGAGGGTTTAAAAAGTGGTTATTCAACATGAGGCACGATCCAATTGACATTTTGAATGATTTTTGGTACAGTCCAAAAAATCAATTTTCGGATGAAAAACGATGACTCCGGACATGCCGAACGATCCCAAAATGGTCAATATGGATGAAATTTTAACATTTAATCTTTTGACTGTAAATGACTGTTGGATGTGAATTATGACTTTGTCAACTAAAATAAGTGTGTTTAAAGTCATTTCTGTGCCTCAAAGGGGTCAAAATTGAAGCTTTTGAGTAATCAAAACTCTGTAAAAATGGCAATTTTGGCCACTGTGAGGGTTTAAAAAGTGGTTATTCAACATGAGGCACGATCCAATTGACATTTTGAATCATTTTTGGTACAGTCCAAAAAATCAATTTTCGGATGAAAAACGATGACTCCGGACATGTCGAACGATCCCAAAATGGTCAATATGGATGAAATTTTAACATTTAATCTTTTGACTGTAAATGACTGTTGGATGTGAATTATGACTTTGTCAACTAAAATAAGTGTGTTTAAAGTCATTTCTGTGCCTCAAAGGGGTCAAAATTGAAGCTTTTGAGTAATCAAAACTCTGTAAAAATGGCAATTTTGGTCACTCTGAGGGTTTAAAAAGTGGTCATTCAACATGAGGCACGATCCAATTGACATTTTGAATCATTTTTGGTACAGTCCAAAAAATCAATTTTCGGATGAAAAACGATGACTCCGGACATGTCGAACGATCCCAAAATGGTCAATATGGATGAAATTTTAACATTTAATCTTTTGACTGTAAATGACTGTTGGATGTGAATTATCACTTTGTCAACTAAAATAAGTGTGTTTAAAGTCATTTCTGTGCCTGAAATGGGTCAAAATTGAAGCTTTTGAGTAAGCAAAACTCTGTAAAATTGGCAATTTTGGTCACTGTGAGGGTTTAAAAAGTGGTTATTCAACATGAGGCACGATCCAATTGACATTTTGAATGATTTTTGGTACAGTCCAAAAAATCAATTTTCGGATGAAAAACGATGACTCCGGACATGTCGAACGATCCCAAAATGGTCAATATGGATGAAATTTTAACATTTAATCTTTTGACTGTAAATGACTGTTGGATGTGAATTATGACTTTGTCAACTAAAATAAGTGTGTTTAAAGTCATTTCTGTGCCTCAAAGGGGTCAAAATTGAAGCTTTTGAGTAATCAAAACTCTGTAAAAATGGCAATTTTGGTCACTCTGAGGGTTTAAAAAGTGGTTATTCAACATGAGGCACGATCCAATTGCCATTTTGAATCATTTTTGGTACAGTCCAAAAAATCAATTTTCGGATGAAAAACGATGACTCCGGACATGTCGAACGATCCCAAAATGGTCAATATGGATGAAATTTTAACATTTAATCTTTTGACTGTAAATGACTGTTGGATGTGAATTATGACTTTGTCAACTAAAATAAGTGTGTTTAAAGTCATTTCTGTGCCTCAAAGGGGTCAAAATTGAAGCTTTTGAGTAATCAAAACTCTGTAAAAATGGCAATTTTGGTCACTCTGAGGGTTTAAAAAGTGCTTATTCAACATGAGGCACGATCCAATTGACATTTTGAATCATTTTTGGTACAGTCCAAAAAATCAATTTTCGGATGAAAAACGATGATTCCGGACATGCCGAACAATCCCAAAATGGTCAATATGGATGAAATTTTAACATTTAATCTTTTGACTGTAAATGACTGTTGGATGTGAATTATGACTTTGTCAACTAAAATAAGTGTGTTTAAAGTCATTTCTGTGCCTCAAAGGGGTCAAAATTGAAGCTTTTGAGTAATCAAAACTCTGTAAAAATGGCAATTTTGGTCACTCTGAGGGTTTAAAAAGTGGTTATTCAACATGAGGCACGATCCAATTGCCATTTTGAATCATTTTTGGTACAGTCCAAAAAATCAATTTTCGGATGAAAAACGATGATTCCGGACATGCCGAACAATCCCAAAATGGTCAATATGGATGAAATTTTAACATTTAATCTTTTGACTGTAAATGACTGTTGGATGTGAATTATGACTTTGTCAACTAAAATAAGTGTGTTTTAAGTCATTTCTGTGCCTCAAAGGGGTCAAAATTGAAGCTTTTGAGTAATCAAAACTCTGTAAAAATGGCAATTTTGGTCACTCTGAGGGTTTAAAAAGTGGTTATTCAACATGAGGCACGATCCAATTGCCATTTTGAATCATTTTTGGTACAGTCCAAAAAATCAATTTTCGGATGAAAAACGATGACTCCGGACATGTCGAACGATCCCAAAATGGTCAATATGGATGAAATTTTAACATTTAATCTTTTGACTGTAAATGACTGTTGGATGTGAATTATGACTTTGTCAACTAAAATAAGTGTGTTTAAAGTCATTTCTGTGCCTCAAAGGGGTCAAAATGGAAGCTTTTGAGTAATCAAAACTCTGTAAAAATGGCAATTTTGGTCACTGTGAGGGTTTAAAAAGTGGTTATTCAACATGAGGCACGATCCAATTGCCATTTTGAATCATTTTTGGTACAGTCCAAAAAATCAATTTTCGGATGAAAAACGATGATTCCGGACATGCCGAACAATCCCAAAATGGTCAATATGGATTAAATTTTAACATTTAATCTTTTGACTGTAAATGACTGTTGGATGTGAATTATGACTTTGTCAACTAAAATAAGTGTGTTTAAAGTCATTTCTGTGCCTCAAAGGGGTCAAAATGGAAGCTTTTGAGTAATCAAAACTCTGTAAAAATGGCAATTTTGGTCACTGTGAGGGTTTAAAAAGTGGTTATTCAACATGAGGCACGATCCAATTGCCATTTTGAATCATTTTTGGTACAGTCCAAAAAATCAATTTTCGGATGAAAAACGATGATTCCGGACATGCCGAACAATCCCAAAATGGTCAATATGGATTAAATTTTAACATTTAATCTTTTGACTGTAAATGACTGTTGGATGTGAATTATGACTTTGTCAACTAAAATAAGTGTGTTTAAAGTCATTTCTGTGCCTCAAAGGGGTCAAAATTGAAGCTTTTGAGTAATCAAAACTCCATAAAAATGGCAATTTTGGTCACTCTGAGGGTTTAAAAAGTGGTCATTCAACATGAGGCACGATCCAATTGACATTTTTAATCATTTTTGGTACAGTCCAAAAAATCAATTTTCGGTTGAAAAACGATGACTCCGGACATGTCAAACAATCCCAAAATGGTCAATATGGATGAAATTTTAACATTTAATCTTTTGACTGTAAATGACTGTTGGATGTGAATTATGACTTTGTCAACTAAAATAAGTGTGTTTAAAGTCATTTCTGTGCCTGAAATGGGTCAAAATTGAAGCTTTTGAGTAAGCAAAACTCTGTAAAATTGGAAATTTTGGTCACTGTGAGGGTTTAAAAAGTGGTTATTCAACATGAGGCACGATCCAATTTACATTTTGAATGATTTTTGGTACAGTCCAAAAAATCAATTTTCGGATGAAAAACGATGACTCCGGACATGCCGAACGATCCCAAAATGGTCAATATGGATGAAATTTTAACATTTAATCTTTTGACTGTAAATGACTGTTGGATGTGAATTATGACTTTGTCAACTAAAATAAGTGTGTTTAAAGTCATTTCTGTGCCTCAAAGGGGTCAAAATTGAAGCTTTTGAGTAATCAAAACTCTGTAAAAATGGCAATTTTGTTCACTGTTAGGGTTTAAAAAGTGGTTATTCAACATGAGGCACGATCCAATTGACATTTTGAATCATTTTTGGTACAGTCCAAAAAATCAATTTTCTGATGAAAAACGATGATTCCGGACATGCCGAACAATCCCAAAATGGTCAATATGGATGAAATTTTAACATTTAATCTTTTGACTGTAAATGACTGTTGGATGTGAATTATGACTTTGTCAACTAAATTAAGTGTGTTTAAAGTCATTTCTGTGCCTCAAAGGGGTCAAAATTGAAGCTTTTGAGTAATCAAAACTCTGTAAAAATGGCAAATTTGGTCACTGTGAGGGTTTAAAAAGTGGTTATTCAACATGAGGCACGATCCAATTGCCATTTTGAATCATTTTTGGTACAGTCCCAAAAATCAATTTTCGGATGAAAAACGATGACTCCGGACATGTCGAACGATCCCAAAATGGTCAATATGGATGAAATTTTAACATTTAATCTTTTGACTGTAAATGACTGTTGGATGTGAATTATGACTTTGTCAACTAAAATAAGTGTGTTTAAAGTCATTTTTGTGCCTCAAAGGGGTCAAAATTGAAGCTTTTGAGTAATCAAAACTCTGTAAAAATGGCAATTTCGGTCACTCTGAGGGTTTAAAAAGTGGTCATTCAACATGAGGCACGATCCAATTGACATTTTTAATCATTTTTGGTACAGTCCAAAAAATCAATTTTCGGTTGAAAAACGATGACTCCGGACATGTCAAACGATCCCAAAATGGTCAATATGGATGAAATTTTAACATTTAATCTTTTGACTGTAAATGACTGTTGGATGTGAATTATGACTTTGTCAACTAAAATAAGTGTGTTTAAAGTCATTTCTGTGCCTCAAAGGGGTCAAAATTGAAGCTTTTGAGTAATCAAAACTCTGTAAAAATGGCAATGATGGTCACTCTGAGGGTTTAAAAAGTGGTTATTCAACATGAGGCACGATCCAATTGCCATTTTGAATCATTTTTGGTACAGTCCAAAAAATCAATTTTCGGATGAAAAACGATGACTCCGGACATGTCGAACGATCCCAAAATGGTCAATATGGATGAAATTTTAACATTTATTCTTTTGACTGTAAATGACTGTTGGATGTGAATTATGACTTTGTCAACTAAAATAAGTGTGTTTAAAGTCATTTCTGTGCCTCAAAGGGGTCAAAATTGAAGCTTTTGAGTAATCAAAACTCTGTAAAAATGGCAATTTTGGTCACTGTGAGGGTTTAAAAAGTGGTTATTCAACATGAGGCATGATCCAATTGACATTTTGAATCATTTTTGGTACAGTCCAAAAAATCAATTTTCGGATGAAAAACGATGACTCCGGACATGTCAAACGATCCCAAAATGGTCAATATGGATGAAATTTTAACATTTAATCTTTTGACTGTAAATGACTGTTGGATGTGAATTATGACTTTGTCAACTAAAATAAGTGTGTTTAAAGTCATTTCTGTGCCTCAAAGGGGTCAAAATTGAAGCTTTTGAGTAATCAAAACTCTGTAAAAATGGCAATTTTGGTCACTCTGAGGGTTTAAAAAGTGCTTATTCAACATGAGGCACGATCCAATTGCCATTTTGAATCATTTTTGGTACAGTCCAAAAAATCAATTTTCGGATGAAAAACGATGACTCCGGACATGTCGAACGATCCCAAAATGGTCAATATGGATGAAATTTTAACATTTAATCTTTTGACTGTAAATGACTGTTGGATGTGAATTATGACTTTGTCAACTAAAATAAGTGTGTTTAAAGTCATTTCTGTGCCTCAAAGGGGTCAAAATTGAAGCTTTTGAGTAATCAAAACTCTGTAAAAATGGCAATTTTGGTCACTCTGAGGGTTTAAAAAGTGGTCATTCAACATGAGGCACGATCCAATTGACATTTTGAATCATTTTTGGTACAGTCCAAAAAATCAATTTTCGGATGAAAAACGATGACTCCGGACATGTCGAACGATCCCAAAATGGTCAATATGGATGAAATTTTAACATTTAATCTTTTGACTGTAAATGACTGTTGGATGTGAATTATGACTTTGTCAACTAAAATAAGTGTGTTTAAAGTCATTTCTGTGCCTCAAAGGGGTCAAAATTGAAGCTTTTGAGTAATCAAAACTCTGTAAAAATGGCAATTTTGGTCACTCTGAGGGTTTAAAAAGTGGTCATTCAACATGAGGCATGATCCAATTGCCATTTTGAATCATTTTTGGTACAGTCCAAAAAATCAATTTTCGGATGAAAATCGATGACTCCGGACATGTCGAACGATCCCAAAATGGTCAATATGGATGAAATTTTAACATTTAATCTTTTGACTGTAAATGACTGTTGGATGTGAAATATGACTTTGTCAACTAAAATAAGTGTGTTTAAAGTCATTTCTGTGCCTGAAATGGGTCAAAATTGAAGCTTTTGAGTAGGCAAAACTCTGTAAAATTGGCAATTTTGGTCACTGTGAGGGTTTAAAAAGTGGTTATTCAACATGAGGCACGATCCAATTGACATTTTGAATGATTTTTGGTACAGTCCAAAAAATCAATTTTCGGATGAAAAACGATGACTCCGGACATGCCGAACGATCCCAAAATGGTCAATATGGATGAAATTTTAACATTTAATCTTTTGGCTGTAAATTACTGTTGGATGTGAATTATGACTTTGTCAACTAAAATAAGTGTGTTTAAAGTCATTTCTGTGCCTCAAAGGGGTCAAAATTGAAGCTTTTGAGTAATCAAAACTCTGTAAAAATGGCAATTTTGGTCACTGTGAGGGTTTAAAAAGTGGTTATTCAACATGAGGCACGATCCAATTGACATTTTGAATCATTTTTGGTACAGTCCAAAAAAATCAATTTTCGGATGAAAAACGATGACTCCGGACATGTCGAACGATCCCAAAATGGTCAATTTGGATGAAATTTTAACATTTAATCTTTTGACTGTAAATGACTGTTGGATGTGAATTATGACTTTGTCAACTAAAATAAGTGTGTTTAAAGTCATTTCTGTGCCTCAAAGGGGTCAAAATTGAAGCTTTTGAGTAATCAAAACTCTGTAAAAATGGCAATTTTGGTCACTCTGAGGGTTTAAAAAGTGGTCATTCAACATGAGGCATGATCCAATTGCCATTTTGAATCATTTTTGGTACAGTCCAAAAAATCAATTTTCGGATGAAAATCGATGACTCCGGACATGTCGAACGATCCCAAAATGGTCAATATGGATGAAATTTTAACATTTAATCTTTTGACTGTAAATGACTGTTGGATGTGAATTATGACTTTGTCAACTAAAAAAAGTGTGTTTAAAGTCATTTCTGTGCCTCAAAGGGGTCAAAATTGAAGCTTTTGAGTAATCAAAACTCTGTAAAAATGGCAATTTTGGTCACTCTGAGGGTTTAAAAAGTGGTTATTCAACATGAGGCACGATCCAATTGCCATTTTGAATCATTTTTGGTACAGTCCAAAAAATCAATTTTCGGATGAAAATCGATGACTCCGGACATGTCAAACGATCCCAAAATGGTCAATATGGATGAAATTTTAACATTTAATCTTTTGACTGTAAATGACTGTTGGATGTGAATTATGACTTTGTCAACTAAAATAAGTGTGTTTAAAGTCATTTCTCTGCCTCAAAGGGGTCAAAATTGAAGCTTTTGAGTAATCAAAACTCTGTAAAAATGGCAATTTTGGTCACTCTGAGGGTTTAAAAAGTGGTTATTCAACATGAGGCACGATCCAATTGCCATTTTGAATCATTTTTGGTACAGTCCAAAAAATCAATTTTCGGATGAAAAACGATGACTCCGGACATGTCGAACGATCCCAAAATGGTCAATATGGATGAAATTTTAACATTTATTCTTTTGACTGTAAATGACTGTTGGATGTGAATTATGACTTTGTCAACTAAAATAAGTGTGTTTAAAGTCATTTCTGTGCCTCAAAGGGGTCAAAATTGAAGCTTTTGAGTAATCAAAACTCTGTAAAAATGGCAATTTTGGTCACTCTGAGGGTTTAAAAAGTGGTTATTCAACATGAGGCACGATCCAATTGCCATTTTGAATCATTTTTGGTACAGTCCAAAAAATCAATTTTCGGATGAAAAACGATGACTCCGGACATGTCGAACGATCCCAAAATGGTCAATATGGATGAAATTTTAACATTTAATCTTTTGACTGTAAATGACTGTTGGATGTGAATTATGACTTTGTCAACTAAAATAAGTGTGTTTAAAGTCATTTCTGTGCCTCAAAGGGGTCAAAATTGAAGCTTTTGAGTAATCAAAACTCTGTAAAAATGGCAATTTTGGTCACTCTGAGGGTTTAAAAAGTGGTCATTCAACATGAGGCACGATCCAATTGACATTTTGAATCATTTTTGGTACAGTCCAAAAAATCAATTTTCGGATGAAAAACAATGACTCCGGACCTGTCGAACGTTCCCAAAATGGTCTATAATGATGAAATTTTAACATTTAATCTTTTGACTGTAAATGACTGTTGGATTTGAATTATGACTTTGTCAACTAAAATAAGTGTGTTTAAAGTCATTTCTGTGCCTCAAAGGGGTCAAAATTGAAGCTTTTGAGTAATCAAAACTCTGTAAAAATGGCAATTTTGGTCACTCTGAGGGTTTAAAAAGTGCTTATTCAACATGAGGCACGATCCAATTGCCATTTTGAATCATTTTTGGTACAGTCCAAAAAATCAATTTTCGGATGAAAAACGATGACTCCGGACATGTCGAACGATCCCAAAATGGTCAATATGGATGAAATTTTAACATTTAATCTTTTGACTGTAAATGACTGTTGTATGTGAATTATGACTTTGTCAACTAAAATAAGTGTGTTTAAAGTCATTTCTGTGCCTCAAAGGGGTCAAAATTGAAGCTTTTGAGTAATCAAAACTCTGTAAAAATGGCAATTTTGGTCACTGTGAGGGTTTAAAAAGTGGTTATTCAACATGAGGCACGATCCAATTGCCATTTTGAATCATTTTTGGTACAGTCCAAAAAATCAATTTTCGGATGAAAAACGATGACTCCGGACATGTCGAACGATCCCAAAATGGTCAATATGGACGAAATTTTAACATTTAATCTTTTGACTGTAAATGACTGTTGGATGTGAAATATGACTTTGTCAACTAAAATAAGTGTGTTTAAAGTCATTTCTGTGCCTGAAATGGGTCAAAATTGAAGCTTTTGAGTAAGCAAAACTCTGTAAAATTGGCAATTTTGGTCACTGTGAGGGTTTAAAAAGTGGTTATTCAACATGAGGCACGATCCAATTGACATTTTGAATGATTTTTGGTACAGTCCAAAAAATCAATTTTCGGATGAAAAACGATGACTCCGGACATGCCGAACGATCCCAAAATGGTCAATATGGATGAAATTTTAACATTTAATCTTTTGACTGTAAATGACTGTTGGATGTGAATTATGACTTTGTCAACTAAAATAAGTGTGTTTAAAGTCATTTCTGTGCCTCAAAGGGGTCAAAATTGAAGCTTTTGAGTAATCAAAACTCTGTAAAAATGGCAATTTTGGCCACTGTGAGGGTTTAAAAAGTGGTTATTCAACATGAGGCACGATCCAATTGACATTTTGAATCATTTTTGGTACAGTCCAAAAAATCAATTTTCGGATGAAAAACGATGACTCCGGACATGTCGAACGATCCCAAAATGGTCAATATGGATGAAATTTTAACATTTAATCTTTTGACTGTAAATGACTGTTGGATGTGAATTATGACTTTGTCAACTAAAATAAGTGTGTTTAAAGTCATTTCTGTGCCTCAAAGGGGTCAAAATTGAAGCTTTTGAGTAATCAAAACTCTGTAAAAATGGCAATTTTGGTCACTCTGAGGGTTTAAAAAGTGGTCATTCAACATGAGGCACGATCCAATTGACATTTTGAATCATTTTTGGTACAGTCCAAAAAATCAATTTTCGGATGAAAAACGATGACTCCGGACATGTCGAACGATCCCAAAATGGTCAATATGGATGAAATTTTAACATTTAATCTTTTGACTGTAAATGACTGTTGGATGTGAATTATGACTTTGTCAACTAAAATAAGTGTGTTTAAAGTCATTTCTGTGCCTGAAATGGGTCAAAATTGAAGCTTTTGAGTAAGCAAAACTCTGTAAAATTGGCAATTTTGGTCACTGTGAGGGTTTAAAAAGTGGTTATTCAACATGAGGCACGATCCAATTGACATTTTGAATGATTTTTGGTACAGTCCAAAAAATCAATTTTCGGATGAAAAACGATGACTCCGGACATGTCGAACGATCCCAAAATGGTCAATATGGATGAAATTTTAACATTTAATCTTTTGACTGTAAATGACTGTTGGATGTGAATTATGACTTTGTCAACTAAAATAAGTGTGTTTAAAGTCATTTCTGTGCCTCAAAGGGGTCAAAATTGAAGCTTTTGAGTAATCAAAACTCTGTAAAAATGGCAATTTTGGTCACTCTGAGGGTTTAAAAAGTGGTTATTCAACATGAGGCACGATCCAATTGCCATTTTGAATCATTTTTGGTACAGTCCAAAAAATCAATTTTCGGATGAAAAACGATGACTCCGGACATGTCGAACGATCCCAAAATGGTCAATATGGATGAAATTTTAACATTTAATCTTTTGACTGTAAATGACTGTTGGATGTGAATTATGACTTTGTCAACTAAAATAAGTGTGTTTAAAGTCATTTCTGTGCCTCAAAGGGGTCAAAATTGAAGCTTTTGAGTAATCAAAACTCTGTAAAAATGGCAATTTTGGTCACTCTGAGGGTTTAAAAAGTGCTTATTCAACATGAGGCACGATCCAATTGACATTTTGAATCATTTTTGGTACAGTCCAAAAAATCAATTTTCGGATGAAAAACGATGATTCCGGACATGCCGAACAATCCCAAAATGGTCAATATGGATGAAATTTTAACATTTAATCTTTTGACTGTAAATGACTGTTGGATGTGAATTATGACTTTGTCAACTAAAATAAGTGTGTTTAAAGTCATTTCTGTGCCTCAAAGGGGTCAAAATTGAAGCTTTTGAGTAATCAAAACTCTGTAAAAATGGCAATTTTGGTCACTCTGAGGGTTTAAAAAGTGGTTATTCAACATGAGGCACGATCCAATTGCCATTTTGAATCATTTTTGGTACAGTCCAAAAAATCAATTTTCGGATGAAAAACGATGATTCCGGACATGCCGAACAATCCCAAAATGGTCAATATGGATGAAATTTTAACATTTAATCTTTTGACTGTAAATGACTGTTGGATGTGAATTATGACTTTGTCAACTAAAATAAGTGTGTTTTAAGTCATTTCTGTGCCTCAAAGGGGTCAAAATTGAAGCTTTTGAGTAATCAAAACTCTGTAAAAATGGCAATTTTGGTCACTCTGAGGGTTTAAAAAGTGGTTATTCAACATGAGGCACGATCCAATTGCCATTTTGAATCATTTTTGGTACAGTCCAAAAAATCAATTTTCGGATGAAAAACGATGACTCCGGACATGTCGAACGATCCCAAAATGGTCAATATGGATGAAATTTTAACATTTAATCTTTTGACTGTAAATGACTGTTGGATGTGAATTATGACTTTGTCAACTAAAATAAGTGTGTTTAAAGTCATTTCTGTGCCTCAAAGGGGTCAAAATGGAAGCTTTTGAGTAATCAAAACTCTGTAAAAATGGCAATTTTGGTCACTGTGAGGGTTTAAAAAGTGGTTATTCAACATGAGGCACGATCCAATTGCCATTTTGAATCATTTTTGGTACAGTCCAAAAAATCAATTTTCTGATGAAAAACGATGATTCCGGACATGCCGAACAATCCCAAAATGGTCAATATGGATGAAATTTTAACATTTAATCTTTTGACTGTAAATGACTGTTGGATGTGAATTATGACTTTGTCAACTAAATTAAGTGTGTTTAAAGTCATTTCTGTGCCTCAAAGGGGTCAAAATTGAAGCTTTTGAGTAATCAAAACTCTGTAAAAATGGCAAATTTGGTCACTGTGAGGGTTTAAAAAGTGGTTATTCAACATGAGGCACGATCCAATTGCCATTTTGAATCATTTTTGGTACAGTCCCAAAAATCAATTTTCGGATGAAAAACGATGACTCCGGACATGTCGAACGATCCCAAAATGGTCAATATGGATGAAATTTTAACATTTAATCTTTTGACTGTAAATGACTGTTGGATGTGAATTATGACTTTGTCAACTAAAATAAGTGTGTTTAAAGTCATTTTTGTGCCTCAAAGGGGTCAAAATTGAAGCTTTTGAGTAATCAAAACTCTGTAAAAATGGCAATTTCGGTCACTCTGAGGGTTTAAAAAGTGGTCATTCAACATGAGGCACGATCCAATTGACATTTTTAATCATTTTTGGTACAGTCCAAAAAATCAATTTTCGGTTGAAAAACGATGACTCCGGACATGTCAAACGATCCCAAAATGGTCAATATGGATGAAATTTTAACATTTAATCTTTTGACTGTAAATGACTGTTGGATGTGAATTATGACTTTGTCAACTAAAATAAGTGTGTTTAAAGTCATTTCTGTGCCTCAAAGGGGTCAAAATTGAAGCTTTTGAGTAATCAAAACTCTGTAAAAATGGCAATGATGGTCACTCTGAGGGTTTAAAAAGTGGTTATTCAACATGAGGCACGATCCAATTGCCATTTTGAATCATTTTTGGTACAGTCCAAAAAATCAATTTTCGGATGAAAAACGATGACTCCGGACATGTCGAACGATCCCAAAATGGTCAATATGGATGAAATTTTAACATTTATTCTTTTGACTGTAAATGACTGTTGGATGTGAATTATGACTTTGTCAACTAAAATAAGTGTGTTTAAAGTCATTTCTGTGCCTCAAAGGGGTCAAAATTGAAGCTTTTGAGTAATCAAAACTCTGTAAAAATGGCAATTTTGGTCACTGTGAGGGTTTAAAAAGTGGTTATTCAACATGAGGCATGATCCAATTGACATTTTGAATCATTTTTGGTACAGTCCAAAAAATCAATTTTCGGATGAAAAACGATGACTCCGGACATGTCAAACGATCCCAAAATGGTCAATATGGATGAAATTTTAACATTTAATCTTTTGACTGTAAATGACTGTTGGATGTGAATTATGACTTTGTCAACTAAAATAAGTGTGTTTAAAGTCATTTCTGTGCCTCAAAGGGGTCAAAATTGAAGCTTTTGAGTAATCAAAACTCTGTAAAAATGGCAATTTTGGTCACTCTGAGGGTTTAAAAAGTGCTTATTCAACATGAGGCACGATCCAATTGCCATTTTGAATCATTTTTGGTACAGTCCAAAAAATCAATTTTCGGATGAAAAACGATGACTCCGGACATGTCGAACGATCCCAAAATGGTCAATATGGATGAAATTTTAACATTTAATCTTTTGACTGTAAATGACTGTTGGATGTGAATTATGACTTTGTCAACTAAAATAAGTGTGTTTAAAGTCATTTCTGTGCCTCAAAGGGGTCAAAATTGAAGCTTTTGAGTAATCAAAACTCTGTAAAAATGGCAATTTTGGTCACTCTGAGGGTTTAAAAAGTGGTCATTCAACATGAGGCACGATCCAATTGACATTTTGAATCATTTTTGGTACAGTCCAAAAAATCAATTTTCGGATGAAAAACGATGACTCCGGACATGTCGAACGATCCCAAAATGGTCAATATGGATGAAATTTTAACATTTAATCTTTTGACTGTAAATGACTGTTGGATGTGAATTATGACTTTGTCAACTAAAATAAGTGTGTTTAAAGTCATTTCTGTGCCTCAAAGGGGTCAAAATTGAAGCTTTTGAGTAATCAAAACTCTGTAAAAATGGCAATTTTGGTCACTCTGAGGGTTTAAAAAGTGGTCATTCAACATGAGGCATGATCCAATTGCCATTTTGAATCATTTTTGGTACAGTCCAAAAAATCAATTTTCGGATGAAAATCGATGACTCCGGACATGTCGAACGATCCCAAAATGGTCAATATGGATGAAATTTTAACATTTAATCTTTTGACTGTAAATGACTGTTGGATGTGAAATATGACTTTGTCAACTAAAATAAGTGTGTTTAAAGTCATTTCTGTGCCTGAAATGGGTCAAAATTGAAGCTTTTGAGTAGGCAAAACTCTGTAAAATTGGCAATTTTGGTCACTGTGAGGGTTTAAAAAGTGGTTATTCAACATGAGGCACGATCCAATTGACATTTTGAATGATTTTTGGTACAGTCCAAAAAATCAATTTTCGGATGAAAAACGATGACTCCGGACATGCCGAACGATCCCAAAATGGTCAATATGGATGAAATTTTAACATTTAATCTTTTGGCTGTAAATTACTGTTGGATGTGAATTATGACTTTGTCAACTAAAATAAGTGTGTTTAAAGTCATTTCTGTGCCTCAAAGGGGTCAAAATTGAAGCTTTTGAGTAATCAAAACTCTGTAAAAATGGCAATTTTGGTCACTGTGAGGGTTTAAAAAGTGGTTATTCAACATGAGGCACGATCCAATTGACATTTTGAATCATTTTTGGTACAGTCCAAAAAAATCAATTTTCGGATGAAAAACGATGACTCCGGACATGTCGAACGATCCCAAAATGGTCAATTTGGATGAAATTTTAACATTTAATCTTTTGACTGTAAATGACTGTTGGATGTGAATTATGACTTTGTCAACTAAAATAAGTGTGTTTAAAGTCATTTCTGTGCCTCAAAGGGGTCAAAATTGAAGCTTTTGAGTAATCAAAACTCTGTAAAAATGGCAATTTTGGTCACTCTGAGGGTTTAAAAAGTGGTCATTCAACATGAGGCATGATCCAATTGCCATTTTGAATCATTTTTGGTACAGTCCAAAAAATCAATTTTCGGATGAAAATCGATGACTCCGGACATGTCGAACGATCCCAAAATGGTCAATATGGATGAAATTTTAACATTTAATCTTTTGACTGTAAATGACTGTTGGATGTGAATTATGACTTTGTCAACTAAAAAAAGTGTGTTTAAAGTCATTTCTGTGCCTCAAAGGGGTCAAAATTGAAGCTTTTGAGTAATCAAAACTCTGTAAAAATGGCAATTTTGGTCACTCTGAGGGTTTAAAAAGTGGTTATTCAACATGAGGCACGATCCAATTGCCATTTTGAATCATTTTTGGTACAGTCCAAAAAATCAATTTTCGGATGAAAATCGATGACTCCGGACATGTCAAACGATCCCAAAATGGTCAATATGGATGAAATTTTAACATTTAATCTTTTGACTGTAAATGACTGTTGGATGTGAATTATGACTTTGTCAACTAAAATAAGTGTGTTTAAAGTCATTTCTCTGCCTCAAAGGGGTCAAAATTGAAGCTTTTGAGTAATCAAAACTCTGTAAAAATGGCAATTTTGGTCACTCTGAGGGTTTAAAAAGTGGTTATTCAACATGAGGCACGATCCAATTGCCATTTTGAATCATTTTTGGTACAGTCCAAAAAATCAATTTTCGGATGAAAAACGATGACTCCGGACATGTCGAACGATCCCAAAATGGTCAATATGGATGAAATTTTAACATTTATTCTTTTGACTGTAAATGACTGTTGGATGTGAATTATGACTTTGTCAACTAAAATAAGTGTGTTTAAAGTCATTTCTGTGCCTCAAAGGGGTCAAAATTGAAGCTTTTGAGTAATCAAAACTCTGTAAAAATGGCAATTTTGGTCACTCTGAGGGTTTAAAAAGTGGTTATTCAACATGAGGCACGATCCAATTGCCATTTTGAATCATTTTTGGTACAGTCCAAAAAATCAATTTTCGGATGAAAAACGATGACTCCGGACATGTCGAACGATCCCAAAATGGTCAATATGGATGAAATTTTAACATTTAATCTTTTGACTGTAAATGACTGTTGGATGTGAATTATGACTTTGTCAACTAAAATAAGTGTGTTTAAAGTCATTTCTGTGCCTCAAAGGGGTCAAAATTGAAGCTTTTGAGTAATCAAAACTCTGTAAAAATGGCAATTTTGGTCACTCTGAGGGTTTAAAAAGTGGTCATTCAACATGAGGCACGATCCAATTGACATTTTGAATCATTTTTGGTACAGTCCAAAAAATCAATTTTCGGATGAAAAACAATGACTCCGGACCTGTCGAACGTTCCCAAAATGGTCTATAATGATGAAATTTTAACATTTAATCTTTTGACTGTAAATGACTGTTGGATTTGAATTATGACTTTGTCAACTAAAATAAGTGTGTTTAAAGTCATTTCTGTGCCTCAAAGGGGTCAAAATTGAAGCTTTTGAGTAATCAAAACTCTGTAAAAATGGCAATTTTGGTCACTCTGAGGGTTTAAAAAGTGCTTATTCAACATGAGGCACGATCCAATTGCCATTTTGAATCATTTTTGGTACAGTCCAAAAAATCAATTTTCGGATGAAAAACGATGACTCCGGACATGTCGAACGATCCCAAAATGGTCAATATGGATGAAATTTTAACATTTAATCTTTTGACTGTAAATGACTGTTGTATGTGAATTATGACTTTGTCAACTAAAATAAGTGTGTTTAAAGTCATTTCTGTGCCTCAAAGGGGTCAAAATTGAAGCTTTTGAGTAATCAAAACTCTGTAAAAATGGCAATTTTGGTCACTGTGAGGGTTTAAAAAGTGGTTATTCAACATGAGGCACGATCCAATTGCCATTTTGAATCATTTTTGGTACAGTCCAAAAAATCAATTTTCGGATGAAAAACGATGACTCCGGACATGTCGAACGATCCCAAAATGGTCAATATGGACGAAATTTTAACATTTAATCTTTTGACTGTAAATGACTGTTGGATGTGAAATATGACTTTGTCAACTAAAATAAGTGTGTTTAAAGTCATTTCTGTGCCTGAAATGGGTCAAAATTGAAGCTTTTGAGTAAGCAAAACTCTGTAAAATTGGCAATTTTGGTCACTGTGAGGGTTTAAAAAGTGGTTATTCAACATGAGGCACGATCCAATTGACATTTTGAATGATTTTTGGTACAGTCCAAAAAATCAATTTTCGGATGAAAAACGATGACTCCGGACATGCCGAACGATCCCAAAATGGTCAATATGGATGAAATTTTAACATTTAATCTTTTGACTGTAAATGACTGTTGGATGTGAATTATGACTTTGTCAACTAAAATAAGTGTGTTTAAAGTCATTTCTGTGCCTCAAAGGGGTCAAAATTGAAGCTTTTGAGTAATCAAAACTCTGTAAAAATGGCAATTTTGGCCACTGTGAGGGTTTAAAAAGTGGTTATTCAACATGAGGCACGATCCAATTGACATTTTGAATCATTTTTGGTACAGTCCAAAAAATCAATTTTCGGATGAAAAACGATGACTCCGGACATGTCGAACGATCCCAAAATGGTCAATATGGATGAAATTTTAACATTTAATCTTTTGACTGTAAATGACTGTTGGATGTGAATTATGACTTTGTCAACTAAAATAAGTGTGTTTAAAGTCATTTCTGTGCCTCAAAGGGGTCAAAATTGAAGCTTTTGAGTAATCAAAACTCTGTAAAAATGGCAATTTTGGTCACTCTGAGGGTTTAAAAAGTGGTCATTCAACATGAGGCACGATCCAATTGACATTTTGAATCATTTTTGGTACAGTCCAAAAAATCAATTTTCGGATGAAAAACGATGACTCCGGACATGTCGAACGATCCCAAAATGGTCAATATGGATGAAATTTTAACATTTAATCTTTTGACTGTAAATGACTGTTGGATGTGAATTATGACTTTGTCAACTAAAATAAGTGTGTTTAAAGTCATTTCTGTGCCTGAAATGGGTCAAAATTGAAGCTTTTGAGTAAGCAAAACTCTGTAAAATTGGCAATTTTGGTCACTGTGAGGGTTTAAAAAGTGGTTATTCAACATGAGGCACGATCCAATTGACATTTTGAATGATTTTTGGTACAGTCCAAAAAATCAATTTTCGGATGAAAAACGATGACTCCGGACATGTCGAACGATCCCAAAATGGTCAATATGGATGAAATTTTAACATTTAATCTTTTGACTGTAAATGACTGTTGGATGTGAATTATGACTTTGTCAACTAAAATAAGTGTGTTTAAAGTCATTTCTGTGCCTCAAAGGGGTCAAAATTGAAGCTTTTGAGTAATCAAAACTCTGTAAAAATGGCAATTTTGGTCACTCTGAGGGTTTAAAAAGTGGTTATTCAACATGAGGCACGATCCAATTGCCATTTTGAATCATTTTTGGTACAGTCCAAAAAATCAATTTTCGGATGAAAAACGATGACTCCGGACATGTCGAACGATCCCAAAATGGTCAATATGGATGAAATTTTAACATTTAATCTTTTGACTGTAAATGACTGTTGGATGTGAATTATGACTTTGTCAACTAAAATAAGTGTGTTTAAAGTCATTTCTGTGCCTCAAAGGGGTCAAAATTGAAGCTTTTGAGTAATCAAAACTCTGTAAAAATGGCAATTTTGGTCACTCTGAGGGTTTAAAAAGTGCTTATTCAACATGAGGCACGATCCAATTGACATTTTGAATCATTTTTGGTACAGTCCAAAAAATCAATTTTCGGATGAAAAACGATGATTCCGGACATGCCGAACAATCCCAAAATGGTCAATATGGATGAAATTTTAACATTTAATCTTTTGACTGTAAATGACTGTTGGATGTGAATTATGACTTTGTCAACTAAAATAAGTGTGTTTAAAGTCATTTCTGTGCCTCAAAGGGGTCAAAATTGAAGCTTTTGAGTAATCAAAACTCTGTAAAAATGGCAATTTTGGTCACTCTGAGGGTTTAAAAAGTGGTTATTCAACATGAGGCACGATCCAATTGCCATTTTGAATCATTTTTGGTACAGTCCAAAAAATCAATTTTCGGATGAAAAACGATGATTCCGGACATGCCGAACAATCCCAAAATGGTCAATATGGATGAAATTTTAACATTTAATCTTTTGACTGTAAATGACTGTTGGATGTGAATTATGACTTTGTCAACTAAAATAAGTGTGTTTTAAGTCATTTCTGTGCCTCAAAGGGGTCAAAATTGAAGCTTTTGAGTAATCAAAACTCTGTAAAAATGGCAATTTTGGTCACTCTGAGGGTTTAAAAAGTGGTTATTCAACATGAGGCACGATCCAATTGCCATTTTGAATCATTTTTGGTACAGTCCAAAAAATCAATTTTCGGATGAAAAACGATGACTCCGGACATGTCGAACGATCCCAAAATGGTCAATATGGATGAAATTTTAACATTTAATCTTTTGACTGTAAATGACTGTTGGATGTGAATTATGACTTTGTCAACTAAAATAAGTGTGTTTAAAGTCATTTCTGTGCCTCAAAGGGGTCAAAATGGAAGCTTTTGAGTAATCAAAACTCTGTAAAAATGGCAATTTTGGTCACTGTGAGGGTTTAAAAAGTGGTTATTCAACATGAGGCACGATCCAATTGCCATTTTGAATCATTTTTGGTACAGTCCAAAAAATCAATTTTCGGATGAAAAACGATGATTCCGGACATGCCGAACAATCCCAAAATGGTCAATATGGATTAAATTTTAACATTTAATCTTTTGACTGTAAATGACTGTTGGATGTGAATTATGACTTTGTCAACTAAAATAAGTGTGTTTAAAGTCATTTCTGTGCCTCAAAGGGGTCAAAATGGAAGCTTTTGAGTAATCAAAACTCTGTAAAAATGGCAATTTTGGTCACTGTGAGGGTTTAAAAAGTGGTTATTCAACATGAGGCACGATCCAATTGCCATTTTGAATCATTTTTGGTACAGTCCAAAAAATCAATTTTCGGATGAAAAACGATGATTCCGGACATGCCGAACAATCCCAAAATGGTCAATATGGATTAAATTTTAACATTTAATCTTTTGACTGTAAATGACTGTTGGATGTGAATTATGACTTTGTCAACTAAAATAAGTGTGTTTAAAGTCATTTCTGTGCCTCAAAGGGGTCAAAATTGAAGCTTTTGAGTAATCAAAACTCCATAAAAATGGCAATTTTGGTCACTCTGAGGGTTTAAAAAGTGGTCATTCAACATGAGGCACGATCCAATTGACATTTTTAATCATTTTTGGTACAGTCCAAAAAATCAATTTTCGGTTGAAAAACGATGACTCCGGACATGTCAAACAATCCCAAAATGGTCAATATGGATGAAATTTTAACATTTAATCTTTTGACTGTAAATGACTGTTGGATGTGAATTATGACTTTGTCAACTAAAATAAGTGTGTTTAAAGTCATTTCTGTGCCTGAAATGGGTCAAAATTGAAGCTTTTGAGTAAGCAAAACTCTGTAAAATTGGCAATTTTGGTCACTGTGAGGGTTTAAAAAGTGGTTATTCAACATGAGGCACGATCCAATTTACATTTTGAATGATTTTTGGTACAGTCCAAAAAATCAATTTTCGGATGAAAAACGATGAATCCGGACATGTCGAACGATCCCAAAATGGTCAATATGGATGAAATTTTAACATTTATTCTTTTGACTGTAAATGACTGTTGGATGTGAATTATGACTTTGTCAACTAAAATAAGTGTGTTTAAAGTCATTTCTGTGCCTCAAAGGGGTCAAAATTGAAGCTTTTGAGTAATCAAAACTCTGTAAAAATGGCAATTTTGGTCACTCTGAGGGTTTAAAAAGTGGTTATTCAACATGAGGCACGATCCAATTGCCATTTTGAATCATTTTTGGTACAGTCCAAAAAATCAATTTTCGGATGAAAAACGATGACTCCGGACATGCCGAACGATCCCAAAATGGTCAATATGGATGAAATTTTAACATTTAATCTTTTGACTGTAAATGACTGTTGGATGTGAATTATGACTTTGTCAACTAAAATAAGTGTGTTTAAAGTCATTTCTGTGCCTCAAAGGGGTCAAAATTGAAGCTTTTGAGTAATCAAAACTCTGTAAAAATGGCAATTTTGTTCACTGTTAGGGTTTAAAAAGTGGTTATTCAACATGAGGCACGATCCAATTGACATTTTGAATCATTTTTGGTACAGTCCAAAAAATCAATTTTCGGATGAAAAACGATGATTCCGGACATGCCGAACAATCCCAAAATGGTCAATATGGATGAAATTTTAACATTTAATCTTTTGACTGTAAATGACTGTTGGATGTGAATTATGACTTTGTCAACTAAATTAAGTGTGTTTAAAGTCATTTCTGTGCCTCAAAGGGGTCAAAATTGAAGCTTTTGAGTAATCAAAACTCTGTAAAAATGGCAAATTTGGTCACTGTGAGGGTTTAAAAAGTGGTTATTCAACATGAGGCACGATCCAATTGCCATTTTGAATCATTTTTGGTACAGTCCCAAAAATCAATTTTCGGATGAAAAACGATGACTCCAGACATGTCGAACGATCCCAAAATGGTCAATATGGATGAAATTTTAACATTTAATCTTTTGACTGTAAATGACTGTTGGATGTGAATTATGACTTTGTCAACTAAAATAAGTGTGTTTAAAGTCATTTTTGTGCCTCAAAGGGGTCAAAATTGAAGCTTTTGAGTAATCAAAACTCTGTAAAAATGGCAATTTCGGTCACTCTGAGGGTTTAAAAAGTGGTCATTCAACATGAGGCACGATCCAATTGACATTTTTAATCATTTTTGGTACAGTCCAAAAAATCAATTTTCGTTTGAAAAACGATGACTCCGGACATGTCAAACGATCCCAAAATGGTCAATATGGATGAAATTTTAACATTTAATCTTTTGACTGTAAATGACTGTTGGATGTGAATTATGACTTTGTCAACTAAAATAAGTGTGTTTAAAGTCATTTCTGTGCCTCAAAGGGGTCAAAATTGAAGCTTTTGAGTAATCAAAACTCTGTAAAAATGGCAATTTTGGTCACTCTGAGGGTTTAAAAAGTGGTTATTCAACATGAGGCACGATCCAATTGCCATTTTGAATCATTTTTGGTACAGTCCAAAAAATCAATTTTCGGATGAAAAACGATGACTCCGGACATGTCGAACGATCCCAAAATGGTCAATATGGATGAAATTTTAACATTTATTCTTTTGACTGTAAATGACTGTTGGATGTGAATTATGACTTTGTCAACTAAAATAAGTGTGTTTAAAGTCATTTCTGTGCCTCAAAGGGGTCAAAATTGAAGCTTTTGAGCAATCAAAACTCTGTAAAAATGGCAATTTTGGTCACTGTGAGGGTTTAAAAAGTGGTTATTCAACATGAGGCATGATCCAATTGACATTTTGAATCATTTTTGGTACAGTCCAAAAAATCAATTTTCGGATGAAAAACGATGACTCCGGACATGTCGAACGATCCCAAAATGGTCAATATGGATGAAATTTTAACATTTAATCTTTTGACTGTAAATGACTGTTGGATGTGAATTATGACTTTGTCAACTAAAATAAGTGTGTTTAAAGTCATTTCTGTGCCTCAAAGGGGTCAAAATTGAAGCTTTTGAGTAATCAAAACTCTGTAAAAATGGCAATTTTGGTCACTCTGAGGGTTTAAAAAGTGCTTATTCAACATGAGGCACGATCCAATTGCCATTTTGAATCATTTTTGGTACAGTCCAAAAAATCAATTTTCGGATGAAAAACGATGACTCCGGACATGTCGAACGATCCCAAAATGGTCAATATGGATGAAATTTTAACATTTAATCTTTTGACTGTAAATGACTGTTGGATGTGAATTATGACTTTGTCAACTAAAATAAGTGTGTTTAAAGTCATTTCTGTGCCTCAAAGGGGTCAAAATTGAAGCTTTTGAGTAATCAAAACTCTGTAAAAATGGCAATTTTGGTCACTCTGAGGGTTTAAAAAGTGGTCATTCAACATGAGGCACGATCCAATTGACATTTTGAATCATTTTTGGTAGAGTCCAAAAAATCAATTTTCGGATGAAAAACGATGATTCCGGACATGTCAAACGATCCCAAAATGGTCAATATGGACGAAATTTTAACATTTAATCTTTTGACTGTAAATGACTGTTGGATGTGAAATATGACTTTGTCAACTAAAATAAGTGTGTTTAAAGTCATTTCTGTGCCTGAAATGGGTCAAAATTGAAGCTTTTGAGTAAGCAAAACTCTGTAAAATTGGCAATTTTGGTCACTGTGAGGGTTTAAAAAGTGGTTATTCAACATGAGGCACGATCCAATTGACATTTTGAATGATTTTTGGTACAGTCCAAAAAATCAATTTTCGGATGAAAAACGATGACTCCGGACATGCCGAACGATCCCAAAATGGTCAATATGGATGAAATTTTAACATTTAATCTTTTGACTGTAAATGACTGTTGGATGTGAATTATGACTTTGTCAACTAAAATAAGTGTGTTTAAAGTCATTTCTGTGCCTCAAAGGGGTCAAAATTGAAGCTTTTGAGTAATCAAAACTCTGTAAAAATGGCAATTTTGGTCGCTGTGAGGGTTTAAAAAGTGGTTATTCAACATGAGGCACGATCCAATTGACATTTTGAATCATTTTTGGTACAGTCCAAAAAATCAATTTTCGGATGAAAAACGATGACTCCGGACATGTCGAACGATCCCAAAATGGTCAATATGGATGAAATTTTAACATTTAATCTTTTGACTGTAAATGACTGTTGGATGTGAATTATGACTTTGTCAACTAAAATAAGTGTGTTTAAAGTCATTTCTGTGCCTCAAAGGGGTCAAAATTGAAGCTTTTGAGTAATCAAAACTCTGTAAAAATGGCAATTTTGGTCACTCTGAGGGTTTAAAAAGTGGTCATTCAACATGAGGCACGATCCAATTGACATTTTGAATCATTTTTGGTACAGTCCAAAAAATCAATTTTCGGATGAAAAACGATGACTCCGGACATGTCGAACGATCCCAAAATGGTCAATATGGATGAAATTTTAACATTTAATCTTTTGACTGTAAATGACTGTTGGATGTGAATTATGACTTTGTCAACTAAAATAAGTGTGTTTAAAGTCATTTCTGTGCCTCAAAGGGGTCAAAATTGAAGCTTTTGAGTAATCAAAACTCTGTAAAAATGGCAATTTTGGTCACTCTGAGGGTTTAAAAAGTGGTTATTCAACATGAGGCACGATCCAATTGCCATTTTGAATCATTTTTGGTACAGTCCAAAAAATCAATTTTCGGATGAAAAACGATGACTCCGGACATGTCGAACGATCCCAAAATGGTCAATATGGATGAAATTTTAACATTTAATCTTTTGACTGTAAATGACTGTTGGATGTGAATTATGACTTTGTCAACTAAAATAAGTGTGTTTAAAGTCATTTCTGTGCCTCAAAGGGGTCAAAATTGAAGCTTTTGAGTAATCAAACATCTGTAAAAATGGCAATGTTGGTCACTCTGAGGGTTTAAAAAGTGGTCATTCAACATGAGGCACGATCCAATTGACATTTTGAATAATTTTTGGTACAGTCCAAAAAATCAATTTTCGGATGAAAAACGATGACTCCGGACCTGTCGAACGTTCCCAAAATGGTCTATAATGATGAAATTTTAACATTTAATCTTTTGACTGTAAATGACTGTTGGATGTGAATTATGACTTTGTCAACTAAAATAAGTGTGTTTAAAGTCATTTCTGTGCCTCAAAGGGGTCAAAATTGAAGCTTTTGAGTAATCAAAACTCTGTAAAAATGGCAATTTTGGTCACTCTGAGGGTTTAAAAAGTGGTTATTCAACATGAGGCACGATCCAATTGCCATTTTGAATCATTTTTGGTACAGTCCAAAAAATCAATTTTCGGATGAAAAACGATGATTCCGGACATGCCGAACAATCCCAAAATGGTCAATATGGATGAAATTTTAACATTTAATCTTTTGACTGTAAATGACTGTTGGATGTGAATTATGACTTTGTCAACTAAAATAAGTGTGTTTAAAGTCATTTCTGTGCCTCAAAGGGGTCAAAATTGAAGCTTTTGAGTAATCAAAACTCTGTAAAAATGGCAATTTTGGTCACTGTGAGGGTTTAAAAAGTGGTTATTCAACATGAGGCACGATCCAATTGACATTTTGAATCATTTTTGGTACAGTCCAAAAAATCAATTTTCGGATGAAAAACGATGACTCCGGACATGTCGAACGATCCCAAAATGGTCAATATGGATGAAATTTTAACATTTAATCTTTTGACTGTAAATGACTGTTGGATGTGAATTATGACTTTGTCAACTAAAATAAGTGTGTTTAAAGTCATTTCTGTGCCTCAAAGGGGTCAAAATTGAAGCTTTTGAGTAATCAAAACTCTGTAAAAATGGCAATTTTGGTCACTCTGAGGGTTTAAAAAGTGGTCATTCAACATGAGGCACGATCCAATTGACATTTTGAATCATTTTTGGTACAGTCCAAAAAATCAATTTTCGGATGAAAAACGATGACTCCGGACCTGTCGAACGTTCCCAAAATGGTCTATAATGATGAAATTTTAACATTTAATCTTTTGACTGTAAATGACTGTTGGATGTGAATTATGACTTTGTCAACTAAAATAAGTGTGTTTAAAGTCATTTCTGTGCCTCAAAGGGGTCAAAATTGAAGCTTTTGAGTAATCAAAACTCTGTAAAAATGGCAATTTTGACACTGTGAGGGTTTAAAAAGTGGTTATTCAACATGAGGCACGATCCAATTGCCATTTTGAATCATTTTTGGTACAGTCCAAAAAATCAATTTTCGGATGAAAAACGATGACTCCGGACATGTCGAACGATCCCAAAATGGTCAATATGGATGAAATTTTAACATTTAATCTTTTGACTGTAAATGACTGTTGGATGTGAATTATGACTTTGTCAACTAAAATAAGTGTGTTTAAAGTCATTTCTGTGCCTCAAAGGGGTCAAAATTGAAGCTTTTGAGTATTCAAAACTCTGTAAAAATGGCAATTTTGGTCACTCTGAGGGTTTTAAAAGTGGTCATTCAACATGAGGCATGATCCAATTGACATTTTGAATCATTTTTGGTACAGTCCAAAAAATCAATTTTCGGATGAAAAACGATGACTCCGGACATGTCGAACGATCCCAAAATGGTCAATATGGACGAAATTTTAACATTTAATCTTTTGACTGTAAATGACTGTTGGATGTGAAATATGACTTTGTCAACTAAAATAAGTGTGTTTAAAGTCATTTCTGTGCCTGAAATGGGTCAAAATTGAAGCTTTTGAGTAAGCAAAACTCTGTAAAATTGGCAATTTTGGTCACTGTGAGGGTTTAAAAAGTGGTTATTCAACATGAGGCACGATCCAATTGACATTTTGAATGATTTTTGGTACAGTCCAAAAAATCAATTTTCGGATGAAAAACGATGACTCCGGACATGCCGAACGATCCCAAAATGGTCAATATGGATGAAATTTTAACATTTAATCTTTTGACTGTAAATGACTGTTGGATGTGAATTATGACTTTGTCAACTAAAATAAGTGTGTTTAAAGTCATTTCTGTGCCTCAAAGGGGTCAAAATTGAAGCTTTTGAGTAATCAAAACTCTGTAAAAATGGCAATTTTGGCCACTGTGAGGGTTTAAAAAGTGGTTATTCAACATGAGGCACGATCCAATTGACATTTTGAATCATTTTTGGTACAGTCCAAAAAATCAATTTTCGGATGAAAAACGATGACTCCGGACATGTCGAACGATCCCAAAATGGTCAATATGGATGAAATTTTAACATTTAATCTTTTGACTGTAAATGACTGTTGGATGTGAATTATGACTTTGTCAACTAAAATAAGTGTGTTTAAAGTCATTTCTGTGCCTCAAAGGGGTCAAAATTGAAGCTTTTGAGTAATCAAAACTCTGTAAAAATGGCAATTTTGGTCACTCTGAGGGTTTAAAAAGTGGTCATTCAACATGAGGCACGATCCAATTGACATTTTGAATCATTTTTGGTACAGTCCAAAAAATCAATTTTCGGATGAAAAACGATGACTCCGGACATGTCGAACGATCCCAAAATGGTCAATATGGATGAAATTTTATTATTTAATCTTTTGACTGTAAATGACTGTTGGATGTGAATTATGACTTTGTCAACTAAAATAAGTGTGTTTAAAGTCATTTCTGTGCCTGAAATGGGTCAAAATTGAAGCTTTTGAGTAAGCAAAACTCTGTAAAATTGGCAATTTTGGTCACTGTGAGGGTTTAAAAAGTGGTTATTCAACATGAGGCACGATCCAATTGACATTTTGAATGATTTTTGGTACAGTCCAAAAAATCAATTTTCGGATGAAAAACGATGACTCCGGACATGTCGAACGATCCCAAAATGGTCAATATGGATGAAATTTTAACATTTAATCTTTTGACTGTAAATGACTGTTGGATGTGAATTATGACTTTGTCAACTAAAATAAGTGTGTTTAAAGTCATTTCTGTGCCTCAAAGGGGTCAAAATTGAAGCTTTTGAGTAATCAAAACTCTGTAAAAATGGCAATTTTGGTCACTCTGAGGGTTTAAAAAGTGGTTATTCAACATGAGGCACGATCCAATTGCCATTTTGAATCATTTTTGGTACAGTCCAAAAAATCAATTTTCGGATGAAAAACGATGACTCCGGACATGTCGAACGATCCCAAAATGGTCAATATGGATGAAATTTTAACATTTAATCTTTTGACTGTAAATGACTGTTGGATGTGAATTATGACTTTGTCAACTAAAATAAGTGTGTTTAAAGTCATTTCTGTGCCTCAAAGGGGTCAAAATTGAAGCTTTTGAGTAATCAAAACTCTGTAAAAATGGCAATTTTGGTCACTCTGAGGGTTTAAAAAGTGCTTATTCAACATGAGGCACGATCCAATTGACATTTTGAATCATTTTTGGTACAGTCCAAAAAATCAATTTTCGGATGAAAAACGATGATTCCGGACATGCCGAACAATCCCAAAATGGTCAATATGGATGAAATTTTAACATTTAATCTTTTGACTGTAAATGACTGTTGGATGTGAATTATGACTTTGTCAACTAAAATAAGCGTGTTTAAAGTCATTTCTGTGCCTCAAAGGGGTCAAAATTGAAGCTTTTGAGTAATCAAAACTCTGTAAAAATGGCAATTTTGGTCACTCTGAGGGTTTAAAAAGTGGTTATTCAACATGAGGCACGATCCAATTGCCATTTTGAATCATTTTTGGTACAGTCCAAAAAATCAATTTTCGGATGAAAAACGATGATTCCGGACATGCCGAACAATCCCAAAATGGTCAATATGGATGAAATTTTAACATTTAATCTTTTGACTGTAAATGACTGTTGGATGTGAATTATGACTTTGTCAACTAAAATAAGTGTGTTTTAAGTCATTTCTGTGCCTCAAAGGGGTCAAAATTGAAGCTTTTGAGTAATCAAAACTCTGTAAAAATGGCAATTTTGGTCACTCTGAGGGTTTAAAAAGTGGTTATTCAACATGAGGCACGATCCAATTGCCATTTTGAATCATTTTTGGTACAGTCCAAAAAATCAATTTTCGGATGAAAAACGATGACTCCGGACATGTCGAACGATCCCAAAATGGTCAATATGGATGAAATTTTAACATTTAATCTTTTGACTGTAAATGACTGTTGGATGTGAATTATGACTTTGTCAACTAAAATAAGTGTGTTTAAAGTCATTTCTGTGCCTCAAAGGGGTCAAAATGGAAGCTTTTGAGTAATCAAAACTCTGTAAAAATGGCAATTTTGGTCACTGTGAGGGTTTAAAAAGTGGTTATTCAACATGAGGCACGATCCAATTGCCATTTTGAATCATTTTTGGTACAGTCCAAAAAATCAATTTTCGGATGAAAAACGATGATTCCGGACATGCCGAACAATCCCAAAATGGTCAATATGGATTAAATTTTAACATTTAATCTTTTGACTGTAAATGACTGTTGGATGTGAATTATGACTTTGTCAACTAAAATAAGTGTGTTTAAAGTCATTTCTGTGCCTCAAAGGGGTCAAAATGGAAGCTTTTGAGTAATCAAAACTCTGTAAAAATGGCAATTTTGGTCACTGTGAGGGTTTAAAAAGTGGTTATTCAACATGAGGCACGATCCAATTGCCATTTTGAATCATTTTTGGTACAGTCCAAAAAATCAATTTTCGGATGAAAAACGATGATTCCGGACATGCCGAACAATCCCAAAATGGTCAATATGGATTAAATTTTAACATTTAATCTTTTGACTGTAAATGACTGTTGGATGTGAATTATGACTTTGTCAACTAAAATAAGTGTGTTTAAAGTCATTTCTGTGCCTCAAAGGGGTCAAAATTGAAGCTTTTGAGTAATCAAAACTCCATAAAAATGGCAATTTTGGTCACTCTGAGGGTTTAAAAAGTGGTCATTCAACATGAGGCACGATCCAATTGACATTTTTAATCATTTTTGGTACAGTCCAAAAAATCAATTTTCGGTTGAAAAACGATGACTCCGGACATGTCAAACAATCCCAAAATGGTCAATATGGATGAAATTTTAACATTTAATCTTTTGACTGTAAATGACTGTTGGATGTGAATTATGACTTTGTCAACTAAAATAAGTGTGTTTAAAGTCATTTCTGTGCCTGAAATGCGTCAAAATTGAAGCTTTTGAGTAAGCAAAACTCTGTAAAATTGGCAATTTTGGTCACTGTGAGGGTTTAAAAAGTGGTTATTCAACATGAGGCACGATCCAATTGCCATTTTGAATCATTTTTGGTACAGTCCAAAAAATCAATTTTCGGATGAAAAACGATGACTCCGGACATGCCGAACGATCCCAAAATGGTCAATATGGATGAAATTTTAACATTTAATCTTTTGACTGTAAATGACTGTTGGATGTGAATTATGACTTTGTCAACTAAAATAAGTGTGTTTAAAGTCATTTCTGTGCCTCAAAGGGGTCAAAATTGAAGCTTTTGAGTAATCAAAACTCTGTAAAAATGGCAATTTTGTTCACTGTTAGGGTTTAAAAAGTGGTTATTCAACATGAGGCACGATCCAATTGACATTTTGAATCATTTTTGGTACAGTCCAAAAAATCAATTTTCGGATGAAAAACGATGATTCCGGACATGCCGAACAATCCCAAAATGGTCAATATGGATGAAATTTTAACATTTAATCTTTTGACTGTAAATGACTGTTGGATGTGAATTATGACTTTGTCAACTAAATTAAGTGTGTTTAAAGTCATTTCTGTGCCTCAAAGGGGTCAAAATTGAAGCTTTTGAGTAATCAAAACTCTGTAAAAATGGCAAATTTGGTCACTGTGAGGGTTTAAAAAGTGGTTATTCAACATGAGGCACGATCCAATTGCCATTTTGAATCATTTTTGGTACAGTCCCAAAAATCAATTTTCGGATGAAAAACGATGACTCCAGACATGTCGAACGATCCCAAAATGGTCAATATGGATGAAATTTTAACATTTAATCTTTTGACTGTAAATGACTGTTGGATGTGAATTATGACTTTGTCAACTAAAATAAGTGTGTTTAAAGTCATTTCTGTGCCTCAAAGGGATCAAAATTGAAGCTTTTGAGTAATCAAAACTCTGTAAAAATGGCAATTTTGGTCACTCTGAGGGTTTAAAAAGTGGTTATTCAACATGAGGCACGATCCAATTGCCATTTTGAATCATTTTTGGTACAGTCCAAAAAATCAATTTTCGGATGAAAAACGATGACTCCGGACATGTCGAACGATCCCAAAATGGTCAATATGGATGAAATTTTAACATTTATTCTTTTGACTGTAAATGACTGTTGGATGTGAATTATGACTTTGTCAACTAAAATAAGTGTGTTTAAAGTCATTTCTGTGCCTCAAAGGGGTCAAAATTGAAGCTTTTGAGTAATCAAAACTCTGTAAAAATGGCAATTTTGGTCACTGTGAGGGTTTAAAAAGTGGTTATTCAACATGAGGCATGATCCAATTGACATTTTGAATCATTTTTGGTACAGTCCAAAAAATCAATTTTCGGATGAAAAACGATGACTCCGGACATGTCGAACGATCCCAAAATGGTCAATATGGATGAAATGTTAACATTTAATCTTTTGACTGTAAATGACTGTTGGATGTGAATTATGACTTTGTCAACTAAAATAAGTGTGTTTAAAGTCATTTCTGTGCCTCAAAGGGGTCAAAATTGAAGCTTTTGAGTAATCAAAACTCTGTAAAAATGGCAATTTTGGTCACTCTGAGGGTTTAAAAAGTGCTTATTCAACATGAGGCACGATCCAATTGCCATTTTGAATCATTTTTGGTACAGTCCAAAAAATCAATTTTCGGATGAAAAACGATGACTCCGGACATGTCGAACGATCCCAAAATGGTCAATATGGATGAAATTTTAACATTTAATCTTTTGACTGTAAATGACTGTTGGATGTGAATTATGACTTTGTCAACTAAAATAAGTGTGTTTAAAGTCATTTCTGTGCCTCAAAGGGGTCAAAATTGAAGCTTTTGAGTAATCAAAACTCTGTAAAAATGGCAATTTTGGTCACTCTGAGGGTTTAAAAAGTGGTCATTCAACATGAGGCACGATCCAATTGACATTTTGAATCATTTTTGGTACAGTCCAAAAAATCAATTTTCGGATGAAAAACGATGATTCCGGACATGTCAAACGATCCCAAAATGGTCAATATGGACGAAATTTTAACATTTAATCTTTTGACTGTAAATGACTGTTGGATGTGAAATATGACTTTGTCAACTAAAATAAGTGTGTTTAAAGTCATTTCTGTGCCTGAAATGGGTCAAAATTGAAGCTTTTGAGTAAGCAAAACTCTGTAAAATTGGCAATTTTGGTCACTGTGAGGGTTTAAAAAGTTGTTATTCAACATGAGGCACGATCCAATTGACATTTTGAATGATTTTTGGTACAGTCCAAAAAATCAATTTTCGGATGAAAAACGATGACTCCGGACATGCCGAACGATCCCAAAATGGTCAATATGGATGAAATTTTAACATTTAATCTTTTGACTGTAAATGACTGTTGGATGTGAATTATGACTTTGTCAACTAAAATAAGTGTGTTTAAAGTCATTTATGTGCCTCAAAGGGGTCAAAATTGAAGCTTTTGAGTAATCAAAACTCTGTAAAAATGGCAATTTTGGTCGCTGTGAGGGTTTAAAAAGTGGTTATTCAACATGAGGCACGATCCAATTGACATTTTGAATCATTTTTGGTACAGTCCAAAAAATCAATTTTCGGATGAAAAACGATGACTCCGGACATGTCGAACGATCCCAAAATGGTCAATATGGATGAAATTTTAACATTTAATCTTTTGACTGTAAATGACTGTTGGATGTGAATTATGACTTTGTCAACTAAAATAAGTGTGTTTAAAGTCATTTCTGTGCCTCAAAGGGGTCAAAATTGAAGCTTTTGAGTAATCAAAACTCTGTAAAAATGGCAATTTTGGTCACTCTGAGGGTTTAAAAAGTGGTCATTCAACATGAGGCACGATCCAATTGACATTTTGAATCATTTTTGGTACAGTCCAAAAAATCAATTTTCGGATGAAAAACGATGACTCCGGACATGTCGAACGATCCCAAAATGGTCAATATGGATGAAATTTTAACATTTAATCTTTTGACTGTAAATGACTGTTGGATGTGAATTATGACTTTGTCAACTAAAATAAGTGTGTTTAAAGTCATTTCTGTGCCTCAAAGGGGTCAAAATTGAAGCTTTTGAGTAATCAAAACTCTGTAAAAATGGCAATTTTGGTCACTCTGAGGGTTTAAAAAGTGGTTATTCAACATGAGGCACGATCCAATTGCCATTTTGAATCATTTTTGGTACAGTCCAAAAAATCAATTTTCGGATGAAAAACGATGACTCCGGACATGTCGAACGATCCCAAAATGGTCAATATGGATGAAATTTTAACATTTAATCTTTTGACTGTAAATGACTGTTGGATGTGAATTATGACTTTGTCAACTAAAATAAGTGTGTTTAAAGTCATTTCTGTGCCTCAAAGGGGTCAAAATTGAAGCTTTTGAGTAATCAAAACTCTGTAAAAATGGCAATGTTGGTCACTCTGAGGGTTTAAAAAGTGGTCATTCAACATGAGGCACGATCCAATTGACATTTTGAATAATTTTTGGTACAGTCCAAAAAATCAATTTTCGGATGAAAAACGATGACTCCGGACCTGTCGAACGTTCCCAAAATGGTCTATAATGATGAAATTTTAACATTTAATCTTTTGACTGTAAATGACTGTTGGATGTGAATTATGACTTTGTCAACTAAAATAAGTGTGTTTAAAGTCATTTCTGTGCCTCAAAGGGGTCAAAATTGAAGCTTTTGAGTAATCAAAACTCTGTAAAAATGGCAATTTTGGTCACTCTGAGGGTTTAAAAAGTGGTTATTCAACATGAGGCACGATCCAATTGCCATTTTGAATCATTTTTGGTACAGTCCAAAAAATCAATTTTCGGATGAAAAACGATGATTCCGGACATGCCGAACAATCCCAAAATGGTCAATATGGATGAAATTTTAACATTTAATCTTTTGACTGTAAATGACTGTTGGATGTGAATTATGACTTTGTCAACTAAAATAAGTGTGTTTAAAGTCATTTCTGTGCCTCAAAGGGGTCAAAATTGAAGCTTTTGAGTAATCAAAACTCTGTAAAAATGGCAATTTTGGTCACTGTGAGGGTTTAAAAGTGGTTATTCAACATGAGGCACGATCCAATTGACATTTTGAATCATTTTTGGTACAGTCCAAAAAATCAATTTTCGGATGAAAAACGATGACTCCGGACATGTCGAACGATCCCAAAATGGTCAATATGGATGAAATTTTAACATTTAATCTTTTGACTGTAAATGACTGTTGGATGTGAATTATGACTTTGTCAACTAAAATAAGTGTGTTTAAAGTCATTTCTGTGCCTCAAAGGGGTCAAAATTGAAGCTTTTGAGTAATCAAAACTCTGTAAAAATGGCAATGATGGTCACTCTGAGGGTTTAAAAAAGTGGTTATTCAACATGAGGCACGATCCAATTGCCATTTTGAATCATTTTTGGTACAGTCCAAAAAATCAATTTTCGGATGAAAAACGATGACTCCGGACATGTCGAACGATCCCAAAATGGTCAATATGGATGAAATTTTAACATTTATTCTTTTGACTGTAAATGACTGTTGGATGTGAATTATGACTTTGTCAACTAAAATAAGTGTGTTTAAAGTCATTTCTGTGCCTCAAAGGGGTCAAAATTGAAGCTTTTGAGTAATCAAAACTCTGTAAAAATGGCAATTTTGGTCACTGTGAGGGTTTAAAAAGTGGTTATTCAACATGAGGCATGATCCAATTGACATTTTGAATCATTTTTGGTACAGTCCAAAAAATCAATTTTCGGATGAAAAACGATGACTCCGGACATGTCAAACGATCCCAAAATGGTCAATATGGATGAAATTTTAACATTTAATCTTTTGACTGTAAATGACTGTTGGATGTGAATTATGACTTTGTCAACTAAAATAAGTGTGTTTAAAGTCATTTCTGTGCCTCAAAGGGGTCAAAATTGAAGCTTTTGAGTAATCAAAACTCTGTAAAAATGGCAATTTTGGTCACTCTGAGGGTTTAAAAAGTGCTTATTCAACATGAGGCACGATCCAATTGCCATTTTGAATCATTTTTGGTACAGTCCAAAAAATCAATTTTCGGATGAAAAACGATGACTCCGGACATGTCGAACGATCCCAAAATGGTCAATATGGATGAAATTTTAACATTTAATCTTTTGACTGTAAATGACTGTTGGATGTGAATTATGACTTTGTCAACTAAAATAAGTGTGTTTAAAGTCATTTCTGTGCCTCAAAGGGGTCAAAATTGAAGCTTTTGAGTAATCAAAACTCTGTAAAAATGGCAATTTTGGTCACTCTGAGGGTTTAAAAAGTGGTCATTCAACATGAGGCACGATCCAATTGACATTTTGAATCATTTTTGGTACAGTCCAAAAAATCAATTTTCGGATGAAAAACGATGACTCCGGACATGTCGAACGATCCCAAAATGGTCAATATGGATGAAATTTTAACATTTAATCTTTTGACTGTAAATGACTGTTGGATGTGAATTATGACTTTGTCAACTAAAATAAGTGTGTTTAAAGTCATTTCTGTGCCTCAAAGGGGTCAAAATTGAAGCTTTTGAGTAATCAAAACTCTGTAAAAATGGCAATTTTGGTCACTCTGAGGGTTTAAAAAGTGGTCATTCAACATGAGGCATGATCCAATTGCCATTTGAATCATTTTTGGTACAGTCCAAAAAATCAATTTTCGGATGAAAATCGATGACTCCGGACATGTCGAACGATCCCAAAATGGTCAATATGGATGAAATTTTAACATTTAATCTTTTGACTGTAAATGACTGTTGGATGTGAAATATGACTTTGTCAACTAAAATAAGTGTGTTTAAAGTCATTTCTGTGCCTGAAATGGGTCAAAATTGAAGCTTTTGAGTAGGCAAAACTCTGTAAAATTGGCAATTTTGGTCACTGTGAGGGTTTAAAAAGTGGTTATTCAACATGAGGCACGATCCAATTGACATTTTGAATGATTTTTGGTACAGTCCAAAAAATCAATTTTCGGATGAAAAACGATGACTCCGGACATGCCGAACGATCCCAAAATGGTCAATATGGATGAAATTTTAACATTTAATCTTTTGGCTGTAAATTACTGTTGGATGTGAATTATGACTTTGTCAACTAAAATAAGTGTGTTTAAAGTCATTTTCTGTGCCTCAAAGGGGTCAAAATTGAAGCTTTTGAGTAATCAAAACTCTGTAAAAATGGCAATTTTGGTCACTGTGAGGGTTTAAAAAGTGGTTATTCAACATGAGGCACGATCCAATTGACATTTTGAATCATTTTTGGTACAGTCCAAAAAATCAATTTTCGGATGAAAAACGATGACTCCGGACATGTCGAACGATCCCAAAATGGTCAATATGGATGAAATTTTAACATTTAATCTTTTGACTGTAAATGACTGTTGGATGTGAATTATGACTTTGTCAACTAAAATAAGTGTGTTTAAAGTCATTTCTGTGCCTCAAAGGGGTCAAAATTGAAGCTTTTGAGTAATCAAAACTCTGTAAAAATGGCAATTTTGGTCACTCTGAGGGTTTAAAAAAGTGGTCATTCAACATGAGGCATGATCCAATTGCCATTTTGAATCATTTTTGGTACAGTCCAAAAAATCAATTTTCGGATGAAAATCGATGACTCCGGACATGTCGAACGATCCCAAAATGGTCAATATGGATGAAATTTTAACATTTAATCTTTTGACTGTAAATGACTGTTGGATGTGAATTATGACTTTGTCAACTAAAAAAAGTGTGTTTAAAGTCATTTCTGTGCCTCAAAGGGGTCAAAATTGAAGCTTTTGAGTAATCAAAACTCTGTAAAAATGGCAATTTTGGTCACTCTGAGGGTTTAAAAAGTGGTTATTCAACATGAGGCACGATCCAATTGCCATTTTGAATCATTTTTGGTACAGTCCAAAAAATCAATTTTCGGATGAAAATCGATGACTCCGGACATGTCAAACGATCCCAAAATGGTCAATATGGATGAAATTTTAACATTTAATCTTTTGACTGTAAATGACTGTTGGATGTGAATTATGACTTTGTCAACTAAAATAAGTGTGTTTAAAGTCATTTCTCTGCCTCAAAGGGGTCAAAATTGAAGCTTTTGAGTAATCAAAACTCTGTAAAAATGGCAATTTTGGTCACTCTGAGGGTTTAAAAAGTGGTTATTCAACATGAGGCACGATCCAATTGCCATTTTGAATCATTTTTGGTACAGTCCAAAAAATCAATTTTCGGATGAAAAACGATGACTCCGGACATGTCGAACGATCCAAAATGGTCAATATGGATGAAATTTTAACATTTATTCTTTTGACTGTAAATGACTGTTGGATGTGAATTATGACTTTGTCAACTAAAATAAGTGTGTTTAAAGTCATTTCTGTGCCTCAAAGGGGTCAAAATTGAAGCTTTTGAGTAATCAAAACTCTGTAAAAATGGCAATTTTGGTCACTCTGAGGGTTTAAAAAGTGGTTATTCAACATGAGGCACGATCCAATTGCCATTTTGAATCATTTTTGGTACAGTCCAAAAAATCAATTTTCGGATGAAAAACGATGACTCCGGACATGTCGAACGATCCCAAAATGGTCAATATGGATGAAATTTTAACATTTAATCTTTTGACTGTAAATGACTGTTGGATGTGAATTATGACTTTGTCAACTAAAATAAGTGTGTTTAAAGTCATTTCTGTGCCTCAAAGGGGTCAAAATTGAAGCTTTTGAGTAATCAAAACTCTGTAAAAATGGCAATTTTGGTCACTCTGAGGGTTTAAAAAGTGGTCATTCAACATGAGGCACGATCCAATTGACATTTTGAATCATTTTTGGTACAGTCCAAAAAATCAATTTTCGGATGAAAAACAATGACTCCGGACCTGTCGAACGTTCCCAAAATGGTCTATAATGATGAAATTTTAACATTTAATCTTTTGACTGTAAATGACTGTTGGATTTGAATTATGACTTTGTCAACTAAAATAAGTGTGTTTAAAGTCATTTCTGTGCCTCAAAGGGGTCAAAATTGAAGCTTTTGAGTAATCAAAACTCTGTAAAAATGGCAATTTTGGTCACTCTGAGGGTTTAAAAAGTGCTTATTCAACATGAGGCACGATCCAATTGCCATTTTGAATCATTTTTGGTACAGTCCAAAAAATCAATTTTCGGATGAAAAACGATGACTCCGGACATGTCGAACGATCCCAAAATGGTCAATATGGATGAAATTTTAACATTTAATCTTTTGACTGTAAATGACTGTTGTATGTGAATTATGACTTTGTCAACTAAAATAAGTGTGTTTAAAGTCATTTCTGTGCCTCAAAGGGGTCAAAATTGAAGCTTTTGAGTAATCAAAACTCTGTAAAAATGGCAATTTTGGTCACTGTGAGGGTTTAAAAAGTGGTTATTCAACATGAGGCACGATCCAATTGCCATTTTGAATCATTTTTGGTACAGTCCAAAAAATCAATTTTCGGATGAAAAACGATGACTCCGGACATGTCGAACGATCCCAAAATGGTCAATATGGACGAAATTTTAACATTTAATCTTTTGACTGTAAATGACTGTTGGATGTGAAATATGACTTTGTCAACTAAAATAAGTGTGTTTAAAGTCATTTCTGTGCCTGAAATGGGTCAAAATTGAAGCTTTTGAGTAAGCAAAACTCTGTAAAATTGGCAATTTTGGTCACTGTGAGGGTTTAAAAAGTGGTTATTCAACATGAGGCACGATCCAATTGACATTTTGAATGATTTTTGGTACAGTCCAAAAAATCAATTTTCGGATGAAAAACGATGACTCCGGACATGCCGAACGATCCCAAAATGGTCAATATGGATGAAATTTTAACATTTAATCTTTTGACTGTAAATGACTGTTGGATGTGAATTATGACTTTGTCAACTAAAATAAGTGTGTTTAAAGTCATTTCTGTGCCTCAAAGGGGTCAAAATTGAAGCTTTTGAGTAATCAAAACTCTGTAAAAATGGCAATTTTGGCCACTGTGAGGGTTTAAAAAGTGGTTATTCAACATGAGGCACGATCCAATTGACATTTTGAATCATTTTTGGTACAGTCCAAAAATCAATTTTCGGATGAAAAACGATGACTCCGGACATGTCGAACGATCCCAAAATGGTCAATATGGATGAAATTTTAACATTTAATCTTTTGACTGTAAATGACTGTTGGATGTGAATTATGACTTTGTCAACTAAAATAAGTGTGTTTAAAGTCATTTCTGTGCCTCAAAGGGGTCAAAATTGAAGCTTTTGAGTAATCAAAACTCTGTAAAAATGGCAATTTTGGTCACTCTGAGGGTTTAAAAAGTGGTCATTCAACATGAGGCACGATCCAATTGACATTTTGAATCATTTTTGGTACAGTCCAAAAAATCAATTTTCGGATGAAAAACGATGACTCCGGACATGTCGAACGATCCCAAAATGGTCAATATGGATGAAATTTTAACATTTAATCTTTTGACTGTAAATGACTGTTGGATGTGAATTATGACTTTGTCAACTAAAATAAGTGTGTTTAAAGTCATTTCTGTGCCTGAAATGGGTCAAAATTGAAGCTTTTGAGTAAGCAAAACTCTGTAAAATTGGCAATTTTGGTCACTGTGAGGGTTTAAAAAGTGGTTATTCAACATGAGGCACGATCCAATTGACATTTTGAATGATTTTTGGTACAGTCCAAAAAATCAATTTTCGGATGAAAAACGATGACTCCGGACATGTCGAACGATCCCAAAATGGTCAATATGGATGAAATTTTAACATTTAATCTTTTGACTGTAAATGACTGTTGGATGTGAATTATGACTTTGTCAACTAAAATAAGTGTGTTTAAAGTCATTTCTGTGCCTCAAAGGGGTCAAAATTGAAGCTTTTGAGTAATCAAAACTCTGTAAAAATGGCAATTTTGGTCACTCTGAGGGTTTAAAAAGTGGTTATTCAACATGAGGCACGATCCAATTGCCATTTTGAATCATTTTTGGTACAGTCCAAAAAATCAATTTTCGGATGAAAAACGATGACTCCGGACATGTCGAACGATCCCAAAATGGTCAATATGGATGAAATTTTAACATTTAATCTTTTGACTGTAAATGACTGTTGGATGTGAATTATGACTTTGTCAACTAAAATAAGTGTGTTTAAAGTCATTTCTGTGCCTCAAAGGGGTCAAAATTGAAGCTTTTGAGTAATCAAAACTCTGTAAAAATGGCAATTTTGGTCACTCTGAGGGTTTAAAAAGTGCTTATTCAACATGAGGCACGATCCAATTGACATTTTGAATCATTTTTGGTACAGTCCAAAAAAATCAATTTTCGGATGAAAAACGATGATTCCGGACATGCCGAACAATCCCAAAATGGTCAATATGGATGAAATTTTAACATTTAATCTTTTGACTGTAAATGACTGTTGGATGTGAATTATGACTTTGTCAACTAAAATAAGTGTGTTTAAAGTCATTTCTGTGCCTCAAAGGGGTCAAAATTGAAGCTTTTGAGTAATCAAAACTCTGTAAAAATGGCAATTTTGGTCACTCTGAGGGTTTAAAAAGTGGTTATTCAACATGAGGCACGATCCAATTGCCATTTTGAATCATTTTTGGTACAGTCCAAAAAATCAATTTTCGGATGAAAAACGATGATTCCGGACATGCCGAACAATCCCAAAATGGTCAATATGGATGAAATTTTAACATTTAATCTTTTGACTGTAAATGACTGTTGGATGTGAATTATGACTTTGTCAACTAAAATAAGTGTGTTTTAAGTCATTTCTGTGCCTCAAAGGGGTCAAAATTGAAGCTTTTGAGTAATCAAAACTCTGTAAAAATGGCAATTTTGGTCACTCTGAGGGTTTAAAAAGTGGTTATTCAACATGAGGCACGATCCAATTGCCATTTTGAATCATTTTTGGTACAGTCCAAAAAATCAATTTTCGGATGAAAAACGATGACTCCGGACATGTCGAACGATCCCAAAATGGTCAATATGGATGAAATTTTAACATTTAATCTTTTGACTGTAAATGACTGTTGGATGTGAATTATGACTTTGTCAACTAAAATAAGTGTGTTTAAAGTCATTTCTGTGCCTCAAAGGGGTCAAAATGGAAGCTTTTGAGTAATCAAAACTCTGTAAAAATGGCAATTTTGGTCACTGTGAGGGTTTAAAAAGTGGTTATTCAACATGAGGCACGATCCAATTGCCATTTTGAATCATTTTTGGTACAGTCCAAAAAATCAATTTTCGGATGAAAAACGATGATTCCGGACATGCCGAACAATCCCAAAATGGTCAATATGGATTAAATTTTAACATTTAATCTTTTGACTGTAAATGACTGTTGGATGTGAATTATGACTTTGTCAACTAAAATAAGTGTGTTTAAAGTCATTTCTGTGCCTCAAAGGGGTCAAAATGGAAGCTTTTGAGTAATCAAAACTCTGTAAAAATGGCAATTTTGGTCACTGTGAGGGTTTAAAAAGTGGTTATTCAACATGAGGCACGATCCAATTGCCATTTTGAATCATTTTTGGTACAGTCCAAAAAATCAATTTTCGGATGAAAAACGATGATTCCGGACATGCCGAACAATCCCAAAATGGTCAATATGGATTAAATTTTAACATTTAATCTTTTGACTGTAAATGACTGTTGGATGTGAATTATGACTTTGTCAACTAAAATAAGTGTGTTTAAAGTCATTTCTGTGCCTCAAAGGGGTCAAAATTGAAGCTTTTGAGTAATCAAAACTCCATAAAAATGGCAATTTTGGTCACTCTGAGGGTTTAAAAAGTGGTCATTCAACATGAGGCACGATCCAATTGACATTTTTAATCATTTTTGGTACAGTCCAAAAAATCAATTTTCGGTTGAAAAACGATGACTCCGGACATGTCAAACAATCCCAAAATGGTCAATATGGATGAAATTTTAACATTTAATCTTTTGACTGTAAATGACTGTTGGATGTGAATTATGACTTTGTCAACTAAAATAAGTGTGTTTAAAGTCATTTCTGTGCCTGAAATGCGTCAAAATTGAAGCTTTTGAGTAAGCAAAACTCTGTAAAATTGGCAATTTTGGTCACTGTGAGGGTTTAAAAAGTGGTTATTCAACATGAGGCACGATCCAATTGCCATTTTGAATCATTTTTGGTACAGTCCAAAAAATCAATTTTCGGATGAAAAACGATGACTCCGGACATGCCGAACGATCCCAAAATGGTCAATATGGATGAAATTTTAACATTTAATCTTTTGACTGTAAATGACTGTTGGATGTGAAATTATGACTTTGTCAACTAAAATAAGTGTGTTTAAAGTCATTTCTGTGCCTCAAAGGGGTCAAAATTGAAGCTTTTGAGTAATCAAAACTCTGTAAAAATGGCAATTTTGTTCACTGTTAGGGTTTAAAAAGTGGTTATTCAACATGAGGCACGATCCAATTGACATTTTGAATCATTTTTGGTACAGTCCAAAAAATCAATTTTCGGATGAAAAACGATGATTCCGGACATGCCGAACAATCCCAAAATGGTCAATATGGATGAAATTTTAACATTTAATCTTTTGACTGTAAATGACTGTTGGATGTGAATTATGACTTTGTCAACTAAATTAAGTGTGTTTAAAGTCATTTCTGTGCCTCAAAGGGGTCAAAATTGAAGCTTTTGAGTAATCAAAACTCTGTAAAAATGGCAAATTTGGTCACTGTGAGGGTTTAAAAAGTGGTTATTCAACATGAGGCACGATCCAATTGCCATTTTGAATCATTTTTGGTACAGTCCCAAAAATCAATTTTCGGATGAAAAACGATGACTCCAGACATGTCGAACGATCCCAAAATGGTCAATATGGATGAAATTTTAACATTTAATCTTTTGACTGTAAATGACTGTTGGATGTGAATTATGACTTTGTCAACTAAAATAAGTGTGTTTAAAGTCATTTCTGTGCCTCAAAGGGGTCAAAATTGAAGCTTTTGAGTAATCAAAACTCTGTAAAAATGGCAATTTTGGTCACTCTGAGGGTTTAAAAAGTGGTTATTCAACATGAGGCACGATCCAATTGCCATTTTGAATCATTTTTGGTACAGTCCAAAAAATCAATTTTCGGATGAAAAACGATGACTCCGGACATGTCGAACGATCCCAAAATGGTCAATATGGATGAAATTTTAACATTTATTCTTTTGACTGTAAATGACTGTTGGATGTGAATTATGACTTTGTCAACTAAAATAAGTGTGTTTAAAGTCATTTCTGTGCCTCAAAGGGGTCAAAATTGAAGCTTTTGAGTAATCAAAACTCTGTAAAAATGGCAATTTTGGTCACTGTGAGGGTTTAAAAAGTGGTTATTCAACATGAGGCATGATCCAATTGACATTTTGAATCATTTTTGGTACAGTCCAAAAAATCAATTTTCGGATGAAAAACGATGACTCCGGACATGTCGAACGATCCCAAAATGGTCAATATGGATGAAATGTTAACATTTAATCTTTTGACTGTAAATGACTGTTGGATGTGAATTATGACTTTGTCAACTAAAATAAGTGTGTTTAAAGTCATTTCTGTGCCTCAAAGGGGTCAAAATTGAAGCTTTTGAGTAATCAAAACTCTGTAAAAATGGCAATTTTGGTCACTCTGAGGGTTTAAAAAGTGCTTATTCAACATGAGGCACGATCCAATTGCCATTTTGAATCATTTTTGGTACAGTCCAAAAAATCAATTTTCGGATGAAAAACGATGACTCCGGACATGTCGAACGATCCCAAAATGGTCAATATGGATGAAATTTTAACATTTAATCTTTTGACTGTAAATGACTGTTGGATGTGAATTATGACTTTGTCAACTAAAATAAGTGTGTTTAAAGTCATTTCTGTGCCTCAAAGGGGTCAAAATTGAAGCTTTTGAGTAATCAAAACTCTGTAAAAATGGCAATTTTGGTCACTCTGAGGGTTTAAAAAGTGGTCATTCAACATGAGGCACGATCCAATTGACATTTTGAATCATTTTTGGTACAGTCCAAAAAATCAATTTTCGGATGAAAAACGATGATTCCGGACATGTCAAACGATCCCAAAATGGTCAATATGGACGAAATTTTAACATTTAATCTTTTGACTGTAAATGACTGTTGGATGTGAAATATGACTTTGTCAACTAAAATAAGTGTGTTTAAAGTCATTTCTGTGCCTGAAATGGGTCAAAATTGAAGCTTTTGAGTAAGCAAAACTCTGTAAAATTGGCAATTTTGGTCACTGTGAGGGTTTAAAAAGTTGTTATTCAACATGAGGCACGATCCAATTGACATTTTGAATGATTTTTGGTACAGTCCAAAAAATCAATTTTCGGATGAAAAACGATGACTCCGGACATGCCGAACGATCCCAAAATGGTCAATATGGATGAAATTTTAACATTTAATCTTTTGACTGTAAATGACTGTTGGATGTGAATTATGACTTTGTCAACTAAAATAAGTGTGTTTAAAGTCATTTCTGTGCCTCAAAGGGGTCAAAATTGAAGCTTTTGAGTAATCAAAACTCTGTAAAAATGGCAATTTTGGTCGCTGTGAGGGTTTAAAAAGTGGTTATTCAACATGAGGCACGATCCAATTGACATTTTGAATCATTTTTGGTACAGTCCAAAAAATCAATTTTCGGATGAAAAACGATGACTCCGGACATGTCGAACGATCCCAAAATGGTCAATATGGATGAAATTTTAACATTTAATCTTTTGACTGTAAATGACTGTTGGATGTGAATTATGACTTTGTCAACTAAAATAAGTGTGTTTAAAGTCATTTCTGTGCCTCAAAGGGGTCAAAATTGAAGCTTTTGAGTAATCAAAACTCTGTAAAAATGGCAATTTTGGTCACTCTGAGGGTTTAAAAAGTGGTCATTCAACATGAGGCACGATCCAATTGACATTTTGAATCATTTTTGGTACAGTCCAAAAAATCAATTTTCGGATGAAAAACGATGACTCCGGACATGTCGAACGATCCCAAAATGGTCAATATGGATGAAATTTTAACATTTAATCTTTTGACTGTAAATGACTGTTGGATGTGAATTATGACTTTGTCAACTAAAATAAGTGTGTTTAAAGTCATTTCTGTGCCTCAAAGGGGTCAAAATTGAAGCTTTTGAGTAATCAAAACTCTGTAAAAATGGCAATTTTGGTCACTCTGAGGGTTTAAAAAGTGGTTATTCAACATGAGGCACGATCCAATTGCCATTTTGAATCATTTTTGGTACAGTCCAAAAAATCAATTTTCGGATGAAAAACGATGACTCCGGACATGTCGAACGATCCCAAAATGGTCAATATGGATGAAATTTTAACATTTAATCTTTTGACTGTAAATGACTGTTGGATGTGAATTATGACTTTGTCAACTAAAATAAGTGTGTTTAAAGTCATTTCTGTGCCTCAAAGGGGTCAAAATTGAAGCTTTTGAGTAATCAAAACTCTGTAAAAATGGCAATGTTGGTCACTCTGAGGGTTTAAAAAGTGGTCATTCAACATGAGGCACGATCCAATTGACATTTTGAATAATTTTTGGTACAGTCCAAAAAATCAATTTTCGGATGAAAAACGATGACTCCGGACCTGTCGAACGTTCCCAAAATGGTCTATAATGATGAAATTTTAACATTTAATCTTTTGACTGTAAATGACTGTTGGATGTGAATTATGACTTTGTCAACTAAAATAAGTGTGTTTAAAGTCATTTCTGTGCCTCAAAGGGGTCAAAATTGAAGCTTTTGAGTAATCAAAACTCTGTAAAAATGGCAATTTTGGTCACTCTGAGGGTTTAAAAAGTGGTTATTCAACATGAGGCACGATCCAATTGCCATTTTGAATCATTTTTGGTACAGTCCAAAAAATCAATTTTCGGATGAAAAACGATGATTCCGGACATGCCGAACAATCCCAAAATGGTCAATATGGATGAAATTTTAACATTTAATCTTTTGACTGTAAATGACTGTTGGATGTGAATTATGACTTTGTCAACTAAAATAAGTGTGTTTAAAGTCATTTCTGTGCCTCAAAGGGGTCAAAATTGAAGCTTTTGAGTAATCAAAACTCTGTAAAAATGGCAATTTTGGTCACTGTGAGGGTTTAAAAAGTGGTTATTCAACATGAGGCACGATCCAATTGACATTTTGAATCATTTTTGGTACAGTCCAAAAAATCAATTTTCGGATGAAAAACGATGACTCCGGACATGTCGAACGATCCCAAAATGGTCAATATGGATGAAATTTTAACATTTAATCTTTTGACTGTAAATGACTGTTGGATGTGAATTATGACTTTGTCAACTAAAATAAGTGTGTTTAAAGTCATTTCTGTGCCTCAAAGGGGTCAAAATTGAAGCTTTTGAGTAATCAAAACTCTGTAAAAATGGCAATTTTGGTCACTCTGAGGGTTTAAAAAGTGGTCATTCAACATGAGGCACGATCCAATTGACATTTTGAATCATTTTTGGTACAGTCCAAAAAATCAATTTTCGGATGAAAAACGATGACTCCGGACCTGTCGAACGTTCCCAAAATGGTCTATAATGATGAAATTTTAACATTTAATCTTTTGACTGTAAATGACTGTTGGATGTGAATTATGACTTTGTCAACTAAAATAAGTGTGTTTAAAGTCATTTCTGTGCCTCAAAGGGGTCAAAATTGAAGCTTTTGAGTAATCAAAACTCTGTAAAAATGGCAATGTTGACACTGTGAGGGTTTAAAAAGTGGTTATTCAACATGAGGCACGATCCAATTGCCATTTTGAATCATTTTTGGTACAGTCCAAAAAATCAATTTTCGGATGAAAAACGATGACTCCGGACATGTCGAACGATCCCAAAATGGTCAATATGGATGAAATTTTAACATTTAATCTTTTGACTGTAAATGACTGTTGGATGTGAATTATGACTTTGTCAACTAAAATAAGTGTGTTTAAAGTCATTTCTGTGCCTCAAAGGGGTCAAAATTGAAGCTTTTGAGTATTCAAAACTCTGTAAAAATGGCAATTTTGGTCACTCTGAGGGTTTTAAAAGTGGTCATTCAACATGAGGCATGATCCAATTGACATTTTGAATCATTTTTGGTACAGTCCAAAAAATCAATTTTCGGATGAAAAACGATGACTCCGGACATGTCAAACGATCCCAAAATGGTCAATATGGATGAAATTTTAACATTTAATCTTTTGACTGTAAATGACTGTTGGATGTGAATTATGACTTTGTCAACTAAAATAAGTGTGTTTAAAGTCATTTCTGTGCCTGAAATGGGTCAAAATTGAAGATTTTGAGTAAGCAAAACTCTGTAAAATTGGCAAATTTGGTCACTGTGAGGGTTTAAAAAGTGGTTATTCAAATGAGGCACGATCCAATTGACATTTTGAATGATTTTTGGTACAGTCCAAAAAATCCATTTTCGGATGAAAAACGATGACTCCGGACATGTCGAGCGATCCCAATGAGGAAATATAAATTTTTGGCCAAGTTATGTTCCCTATCGTGTACCCCACCGTCTCCATGTACGAGTTAAAGTGCATGTAACTTCCCTCCTGTGCCAGCTATGAAGAAGCAAATACATTTGCGTCCAACGTTAACATGTCCTCTTTCAGACCCACCCTGAATGGGTTGGATAGTCCGTTCCTAAGTATGCTATGCCAACCTCTTTTTGTAGTGTACTTTACATGTTTTTCAGGTCTGGCAAAGTAGGCCCTGAATTTCTGCCATCGAGCCTTTTTCTTCCTTCTGACTCTGAAAGCCTCAGCCCAGGCTGCCCCCGTACCTTTGAACTCTGCCTTACTTCCAGCGCGGCCCACCGCGCTTAGCTCAGCCTGCTGCCTGCCAAGAATGAATTCAACCTTCAAGTTATCTGTTCCGCTCCTCGAAGATACATTCCTGCCTACTAGTTTCAGTAAACATTCCCCAGCTGCAGAGCCAAAGGGCCGGCCTGTCTCCGTGCAAGTAATTCATAGCCTCTGTTACCATGCTCCCATGGAAGGCCCATGCCCCCACGCTTCTCATGCAGACACTCAGGCGCTTATACACGCACTCACAGTCAGTATAGAATAGCTTCTGCCCCAGAGACCTTTCCGCCCAGATAGCTCAGTTCCTAAACATCAGATATCAGATACGATAGAAGCACAAGTTGATCTGACATGCTAGACTTCTGTCTCTTTTCCGTCAGTGCAAATATCAAGCCCCCTGCACCCTCCAGTTTCACGCCAATCACACGTCATGCAGCTGCGCGCGCATCCAAGCTTCCGATTTCTGCTGACATTGCAACATTTCTGTTTAGTGCCACCCACATGTGACACCTACCTGTGACGTTTCTAAAGCACACCTACAGTTACGCCTAGTCCACGCCTTCTGATTACGTACTAGCAACACGTGGATGCTGTTATCTTGTCTACTCTCAGCTGTTCCGCCTACTACACTGTTTTCTATGATGTAAATTAAGTATATAAGCTATGTACTGTCAATAAAACATTGCTCTATCCCTTCCTGAACCCCGTGTGGTTGCAGGAACATGATATCAATTCCGGAATGATTCCTTTTTAAGGAATAAAAACCCCTAAGAACTCTAACACCACGGACTCTGTTTTCTTTCTTTCCGATTGAGTTATTATTGATTAAGTACTTACCTGCATAGAAATTAAGATGGTAAATTAAATATTTACGACACCAAAATGGTCAATATGGATGAAATTTTAACATTTAATCTTTTGACTGTAAATGACTGTTGGATGTGAATTATGACTTTGTCAACTAAAATAAGTGTGTTTAAAGTCATTTCTGTGCCTCAAAGGGGTCAAAATTGAAGATTTTGAGTAATCAAAACTCTGTAAAAATGGCAATTTTGGTCACTGTGAGGGTTTAAAAAGTGGTTATTCAACATGAGGCACGATCCAATTGCCATTTTGAATCATTTTTGGTACAGTCCAAAAAATAAATTTTCGGATGAAAAACGATGATTCCGGACATGCCGAACAATCCCAAAATGGTCAATATGGATGAAATTTTAACATTTAATCTTTTGACTGTAAATGACTGTTGGATGTGAATTATGACTTTGTCAACTAAAATAAGTGTGTTTAAAGTCATTTCTGTGCCTCAAAGGGGTCAAAATTGAAGCTTTTGAGTAATCAAAACTCTGTAAAAATGGCAATTTTGGTCACTGTGAGGGTTTAAAAAGTGGTTATTCAACATGAGGCACGATCCAATTGCCATTTTGAATCATTTTTGGTACAGTCCAAAAAATCAATTTTCGGATGAAAAACGATGACTCCGGACATGTCGAACGATCCCAAAATGGTCAATATGGATGAAATTTTAACATTTAATCTTTTGACTGTAAATGACTGTTGGATGTGAATTATGACTTTGTCAACTAAAATAAGTGTGTTTAAAGTCATTTCTGTGCCTGAAATGGGTCAAAATTGAAGCTTTTGAGTAAGCAAAACTCTGTAAAATTGGCAATTTTGGTCACTGTGAGGGTTTAAAAAGTGGTTATTCAACATGAGGCACGATCCAATTGACATTTTGAATGATTTTTGGTACAGTCCAAAAAATCAATTTTCGGATGAAAAACGATGACTCCGAACATGTCGAACGATCCCAAAATGGTCAATATGGATGAAATTTTAACATTTAATCTTTTGACTGTAAATGACTGTTGGATGTGAATTATGACTTTGTCAACTAAAATAAGTGTGTTTAAAGTCATTTCTGTGCCTCAAAGGGGTCAAAATTGAAGCTTTGGAGTAATCAAAACTCTGTAAAAATGGCAATTTTGGTCACTCTGAGGGTTTAAAAAGTGGTTATTCAACATGAGGCACGATCCAATTGCCATTTTGAATCATTTTTGGTACAGTCCAAAAAATCAATTTTCGAATGAAAAACGATGACTCCGGACATGTCGAACGATCCCAAAATGGTCAATATGGATGAAATTTTAACATTTAATCTTTTGACTGTAAATGACTGTTGGATGTGAATTATGACTTTGTCAACTAAAATAAGTGTGTTTAAAGTCATTTCTGTGCCTCAAAGGGGTCAAAATTAAAGCTTTTGAGTAATCAAAACTCTGTAAAAATGGCAATTTTGGTCACTCTGAGGGTTTAAAAAGTGGTCATTCAACATGAGGCACGATCCAATTGACATTTTGAATCATTTTTGGTACAGTCCAAAAAATCAATTTTCGGATGAAAAACGATGACTCCGGACATGTCAAACGATCCCAAAATGGTCAATATGGACGAAATTTTAACATTTAATCTTTTGACTGTAAATGACTGTTGGATGTGAAATATGACTTTGTCAACTAAAATAAGTGTGTTTAAAGTCATTTCTGTGCCTGAAATGGGTCAAAATTGAAGCTTTTGAGTAAGCAAAACTCTGTAAAATTGGCAATTTTGGTCACTGTGAGGGTTTAAAAAGTGGTTATTCAACATGAGGCACGATCCAATTGACATTTTGAATCATTTTTGGTACAGTCCAAAAAATCAATTTTCGGATGAAAAACGATGACTCCGGACATGTCGAACGATCCCAAAATGGTCAATATGGATGAAATTTTAACATTTAATCTTTTGACTGTAAATGACTGTTGGATGTGAATTATGACTTTGTCAACTAAAATAAGTGTGTTTAAAGTCATTTCTGTGCCTCAAAGGGGTCAAAATTGAAGCTTTTGAGTAATCAAAACTCGCTAAAAATGGCAATTTTGGTCACTGTGAGGGTTTAAAAAGTGGTTATTCAACATGAGGCACGATCCAATTGCCATTTTGAATCATTTTTGGTACAGTCCAAAAAAATCAATTTTCGGATGAAAAACGATGACTCCGGACATGTCGAACGATCCCAAAATGGTCAATATGGATGAAATTTTAACATTTAATCTTTTGACTGTAAATGACTGTTGGATGTGAATTATGACTTTGCCAACTAAAATAAGTGTGTTTAAAGTCATTTCTGTGCCTCAAAGGGGTCAAAATTGAAGCTTTTGAGTAATCAAAACTCTGTAAAAATGGCAATTTTGGTCACTGTGAGGGTTTAAAAAGTGGTTATTCAACATGAGGCACGATCCAATTGACATTTTGAATCATTTCTGGTACAGTCCAAAAAATCAATTTTCGGATGAAAAACGATGACTCCGGACATGCCGAACGATCCCAAAATGGTCAATATGGATGAAATTTTAACATTTAATCTTTTGACTGTAAATGACTGTTGGATGTGAATTATGACTTTGTCAACTAAAATAAGTGTGTTTAAAGTCATTTCTGTGCCTCAAAGGGGTCAAAATTGAAGCTTTGAGTAATCAAAACTCTGTAAAAATGGCAATTTTGGTCACTGTGAGGGTTTAAAAAGTGGTTATTCAACATGAGGCACGATCCAATTGACATTTTGAATCATTTTTGGTACAGTCCAAAAAAATCAATTTTCGGATGAAAAACGATGACTCCTGACATGTCGAATGATCCCAAAATGGTCAATATGGACGAATTTTTAACATTTAATCTTTTGACTGTAAATGACTGTTGGATGTGAATTATGACTTTGTCAACTAAAATAAGTGTGTTTAAAGTCATTTCTGTGCCTGAAATGGGTCAAAATTGAAGCTTTTGAGTAAGCAAAACTCTGTAAAATTGGCAATTTTGGTCACTGTGAGGGTTTGAAAAGTGGTTATTCAACATGAGGCACGATCCAATTGACATTTTGAATGATTTTTGGTACAGTCCAAAAAATCAATTTTCGGATGAAAAACGATGACTCCGGACATGTCAAACGATCCCAAAATGGTCAATATGGACGAAATTTTAACATTTAATCTTTTGACTGTAAATGACTGTTGGATGTGAAATATGACTTTGTCAACTAAAATAAGTGTGTTTAAAGTCATTTCTGTGCCTGAAATGGGTCAAAATTGAAGCTTTTGAGTAAGCAAAACTCTGTAAAATTGGCAATTTTGGTCACTGTGAGGGTTTAAAAAGTGGTTATTCAACATGAGGCACGATCCAATTGACATTTTAAATGATTTTTGGTACAGTCCAAAAAATCAATTTTCGGATGAAAAACGATGACTCCGGACATGTCGAACGATCCCAAAATGGTCAATATGGATGAAATTTTAACATTTAATCTTTTGACTGTAAATGACTGTTGGATGTGAATTATGACTTTGTCAACTAAAATAAGTGTGTTTAAAGTCATTTCTGTGCCTCAAAGGGGTCAAAATTGAAGCTTTTGAGTAATCAAAACTCTGTAAAAATGGCAATTTTGGTCACTGTGAGGGTTTAAAAAGTGGTTATTCAACATGAGGCACGATCCAATTGACATTTTGAATCATTTCTGGTACAGTCCAAAAAATCAATTTTCGGATGAAAAACGATGACTCCGGACATGCCGAACGATCCCAAAATGGTCAATATGGATGAAATTTTAACATTTAATCTTTTGACTGTAAATGACTGTTGGATGTGAATTATGACTTTGTCAACTAAAATAAGTGTGTTTAAAGTCATTTCTGTGCCTCAAAGGGGTCAAAATTGAAGCTTTTGAGTAATCAAAACTCTGTAAAAATGGCAATTTTGGTCACTGTGAGGGTTTAAAAAGTGGTTATTCAACATGAGGCACGATCCAATTGCCATTTTGAATCATTTTTGGTACAGTCCAAAAAATCAATTTTCGGATGAAAAACGATGATTCCGGACATGCCGAACAATCCCAAAATGGTCAATATGGATGAAATTTTAACATTTAATCTTTTGACTGTAAATGACTGTTGGATGTGAATTATGACTTTGTCAACTAAAATAAGTGTGTTTAAAGTCATTTCTGTGCCTGAAATGGGTCAAAATTGAAGCTTTTGAGTAAGCAAAACTCTGTAAAATTGGCAATTTTGGTCACTGTGAGGGTTTAAAAAGTGGTTATTCAACATGAGGCACGATCCAATTGACATTTTGAATGATTTTTGGTACAGTCCAAAAAATCAATTTTCGGATGAAAAACGATGACTCCGAACATGTCGAACGATCCCAAAATGGTCAATATGGATGAAATTTTAACATTTAATCTTTTGACTGTAAATGACTGTTGGAAGTGAATTATGACTTTGTCAACTAAAATAAGTGTGTTTAAAGTCATTTCTGTGCCTCAAAGGGGTCAAAATTGAAGCTTTGGAGTAATCAAAACTCTGTAAAAATGGCAATTTTGGTCACTCTGAGGGTTTAAAAAGTGGTTATTCAACATGAGGCACGATCCAATTGCCGTTTTGAATCATTTTTGGTACAGTCCAAAAATTCAATTTTCGGATGAAAAACGATGACTCCGGACATGTCGAACGATCCCAAAATGGTCAATATGGATGAAATTTTAACATTTAATCTTTTGACTGTAAATGACTGTTGGATGTGAATTATGACTTTGTCAACTAAAATAAGTGTGTTTAAAGTCATTTCTGTGCCTCAAAGGGGTCAAAATTAAAGCTTTTGAGTAATCAAAACTCTGTAAAAATGGCAATTTTGGTCACTCTGAGGGTTTAAAAAGTGGTCATTCAACATGAGGCACGATCCAATTGACATTTTGAATCATTTTTGGTACAGTCCAAAAAATCAATTTTCGGATGAAAAACGATGACTCCGGACATGTCAAACGATCCCAAAATGGTCAATATGGACGAAATTTTAACATTTAATCTTTTGACTGTAAATGACTGTTGGATGTGAAATATGACTTTGTCAACTAAAATAAGTGTGTTTAAAGTCATTTCTGTGCCTGAAATGGGTCAAAATTGAAGCTTTTGAGTAAGCAAAACTCTGTAAAATTGGCAATTTTGGTCACTGTGAGGGTTTAAAAAGTGGTTATTCAACATGAGGCACGATCCAATTGACATTTTGAGTGATTTTTGGTACAGTCCAAAAAATCAATTTTCGGATGAAAAACGATGACTCCGGACATGCCGAACGATCCCAAAATGGTCAATATGGATGAAATTTTAACATTTAATCTTTTGACTGTAAATGACTGTTGGATGTGAATTATGACTTTGTCAACTAAAATAAGTGTGTTTAAAGTCATTTCTGTGCCTCAAAGGGGTCAAAATTGAAGCTTTTGAGTAATCAAAACTCTGTAAAAATGGCAATTTTGGTCACTGTGAGGGTTTAAAAAGTGGTTATTCAACATGAGGCACGATCCAATTGACATTTTGAATCATTTTTGGTACAGTCCAAAAAATCAATTTTCGGATGAAAAACGATGACTCCTGACATGTCGAATGATCCCAAAATGGTCAATATGGACGAATTTTTAACATTTAATCTTTTGACTGTAAATGACTGTTGGATGTGAATTATGACTTTGTCAACTAAAATAAGTGTGTTTAAAGTCATTTCTGTGCCTGAAATGGGTCAAAATTGAAGCTTTTGAGTAAGCAAAACTCTGTAAAATTGGCAATTTTGGTCACTGTGAGGGTTTGAAAAGTGGTTATTCAACATGAGGCACGATCCAATTGACATTTTGAATGATTTTTGGTACAGTCCAAAAAATCAATTTTCGGATGAAAAACGATGACTCCGGACATGTCAAACGATCCAAAAATGGTCAATATGGACGAAATTTTAACATTTAATCTTTTGACTGTAAATGACTGTTGGATGTGAAATATGACTTTGTCAACTAAAATAAGTGTGTTTAAAGTCATTTCTGTGCCTGAAATGGGTCAAAATTGAAGCTTTTGAGTAAGCAAAACTCTGTAAAATTGGCAATTTTGGTCACTGTGAGGGTTTAAAAAGTGGTTATTCAACATGAGGCACGATCCAATTGACATTTTAAATGATTTTTGGTACAGTCCAAAAAATCAATTTTCGGATGAAAAACGATGACTCCGGACATGTCGAACGATCCCAAAATGGTCAATATGGATGAAATTTTAACATTTAATCTTTTGACTGTAAATGACTGTTGGATGTGAATTATGACTTTGCCAACTAAAATAAGTGTGTTTAAAGTCATTTCTGTGCCTCAAAGGGGTCAAAATTGAAGCTTTTGAGTAATCAAAACTCTGTAAAAATGGCAATTTTGGTCACTGTGAGGGTTTAAAAAGTGGTTATTCAACATGAGGCACGATCCAATTGACATTTTGAATCATTTCTGGTACAGTCCAAAAAATCAATTTTCGGATGAAAAACGATGACTCCGGACATGCCAAACGATCCCAAAATGGTCAATATGGATGAAATTTTAACATTTAATCTTTTGACTGTAAATGACTGTTGGATGTGAATTATGACTTTGTCAACTAAAATAAGTGTGTTTAAAGTCATTTCTGTGCCTCAAAGGGGTCAAAATTGAAGCTTTGAGTAATCAAAACTCTGTAAAAATGGCAATTTTGGTCACTGTGAGGGTTTAAAAAGTGGTTATTCAACATGAGGCACGATCCAATTGACATTTTGAATCATTTTTGGTACAGTCCAAAAAAATCAATTTTCGGATGAAAAACGATGACTCCTGACATGTCGAATGATCCCAAAATGGTCAATATGGACGAATTTTTAACATTTAATCTTTTGACTGTAAATGACTGTTGGATGTGAATTATGACTTTGTCAACTAAAATAAGTGTGTTTAAAGTCATTTCTGTGCCTGAAATGGGTCAAAATTGAAGCTTTTGAGTAAGCAAAACTCTGTAAAATTGGCAATTTTGGTCACTGTGAGGGTTTGAAAAGTGGTTATTCAACATGAGGCACGATCCAATTGACATTTTGAATGATTTTTGGTACAGTCCAAAAAATCAATTTTCGGATGAAAAACGATGACTCCGGACATGTCAAACGATCCCAAAATGGTCAATATGGACGAAATTTTAACATTTAATCTTTTGACTGTAAATGACTGTTGGATGTGAAATATGACTTTGTCAACTAAAATAAGTGTGTTTAAAGTCATTTCTGTGCCTGTAATGAATCAAAATTGAATCTTTTGAGTAAGCAAAACTCTGTAAAATTGGCAATTTTGGTCACTGTGAGGGTTTAAAAAGTGGTTATTCAACATGAGGCACGATCCAATTGACATTTTAAATGATTTTTGGTACAGTCCAAAAAATCAATTTTCGGATGAAAAACGATGACTCCGGACATGTCGAACGATCCCAAAATGGTCAATATGGATGAAATGTTAACATTTAATCTTTTGACTGTAAATGACTGTTGGATGTGAATTATGACTTTGTCAACTAAAATAAGTGTGTTTAAAGTCATTTCTGTGCCTCAAAGGGGTCAAAATTGAAGCTTTTGAGTAATCAAAACTCTGTAAAAATGGCAATTTTGGTCACTGTGAGGGTTTAAAAAGTGGTTATTCAACATGAGGCACGATCCAATTGACATTTTGAATCATTTCTGGTACAGTCCAAAAAATCAATTTTCGGATGAAAAACGATGACTCCGGACATGCCGAACGATCCCAAAATGGTCAATATGGATGAAATTTTAACATTTAATCTTTTGACTGTAAATGACTGTTGGATGTGAATTATGACTTTGTCAACTAAAATAAGTGTGTTTAAAGTCATTTCTGTGCCTCAAAGGGGTCAAAATTGAAGCTTTTGAGTAATCAAAACTCTGTAGAAATGGCAATTTTGGTCACTGTGAGGGTTTAAAAAGTGGTTATTCAACATGAGGCACGATCCAATTGCCATTTTGAATCATTTTTGGTACAGTCCAAAAAATCAATTTTCGGATGAAAAACGATGATTCCGGACATGCCGAACAATCCCAAAATGGTCAATATGGATGAAATTTTAACATTTAATCTTTTGACTGTAAATGACTGTTGGATGTGAATTATGACTTTGTCAACTAAAATAAGTGTGTTTAAAGTCATTTCTGTGCCTGAAATGGGTCAAAATTGAAGCTTTTGAGTAAGCAAAACTCTGTAAAATTGGCAATTTTGGTCACTGTAAGGGTTTAAAAAGTGGTTATTCAACATGAGGCACGATCCAATTGACATTTTGAATGATTTTTGGTACAGTCCAAAAAATCAATTTTCGGATGAAAAACGATGACTCCGAACATGTCGAACGATCCCAAAATGGTCAATATGGATGAAATTTTAACATTTAATCTTTTGACTGTAAATGACTGTTGGATGTGAATTATGACTTTGTCAACTAAAATAAGTGTGTTTAAAGTCATTTCTGTGCCTCAAAGGGGTCAAAATTGAAGCTTTGGAGTAATCAAAACTCTGTAAAAATGGCAATTTTGGTCACTCTGAGGGTTTAAAAAGTGGTTATTCAACATGAGGCACAATCCAATTGCCATTTTGAATCATTTTTGGTACAGTCCAAAAATTCAATTTTCGGATGAAAAACGATGACTCCGGACATGTCGAACGATCCCAAAATGGTCAATATGGATGAAATTTTAACATTTAATCTTTTGACTGTAAATGACTGTTGTATGTGAATTATGACTTTGTCAACTAAAATAAGTGTGTTTAAAGTCATTTCTGTGCCTCAAAGGGGTCAAAATTAAAGCTTTTGAGTAATCAAAACTCTGTAAAAATGGCAATTTTGGTCACTCTGAGGGTTTAAAAAGTGGTCATTCAACATGAGGCACGATCCAATTGACATTTTGAATCATTTTTGGTACAGTCCAAAAAATCAATTTTCGGATGAAAAACGATGACTCCGGACATGTCAAACGATCCCAAAATGGTCAATATGGACGAAATTTTAACATTTAATCTTTTGACTGTAAATGACTGTTGGATGTGAAATATGACTTTGTCAACTAAAATAAGTGTGTTTAAAGTCATTTCTGTGCCTGAAATGGGTCAAAATTGAAGCTTTTGAGTAAGCAAAACTCTATAAAATTGGCAATTTTGGTCACTGTGAGGGTTTAAAAAGTGGTTATTCAACATGAGGCACGATCCAATTGACATTTTGAGTGATTTTTGGTACAGTCCAAAAAATCAATTTTCGGATGAAAAACGATGACTCCGGACATGTCGAACGATCCCAAAATGGTCAATATGGATGAAATTTTAACATTTAATCTTTTGACTGTAAATGACTGTTGGATGTGAATTATGACTTTGTCAACTAAAATAAGTGTGTTTAAAGTCATTTCTGTGCCTCAAAGGGGTCAAAATTGAAGCTTTTGAGTAATCAAAACTCTGTAAAAATGGCAATTTTGGTCACTGTGAGGGTTTAAAAAGTGGTTATTCAACATGAGGCACGATCCAATTGACATTTTGAATCATTTTTGGTACAGTCCAAAAAATCAATTTTCGGATGAAAAACGATGACTCCGGACATGTCGAACGATCCCAAAATGGTCAATATGGATGAAATTTTAACATTTAATCTTTTGACTGTAAATGACTGTTGGATGTGAATTATGACTTTGTCAACTAAAATAAGTATGTTTAAAGTCATTTCTGTGCCTCAAAGGGGTCAAAATTGAAGCTTTTGAGTAATCAAAACTCTGTAAAAATGGCAATTTTGGTCACTCTGAGGGTTTAAAAAGTGGTCATTCAACATGAGGCACGATCCAATTGACATTTTGAATCATTTTTGGTACAGTCCAAAAAATCAATTTTCGGATGAAAAACGATGACTCCGGACCTGTCGAACGTTCCCAAAATGGTCTATAATGATGAAATTTTAACATTTAATCTTTTGACTGTAAATGACTGTTGGATGTGAATTATGACTTTGTCAACTAAAATAAGTGTGTTTAAAGTCATTTCTGTGCCTCAAAGGGGTCAAAATTGAAGCTTTTGAGTAATCAAAACTCTGTAAAAATGGCAATTTTGGTCACTGTGAGGGTTTAAAAAGTGGTTATTCAACATGAGGCACGATCCAATTGCCATTTTGAATCATTTTTGGTACAGTCCAAAATAATCAATTTTCGGATGAAAAACGATGACTCCGGACATGTCGAACGATCCCAAAATGGTCAATATGGATGAAATTTTAACATTTAATCTTTTGACTGTAAATGACTGTTGAATGTGAATTATGACTTTGCCAACTAAAATAAGTGTGTTTAAAGTCATTTCTGTGCCTCAAAGGGGTCAAAATTGAAGCTTTTGAGTAATCAAAACTCTGTAAAAATGGCAATTTTGGTCACTGTGAGGGTTTAAAAAGTGGTTATTCAACATGAGGCACGATCCAATTGACATTTTGAATCATTTCTGGTACAGTCCAAAAAATCAATTTTCGGATGAAAAACGATGACTCCGGACATGCCGAACGATCCCAAAATGGTCAATATGGATGAAATTTGAACATTTAATCTTTTGACTGTAAATGACTGTTGGATGTGAATTATGACTTTGTCAACTAAAATAAGTGTGTTTAAAGTCATTTCTGTGCCTCAAAGGGGTCAAAATTGAAGCTTTGAGTAATCAAAACTCTGTAAAAATGGCAATTTTGGTCACTGTGAGGGTTTAAAAAGTGGTTATTCAACATGAGGCACGATCCAATTGACATTTTGAATCATTTTTGGTACAGTCCAAAAAAATCAATTTTCGGATGAAAAACGATGACTCCTGACATGTCGAATGATCCAAAAATGGTCAATATGGACGAATTTTTAACATTTAATCTTTTGACTGTAAATGACTGTTGGATGTGAATTATGACTTTGTCAACTAAAATAAGTGTGTTTAAAGTCATTTCTGTGCCTGAAATGGGTCAAAATTGAAGCTTTTGAGTAAGCAAAACTCTGTAAAATTGGCAATTTTGGTCACTGTGAGGGTTTGAAAAGTGGTTATTCAACATGAGGCACGATCCAATTGACATTTTGAATGATTTTTGGTACAGTCCAAAAAATCAATTTTCGGATGAAAAACGATGACTCCGGACATGTCAAACGATCCCAAAATGGTCAATATGGACGAAATTTTAACATTTAATCTTTTGACTGTAAATGACTGTTGGATGTGAAATATGACTTTGTCAACTAAAATAAGTGTGTTTAAAGTCATTTCTGTGCCTGAAATGGGTCAAAATTGAAGCTTTTGAGTAAGCAAAACTCTGTAAAATTGGCAATTTTGGTCACTGTGAGGGTTTAAAAAGTGGTTATTCAACATGAGGCACGATCCAATTGACATTTTAAATGATTTTTGGTACAGTCCAAAAAATCAATTTTCGGATGAAAAACGATGACTCCGGACATGTCGAACGATCCCAAAATGGTCAATATGGATGAAATTTTAACATTTAATCTTTTGACTGTAAATGACTGTTGGATGTGAATTATGACTTTGTCAACTAAAATAAGTGTGTTTAAAGTCATTTCTGTGCCTCAAAGGGGTCAAAATTGAAGCTTTTGAGTAATCAAAACTCTGTAAAAATGGCAATTTTGGTCACTGTGAGGGTTTAAAAAGTAGTTATTCAACATGAGGCACGATCCAATTGACATTTTGAATCATTTCTGGTACAGTCCAAAAAATCAATTTTCGGATGAAAAACGATGACTCCGGACATGCCGAACGATCCCAAAATGGTCAATATGGATGAAATTTTAACATTTAATCTTTTGACTGTAAATGACTGTTGGATGTGAATTATGACTTTGTCAACTAAAATAAGTGTGTTTAAAGTCATTTCTGTGCCTCAAAGGGGTCAAAATTGAAGCTTTTGAGTAATCAAAACTCTGTAAAAATGGCAATTTTGGTCACTGTGAGGGTTTAAAAAGTGGTTATTCAACATGAGGCACGATCCAATTGACATTTTGAATCATTTTTGGTACAGTCCAAAAAATCAATTTTCGGATGAAAAACGATGATTCCGGACATGCCGAACGATCCCAAAATGGTCAATATGGATGAAATTTTAACATTTAATCTTTTGACTGTAAATGACTGTTGGATGTGAATTATGACTTTGTCAACTAAAATAAGTGTGTTTAAAGTCATTTCTGTGCCTCAAAGGGGTCAAAATTGAAGCTTTTGAGTAATCAAAACTCTGTAAAAATGGCAATTTTGGTCACTGTGAGGGTTTTAAAAGTGGTTATTCAACATGAGGCACGATCCAATTGCCATTTTGAATCATTTTTGGTACAGTCCAAAAAATCAATTTTCGGATGAAAAACGATGACTCCGGACATGTCGAACGATCCCAAAATGGTCAATATGGATGAAATTTTAACATTTAATCTTTTGACTGTAAATGACTGTTGGATGTGAATTATGACTTTGTCAACTAAAATAAGTGTGTTTAATGTCATTTCTGTGCCTCAAAGGGGTCAAAATTAAAGCTTTTGAGTAATCAAAACTCTGTAAAAATGGCAATTTTGTTCACTGTTAGGGTTTAAAAAGTGGTTATTCAACATGAGGCACGATCCAATTGACATTTTGAATCATTTTTGGTACAGTCCAAAAAATCAATTTTCGGATGAAAAACTATGACTCCGGACATGTCGAACGATCCCAAAATGGTCAATATGGATGAAATTTTAACATTTAATCTTTTGACTGTAAATGACTGTGGGATGTGAATTATGACTTTGTCAACTAAAATAAGTGTGTTTAAAGTCATTTCTGTGCCTCAAAGGGGTCAAAATTAAAGCTTTTGAGTAATCAAAACTCTGTAAAAATGGCAATTTTGGTCACTGTGAGGGTTTAAAAAGTGGTTATTCAACATGAGGCACGATCCAATTGACATTTTGAATCATTTTTGGTACAGTCCAAAAAATCAATTTTCGGATGAAAAACGATGACTCCGGACATGTCGAACGATCCCAAAATGGTCAATATGGATGAAATTTTAACATTTAATCTTTTGACTGTAAATGACTGTTGGATGTGAATTATGACTTTGTCAACTAAAATAAGTGTGTTTAAAGTCATTTCTGTGCCTCAAAGGGGTCAAAATTGAAGCTTTTGAGTAATCAAAACTCTGTAAAAATGGCAATTTTGGTCACTCTGAGGGTTTAAAAAGTGGTCATTCAACATGAGGCACGATCCAATTGACATTTTGAATCATTTTTGGTACAGTCCAAAAAATCAATTTTCGGATGAAAAACGATGACTCCGGACCTGTCGAACGTTCCCAAAATGGTCTATAATGATGAAATTTTAACATTTAATCTTTTGACTGTAAATGACTGTTGGATGTGAATTATGACTTTGTCAACAAAAATAAGTGTGTTTAAAGTCATTTCTGTGCCTCAAAGGGGTCAAAATTGAAGCTTTTGAGTAATCAAAACTCTGTAAAAATGGCAATTTTGGTCACTGTGAGGGTTTAAAAAGTGGTTATTCAACATGAGGCACGATCCAATTGACATTTTGAATCATTTCTGGTACAGTCCAAAAAATCAATTTTCGGATGAAAAACGATGACTCCGGACATGCCGAACGATCCCAAAATGGTCAATATGGATGAAATTTTAACATTTAATCTTTTGACTGTAAATGACTGTTGGATGTGAAGTATGACTTTGTCAACTAAAATAAGTGTGTTTAAAGTCATTTCTGTGCCTCAAAGGGGTCAAAATTGAAGCTTTGAGTAATCAAAACTCTGTAAAAATGGCAATTTTGGTCACTGTGAGGGTTTAAAAAGTGGTTATTCAACATGAGGCACGATCCAATTGACATTTTGAATCATTTTTGGTACAGTCCAAAAAAATCAATTTTCGGATGAAAAACGATGACTCCTGACATGTCGAATGATCCCAAAATGGTCAATATGGACGAATTTTTAACATTTAATCTTTTGACTGTAAATGACTGTTGGATGTGAATTATGACTTTGTCAACTAAAATAAGTGTGTTTAAAGTCATTTCTGTGCCTGAAATGGGTCAAAATTGAAGCTTTTGAGTAAGCAAAACTCTGTAAAATTGGCAATTTTGGTCACTGTGAGGGTTTAAAAAGTGGTTATTCAACATGAGGCACGATCCAATTGACATTTTAAATGATTTTTGGTACAGTCCAAAAAATCAATTTTCGGATGAAAAACGATGACTCCGGACATGTCGAACGATCCCAAAATGGTCAATATGGATGAAATTTTAACATTTAATCTTTTGACTGTAAATGACTGTTGGATGTGAATTATGACTTTGTCAACTAAAATAAGTGTGTTTAAAGTCATTTCTGTGCCTCAAAGGGGTCAAAATTGAAGCTTTTGAGTAATCAAAACTCTGTAAAAATGGCAATTTTGGTCACTGTGAGGGTTTAAAAAGTGGTTATTCAACATGAGGCACGATCCAATTGACATTTTGAATCATTTCTGGTACAGTCCAAAAAATCAATTTTCGGATGAAAAACGATGACTCCGGACATGCCGAACGATCCCAAAATGGTCAATATGGATGAAATTTTAACATTTAATCTTTTGACTGTAAATGACTGTTGGATGTGAATTATGACTTTGTCAACTAAAATAAGTGTGTTTAAAGTCATTTCTGTGCCTCAAAGGGGTCAAAATTGAAGCTTTTGAGTAATCAAAACTCTGTAAAAATGGCAATTTTGGTCACTGTGAGGGTTTAAAAAGTGGTTATTCAACATGAGGCACGATCCAATTGACATTTTGAATCATTTTTGGTACAGTCCAAAAAATCAATTTTCGGATGAAAAACGATGATTCCGGACATGCCGAACAATCCCAAAATGGTCAATATGGATGAAATTTTAACATTTAATCTTTTGACTGTAAATGACTGTTGGATGTGAATTATGACTTTGTCAACTAAAATAAGTGTGTTTAAAGTCATTTCTGTGCCTCAAAGGGGTCAAAATTGAAGCTTTTGAGTAATCAAAACTCTGTAAAAATGGCAATTTTGGTCACTGTGAGGGTTTTAAAAGTGGTTATTCAACATGAGGCACGATCCAATTGACATTTTAAATGATTTTTGGTACAGTCCAAAAAATCAATTTTCGGATGAAAAACGATGACTCCGGACATGTCGAACGATCCCAAAATGGTCAATATGGATGAAATTTTAACATTTAATCTTTTGACTGTAAATGACTGTTGGATGTGAATTATGACTTTGTCAACTAAAATAAGTGTGTTTAAAGTCATTTCTGTGCCTCAAAGGGGTCAAAATTGAAGCTTTTGAGTAATCAAAACTCTGTAAAAATGGCAATTTTGGTATCTGAGGGTTTAAAAAGTGGTCATTCAACATGAGGCACGATCCAATTGACATTTTGAATCATTTTTGGTACAGTCCAAAAAATCAATTTTCGGATGAAAAACGATGACTCCGGACATGTCAAACGATCCCAAAATGGTCAATATGGACGAAATTTTAACATTTAATCTTTTGACTGTAAATGACTGTTGGATGTGAAATATGACTTTGTCAACTAAAATAAGTGTGTTTAAAGTCATTACTGTGCCTGAAATGGGTCAAAATTGAAGCTTTTGAGTAAGCAAAACTCTGTAAAATTGGCAATTTTGGTCACTGTGAGGGTTTAAAAGTGGTTATTCAACATGAGGCACGATCCAATTGACATTTTAAATGATTTTTGGTACAGTCCAAAAAATCAATTTTCGGATGAAAAACGATGACTCCGGACATGTCGAACGATCCCAAAATGGTCAATATGGATGAAATTTTAACATTTAATCTTTTGACTGTAAATGACTGTTGGATGTGAATTATGACTTTGTCAACTAAAATAAGTGTGTTTAAAGTCATTTCTGTGCCTCAAAGGGGTCAAAATTGAAGCTTTTGAGTAATCAAAACTCTGTAAAAATGGCAATTTTGGTCACTGTGAGGGTTTAAAAAGTGGTTATTCAACATGAGGCACGATCCAATTGACATTTTGAATCATTTCTGGTACAGTCCAAAAAATCAATTTTCGGATGAAAAACGATGACTCCGGACATGCCGAACGATCCCAAAATGGTCAATATGGATGAAATTTTAACATTTAATCTTTTGACTGTAAATGACTGTTGGATGTGAATTATGACTTTGTCAACTAAAATAAGTGTGTTTAAAGTCATTTCTGTGCCTCAAAGGGGTCAAAATTGAAGCTTTTGAGTAATCAAAACTCTGTAAAAATGGCAATTTTGGTCACTCTGAGGGTTTAAAAAGTGGTCATTCAACATGAGGCACGATCCAATTGACATTTTAAATGATTTTTGGTACAGTCCAAAAAATCAATTTTCGGATGAAAAACGATGACTCCGGACATGTCGAACGATCCCAAAATGGTCAATATGGATGAAATTTTAACATTTAATCTTTTGACTGTAAATGACTGTTGGATGTGAATTATGACTTTGTCAACTAAAATAAGTGTGTTTAAAGTCATTTCTGTGCCTCAAAGGGGTCAAAATTGAAGCTTTTGAGTAATCAAAACTCTGTAAAAATGGCAATTTTGGTCACTCTGAGGGTTTAAAAAGTGGTCATTCAACATGAGGCACGATCCAATTGACATTTTAAATGATTTTTGGTACAGTCCAAAAAATCAATTTTCGGATGAAAAACGATGACTCCGGACATGTCGAACGATCCCAAAATGGTCAATATGGATGAAATTTTAACATTTAATCTTTTGACTGTAAATGACTGTTGGATGTGAATTATGACTTTGCCAACTAAAATAAGTGTGTTTAAAGTCATTTCTGTGCCTCAAAGGGGTCAAAATTGAAGCTTTTGAGTAATCAAAACTCTGTAAAAATGGCAATTTTGGTCACTGTGAGGGTTTAAAAAGTGGTTATTCAACATGAGGCACGATCCAATTGACATTTTGAATCATTTCTGGTACAGTCCAAAAAATCAATTTTCGGATGAAAAACGATGACTCCGGACATGCCAAACGATCCCAAAATGGTCAATATGGATGAAATTTTAACATTTAATCTTTTGACTGTAAATGACTGTTGGATGTGAATTATGACTTTGTCAACTAAAATAAGTGTGTTTAAAGTCATTTCTGTGCCTCAAAGGGGTCAAAATTGAAGCTTTGAGTAATCAAAACTCTGTAAAAATGGCAATTTTGGTCACTGTGAGGGTTTAAAAAGTGGTTATTCAACATGAGGCACGATCCGATTGACATTTTGAATCATTTTTGGTACAGTCCAAAAAAATCAATTTTCGGATGAAAAACGATGACTCCTGACATGTCGAATGATCCCAAAATGGTCAATATGGACGAATTTTTAACATTTAATCTTTTGACTGTAAATGACTGTTGGATGTGAATTATGACTTTGTCAACTAAAATAAGTGTGTTTAAAGTCATTTCTGTGCCTGAAATGGGTCAAAATTGAAGCTTTTGAGTAAGCAAAACTCTGTAAAATTGGCAATTTTGGTCACTGTGAGGGTTTGAAAAGTGGTTATTCAACATGAGGCACGATCCAATTGACATTTTGAATGATTTTTGGTACAGTCCAAAAAATCAATTTTCGGATGAAAAACGATGACTCCGGACATGTCAAACGATCCCAAAATGGTCAATATGGACGAAATTTTAACATTTAATCTTTTGACTGTAAATGACTGTTGGATGTGAAATATGACTTTGTCAACTAAAATAAGTGTGTTTAAAGTCATTTCTGTGCCTGAAATGGGTCAAAATTGAAGCTTTTGAGTAAGCAAAACTCTGTAAAATTGGCAATTTTGGTCACTGTGAGGGTTTAAAAAGTGGTTATTCAACATGAGGCACGATCCAATTGACATTTTAAATGATTTTTGGTACAGTCCAAAAAATCAATTTTCGGATGAAAAACGATGACTCCGGACATGTCGAACGATCCCAAAATGGTCAATATGGATGAAATTTTAACATTTAATCTTTTGACTGTAAATGACTGTTGGATGTGAATTATGACTTTGTCAACTAAAATAAGTGTGTTTAAAGTCATTTCTGTGCCTCAAAGGGGTCAAAATTGAAGCTTTTGAGTAATCAAAACTCTGTAAAAATGGCAATTTTGGTCACTGTGAGGGTTTAAAAAGTGGTTATTCAACATGAGGCACGATCCAATTGACATTTTGAATCATTTCTGGTACAGTCCAAAAAATCAATTTTCGGATGAAAAACAATGACTCCGGACATGCCGAACGATCCCAAAATGGTCAATATGGATGAAATTTTAACATTTAATCTTTTGACTGTAAATGACTGTTGGATGTGAATTATGACTTTGTCAACTAAAATAAGTGTGTTTAAAGTCATTTCTGTGCCTGAAATGGGTCAAAATTGAAGCTTTTGAGTAAGCAAAACTCTGTAAAATTGGCAATTTTGGTCACTGTGAGGGTTTAAAAAGTGGTTATTCAACATGAGGCACGATCCAATTGACATTTTGAATGATTTTTGGTACAGTCCAAAAAATCAATTTTCGGATGAAAAACGATGACTCCGAACATGTCGAACGATCCCAAAATGGTCAATATGGATGAAATTTTAACATTTAATCTTTTGACTGTAAATGACTGTTGGATGTGAATTATGACTTTGTCAACTAAAATAAGTGTGTTTAAAGTCATTTCTGTGCCTCAAAGGGGTCAAAATTGAAGCTTTGGAGTAATCAAAACTCTGTAAAAATGGCAATTTTGGTCACTCTGAGGGTTTAAAAAGTGGTTATTCAACATGAGGCACGATCCAATTGCCATTTTGAATCATTTTTGGTACAGTCCAAAAATTCAATTTTCGGATGAAAAACGATGACTCCGGACATGTCGAACGATCCCAAAATGGTCAATATGGATGAAATTTTAACATTTAATCTTTTGACTGTAAATGACTGTTGTATGTGAATTATGACTTTGTCAACTAAAATAAGTGTGTTTAAAGTCATTTCTGTGCCTCAAAGGGGTCAAAATTAAAGCTTTTGAGTAATCAAAACTCTGTAAAAATGGCAATTTTGGTCACTCTGAGGGTTTAAAAAGTGGTCATTCAACATGAGGCACGATCCAATTGACATTTTGAATCATTTTTGGTACAGTCCAAAAAATCAATTTTCGGATGAAAAACGATGACTCCGGACATGTCAAACGATCCCAAAATGGTCAATATGGACGAAATTTTAACATTTAATCTTTTGACTGTAAATGACTGTTGGATGTGAAATATGACTTTGTCAACTAAAATAAGTGTGTTTAAAGTCATTTCTGTGCCTGAAATGGGTCAAAATTGAAGCTTTTGAGTAAGCAAAACTCTGTAAAATTGGCAATTTTGGTCACTGTGAGGGTTTAAAAAGTGGTTATTCAACATGAGGCACGATCCAATTGACATTTTGAGTGATTTTTGGTACAGTCCAAAAAATCAATTTTCGGATGAAAAACGATGACTCCGGACATGCCGAACGATCCCAAAATGGTCAATATGGATGAAATTTTAATATTTAATCTTTTGACTGTAAATGACTGTTGGATGTGAAATATGACTTTGTCAACTAAAATAAGTGTGTTTAAAGTCATTTCTGTGCCTGAAATGGGTCAAAATTGAAGCTTTTGAGTAAGCAAAACTCTGTAAAATTGGCAATTTTGGTCACTGTGAGGGTTTAAAAAGTGGTTATTCAACATGAGGCACGATCCAATTGACATTTTGAATGATTTTTGGTACAGTCCAAAAAATCAATTTTTGGATGAAAAACGATGACTCCGGACATGTCGAACGATCCCAAAATGGTCAATATGGATGAAATTTTAACATTTAATCTTTTGACTGTAAATGACTGTTGGATGTGAATTATGACTTTGTCAACTAAAATAAGTGTGTTTAAAGTCATTTCTGTGCCTCAAAGGGGTCAAAATTGAAGCTTTTGAGTAATCAAAACTCTGTAAAAATGGCAATTTTGGTCACTGTGAGGGTTTAAAAAGTGGTTATTCAACATGAGGCACGATCCAATTGACATTTTGAATCATTTTTGGTACAGTCCGAAAAATCAATTTTCGGATGAAAAACGATGACTCCGGACATGTCGAACGATCCCAAAATGGTCAATATGGATGAAATTTTAACATTTAATCTTTTGACTGTAAATGACTGTTGGATGTGAATTATGACTTTGTCAACTAAAATAAGTATGTTTAAAGTCATTTCTGTGCCTCAAAGGGGTCAAAATTGAAGCTTTTGAGTAATCAAAACTCTGTAAAAATGGCAATTTTGGTCACTCTGAGGGTTTAAAAAGTGGTCATTCAACATGAGGCACGATCCAATTGACATTTTGAATCATTTTTGGTACAGTCCAAAAAATCAATTTTCGGATGAAAAACGATGACTCCGGACCTGTCGAACGTTCCCAAAATGGTCTATAATGATGAAATTTTAACATGTAATCTTTTGACTGTAAATGACTGTTGGATGTGAATTATGACTTTGTCAACTAAAATAAGTGTGTTTAAAGTCATTTCTGTGCCTCAAAGGGGTCAAAATTGAAGCTTTTGAGTAATCAAAACTCTGTAAAAATGGCAATTTTGGTCACTGTGAGGGTTTAAAAAGTGGTTATTCAACATGAGGCACGATCCAATTGCCATTTTGAATCATTTTTGGTACAGTCCAAAATAATCAATTTTCGGATGAAAAACGATGACTCCGGACATGTCGAACGATCCCAAAATGGTCAATATGGATGAAATTTTAACATTTAATCTTTTGACTGTAAATGACTGTTGAATGTGAATTATGACTTTGCCAACTAAAATAAGTGTGTTTAAAGTCATTTCTGTGCCTCAAAGGGGTCAAAATTGAAGCTTTTGAGTAATCAAAACTCTGTAAAAATGGCAATTTTGGTCACTGTGAGGGTTTAAAAAGTGGTTATTCAACATGAGGCACGATCCAATTGACATTTTGAATCATTTCTGGTACAGTCCAAAAAATCAATTTTCGGATGAAAAACGATGACTCCGGACATGCCGAACGATCCCAAAATGGTCAATATGGATGAAATTTTAACATTTAATCTTTTGACTGTAAATGACTGTTGGATGTGAATTATGACTTTGTCAACTAAAATAAGTGTGTTTAAAGTCATTTCTGTGCCTCAAAGGGGTCAAAATTGAAGCTTTGAGTAATCAAAACTCTGTAAAAATGGCAATTTTGGTCACTGTGAGGGTTTAAAAAGTGGTTATTCAACATGAGGCACGATCCAATTGACATTTTGAATCATTTTTGGTACAGTCCCAAAAAATCAATTTTCGGATGAAAAACGATGACTCCTGACATGTCGAATGATCCCAAAATGGTCAATATGGACGAATTTTTAACATTTAATCTTTTGACTGTAAATGACTGTTGGATGTGAATTATGACTTTGTCAACTAAAATAAGTGTGTTTAAAGTCATTTCTGTGCCTGAAATGGGTCAAAATTGAAGCTTTTGAGTAAGCAAAACTCTGTAAAATTGGCAATTTTGGTCACTGTGAGGGTTTGAAAAGTGGTTATTCAACATGAGGCACGATCCAATTGACATTTTGAATGATTTTTGGTACAGTCCAAAAAATCAATTTTCGGATGAAAAACGATGACTCCGGACATGTCAAACGATCCCAAAATGGTCAATATGGACGAAATTTTAACATTTAATCTTTTGACTGTAAATGACTGTTGGATGTGAAATATGACTTTGTCAACTAAAATAAGTGTGTTTAAAGTCATTTCTGTGCCTGAAATGGGTCAAAATTGAAGCTTTTGAGTAAGCAAAACTCTGTAAAATTGGCAATTTTGGTCACTGTGAGGGTTTAAAAAGTGGTTATTCAACATGAGGCACGATCCAATTGACATTTTAAATGATTTTTGGTACAGTCCAAAAAATCAATTTTCGGATGAAAAACGATGACTCCGGACATGTCGAACGATCCCAAAATGGTCAATATGGATGAAATTTTAACATTTAATCTTTTGACTGTAAATGACTGTTGGATGTGAATTATGACTTTGTCAACTAAAATAAGTGTGTTTAAAGTCATTTCTGTGCCTCAAAGGGGTCAAAATTGAAGCTTTTGAGTAATCAAAACTCTGTAAAAATGGCAATTTTGGTCACTGTGAGGGTTTAAAAAGTAGTTATTCAACATGAGGCACGATCCAATTGACATTTTGAATCATTTCTGGTACAGTCCAAAAAATCAATTTTCGGATGAAAAACGATGACTCCGGACATGCCGAACGATCCCAAAATGGTCAATATGGATGAAATTTTAACATTTAATCTTTTGACTGTAAATGACTGTTGGATGTGAATTATGACTTTGTCAACTAAAATAAGTGTGTTTAAAGTCATTTCTGTGCCTCAAAGGGGTCAAAATTGAAGCTTTTGAGTAATCAAAACTCTGTAAAAATGGCAATTTTGGTCACTGTGAGGGTTTAAAAAGTGGTTATTCAACATGAGGCACGATCCAATTGACATTTTAAATGATTTTTGGTACAGTCCAAAAAATCAATTTTCGGATGAAAAACGATGACTCCGGACATGTCGAACGATCCCAAAATGGTCAATATGGATGAAATTTTAACATTTAATCTTTTGACTGTAAATGACTGTTGGATGTGAATTATGACTTTGTCAACTAAAATAAGTGTGTTTAAAGTCATTTCTGTGCCTCAAAGGGGTCAAAATTGAAGCTTTTGAGTAATCAAAACTCTGTAAAAATGGCAATTTTGGTCACTGTGAGGGTTTAAAAAGTAGTTATTCAACATGAGGCACGATCCAATTGACATTTTGAATCATTTCTGGTACAGTCCAAAAAATCAATTTTCGGATGAAAAACGATGACTCCGGACATGCCGAACGATCCCAAAATGGTCAATATGGATGAAATTTTAACATTTAATCTTTTGACTGTAAATGACTGTTGGATGTGAATTATGACTTTGTCAACTAAAATAAGTGTGTTTAAAGTCATTTCTGTGCCTCAAAGGGGTCAAAATTGAAGCTTTTGAGTAATCAAAACTCTGTAAAAATGGCAATTTTGGTCACTGTGAGGGTTTAAAAAGTGGTTAATCAACATGAGGCACGATCCAATTGACATTTTGAATCATTTTTGGTACAGTCCAAAAAATCAATTTTCGGATGAAAAACGATGATTCCGGACATGCCGAACGATCCCAAAATGGTCAATATGGATGAAATTTTAACATTTAATCTTTTGACTGTAAATGACTGTTGGATGTGAATTATGACTTTGTCAACTAAAATAAGTGTGTTTAAAGTCATTTCTGTGCCTCAAAGGGGTCAAAATTGAAGCTTTTGAGTAATCAAAACTCTGTAAAAATGGCAATTTTGGTCACTGTGAGGGTTTTAAAAGTGGTTATTCAACATGAGGCACGATCCAATTGCCATTTTGAATCATTTTTGGTACAGTCCAAAAAATCAATTTTCGGATGAAAAACGATGACTCCGGACATGTCGAACGATCCCAAAATGGTCAATATGGATGAAATTTTAACATTTAATCTTTTGACTGTAAATGACTGTTGGATGTGAATTATGACTTTGTCAACTAAAATAAGTGTGTTTAATGTCATTTCTGTGCCTCAAAGGGGTCAAAATTAAAGCTATTGAGTAATCAAAACTCTGTAAAATTGGCAATTTTGGTCACTCTGAGGGTTTAAAAAGTGGTCATTCAACATGAGGCACGATCCAATTGACATTTTGAATCATTTTTGGTACAGTCCAAAAAATCAATTTTCGGATGAAAAACTATGACTCCGGACATGTCGAACGATCCCAAAATGGTCAATATGGATGAAATTTTAACATTTAATCTTTTGACTGTAAATGACTGTGGGATGTGAATTATGACTTTGTCAACTAAAATAAGTGTGTTTAAAGTCATTTCTGTGCCTCAAAGGGGTCAAAATTAAAGCTTTTGAGTAATCAAAACTCTGTAAAAATGGCAATTTTGGTCACTGTGAGGGTTTAAAAAGTGGTTATTCAACATGAGGCACGATCCAATTGACATTTTGAATCATTTTTGGTACAGTCCAAAAAATCAATTTTCGGATGAAAAACGATGACTCCGGACATGTCGAACGATCCCAAAATGGTCAATATGGATGAAATTTTAACATTTAATCTTTTGACTGTAAATGACTGTTGGATGTGAATTATGACTTTGTCAACTAAAATAAGTGTGTTTAAAGTCATTTCTGTGCCTCAAAGGGGTCAAAATTGAAGCTTTTGAGTAATCAAAACTCTGTAAAAATGGCAATTTTGGTCACTCTGAGGGTTTAAAAAGTGGTCATTCAACATGAGGCACGATCCAATTGACATTTTGAATCATTTTTGGTACAGTCCAAAAAATCAATTTTCGGATGAAAAACGATGACTCCGGACCTGTCGAACGTTCCCAAAATGGTCTATAATGATGAAATTTTAACATTTAATCTTTTGACTGTAAATGACTGTTGGATGTGAATTATGACTTTGTCAACAAAAATAAGTGTGTTTAAAGTCATTTCTGTGCCTCAAAGGGGTCAAAATTGAAGCTTTTGAGTAATCAAAACTCTGTAAAAATGGCAATTTTGGTCACTGTGAGGGTTTAAAAAGTGGTTATTCAACATGAGGCACGATCCAATTGACATTTTGAATCATTTCTGGTACAGTCCAAAAAATCAATTTTCGGATGAAAAACGATGACTCCGGACATGCCGAACGATCCCAAAATGGTCAATATGGATGAAATTTTAACATTTAATCTTTTGACTGTAAATGACTGTTGGATGTGAATTATGACTTTGTCAACTAAAATAAGTGTGTTTAAAGTCATTTCTGTGCCTCAAAGGGGTCAAAATTGAAGCTTTGAGTAATCAAAACTCTGTAAAAATGGCAATTTTGGTCACTGTGAGGGTTTAAAAAGTGGTTATTCAACATGAGGCACGATCCAATTGACATTTTGAATCATTTTTGGTACAGTCCAAAAAAATCAATTTTCGGATGAAAAACGATGACTCCTGACATGTCGAATGATCCCAAAATGGTCAATATGGACGAATTTTTAACATTTAATCTTTTGACTGTAAATGACTGTTGGATGTGAATTATGACTTTGTCAACTAAAATAAGTGTGTTTAAAGTCATTTCTGAGCCTGAAATGGGTCAAAATTGAAGCTTTTGAGTAAGCAAAACTCTGTAAAATTGGCAATTTTGGTCACTGTGAGGGTTTGAAAAGTGGTTATTCAACATGAGGCACGATCCAATTGACATTTTGAATGATTTTTGGTACAGTCCAAAAAATCAATTTTCGGATGAAAAACGATGACTCCGGACATGTCAAACGATCCCAAAATGGTCAATATGGACGAAATTTTAACATTTAATCTTTTGACTGTAAATGACTGTTGGATGTGAAATATGACTTTGTCAACTAAAATAAGTGTGTTTAAAGTCATTTCTGTGCCTGAAATGGGTCAAAATTGAAGCTTTTGAGTAAGCAAAACTCTGTAAAATTGGCAATTTTGGTCACTGTGAGGGTTTAAAAAGTGGTTATTCAACATGAGGCACGATCCAATTGACATTTTAAATGATTTTTGGTACAGTCCAAAAAATCAATTTTCGGATGAAAAACGATGACTCCGGACATGTCGAACGATCCCAAAATGGTCAATATGGATGAAATTTTAACATTTAATCTTTTGACTGTAAATGACTGTTGGATGTGAATTATGACTTTGTCAACTAAAATAAGTGTGTTTAAAGTCATTTCTGTGCCTCAAAGGGGTCAAAATTGAAGCTTTTGAGTAATCAAAACTCTGTAAAAATGGCAATTTTGGTCACTGTGAGGGTTTAAAAAGTGGTTATTCAACATGAGGCACGATCCAATTGACATTTTGAATCATTTCTGGTACAGTCCAAAAAATCAATTTTCGGATGAAAAACGATGACTCCGGACATGCCGAACGATCCCAAAATGGTCAATATGGATGAAATTTTAACATTTAATCTTTTGACTGTAAATGACTGTTGGATGTGAATTATGACTTTGTCAACTAAAATAAGTGTGTTTAAAGTCATTTCTGTGCCTCAAAGGGGTCAAAATTGAAGCTTTTGAGTAATCAAAACTCTGTAAAAATGGCAATTTTGGTCACTGTGAGGGTTTAAAAAGTGGTTATTCAACATGAGGCACGATCCAATTGACATTTTGAATCATTTTTGGTACAGTCCAAAAAATCAATTTTCGGATGAAAAACGATGATTCCGGACATGCCGAACAATCCCAAAATGGTCAATATGGATGAAATTTTAACATTTAATCTTTTGACTGTAAATGACTGTTGGATGTGAATTATGACTTTGTCAACTAAAATAAGTGTGTTTAAAGTCATTTCTGTGCCTCAAAGGGGTCAAAATTGAAGCTTTTGAGTAATCAAAACTCTGTAAAAATGGCAATTTTGGTCACTGTGAGGGTTTTAAAAGTGGTTATTCAACATGAGGCACGATCCAATTGACATTTTAAATGATTTTTGGAACAGTCCAAAAAATCAATTTTCGGATGAAAAACGATGACTCCGGACATGTCGAACGATCCCAAAATGGTCAATATGGATGAAATTTTAACATTTAATCTTTTGACTGTAAATGACTGTTGGATGTGAATTATGACTTTGTCAACTAAAATAAGTGTGTTTAAAGTCATTTCTGTGCCTCAAAGGGGTGAAAATTGAAGCTTTTGAGTAATCAAAACTCTGTAAAAATGGCAATTTTGGTATCTGAGGGTTTAAAAAGTGGTCATTCAACATGAGGCACGATCCAATTGACATTTTGAATCATTTTTGGTACAGTCCAAAAAATCAATTTTCGGATGAAAAACGATGACTCCGGACATGTCAAACGATCCCAAAATGGTCAATATGGACGAAATTTTAACATTTAATCTTTTGACTGTAAATGACTGTTGGATGTGAAATATGACTTTGTCAACTAAAATAAGTGTGTTTAAAGTCATTACTGTGCCTGAAATGGGTCAAAATTGAAGCTTTTGAGTAAGCAAAACTCTGTAAAATTGGCAATTTTGGTCACTGTGAGGGTTTAAAAGTGGTTATTCAACATGAGGCACGATCCAATTGACATTTTAAATGATTTTTGGTACAGTCCAAAAAATCAATTTTCGGATGAAAAACGATGACTCCGGACATGTCGAACGATCCCAAAATGGTCAATATGGATGAAATTTTAACATTTAATCTTTTGACTGTAAATGACTGTTGGATGTGAATTATGACTTTGTCAACTAAAATAAGTGTGTTTAAAGTCATTTCTGTGCCTCAAAGGGGTCAAAATTGAAGCTTTTGAGTAATCAAAACTCTGTAAAAATGGCAATTTTGGTCACTGTGAGGGTTTAAAAAGTGGTTATTCAACATGAGGCACGATCCAATTGACATTTTGAATCATTTCTGGTACAGTCCAAAAAATCAATTTTCGGATGAAAAACGATGACTCCGGACATGCCGAACGATCCCAAAATGGTCAATATGGATGAAATTTTAACATTTAATCTTTTGACTGTAAATGACTGTTGGATGTGAATTATGACTTTGTCAACTAAAATAAGTGTGTTTAAAGTCATTTCTGTGCCTCAAAGGGGTCAAAATTGAAGCTTTTGAGTAATCAAAACTCTGTAAAAATGGCAATTTTGGTCACTGTGAGGGTTTAAAAAGTGGTTATTCAACATGAGGCACGATCCAATTGACATTTTGAATCATTTTTGGTACAGTCCAAAAAATCAATTTTCGGATGAAAAACGATGATTCCGGACATGCCGAACAATCCCAAAATGGTCAATATGGATGAAATTTTAACATTTAATCTTTTGACTGTAAATGACTGTTGGATGTGAATTATGACTTTGTCAACTAAAATAAGTGTGTTTAAAGTCATTTCTGTGCCTCAAAGGGGTCAAAATTGAAGCTTTTGAGTAATCAAAACTCTGTAAAAATGGCAATTTTGGTCACTCTGAGGGTTTAAAAAGTGGTCATTCAACATGAGGCACGATCCAATTGACATTTTGAATCATTTTTGGTACAGTCCAAAAAATCAATTTTCGGATGAAAAACGATGACTCCGGACCTGTCGAACGTTCCCAAAATGGTCTATAATGATGAAATTTTAACATTTAATCTTTTGACTGTAAATGACTGTTGGATGTGAATTATGACTTTGTCAACAAAAATAAGTGTGTTTAAAGTCATTTCTGTGCCTCAAAGGGGTCAAAATTGAAGCTTTTGAGTAATCAAAACTCTGTAAAAATGGCAATTTTGGTCACTGTGAGGGTTTAAAAAGTGGTTATTCAACATGAGGCACGATCCAATTGCCATTTTGAATCATTTTTGGTACAGTCCAAAAAAATCAATTTTCGGATGAAAAACGATGACTCCGGACATGTCGAGCGATCCCAAAATGGTCAATATGGATGAAATTTTAACATTTAATCTTTTGACTGTAAATGACTGTTGGATGTGAATTATGACTTTGCCAACTAAAATAAGTGTGTTTAAAGTCATTTCTGTGCCTCAAAGGGGTCAAAATTGAAGCTTTTGAGTAATCAAAACTCTGTAAAAATGGCAATTTTGGTCACTGTGAGGGTTTAAAAAGTGGTTATTCAACATGAGGCACGATCCAATTGACATTTTGAATCATTTCTGGTACAGTCCAAAAAATCAATTTTCGGATGAAAAACGATGACTCCGGACATGCCGAACGATCCCAAAATGGTCAATATGGATGAAATTTTAACATTTAATCTTTTGACTGTAAATGACTGTTGGATGTGAATTATGACTTTGTCAACTAAAATAAGTGTGTTTAAAGTCATTTCTGTGCCTCAAAGGGGTCAAAATTGAAGCTTTGAGTAATCAAAACTCTGTAAAAATGGCAATTTTGGTCACTGTGAGGGTTTAAAAAGTGGTTATTCAACATGAGGCACGATCCAATTGACATTTTGAATCATTTTTGGTACAGTCCCAAAAAATCAATTTTCGGATGAAAAACGATGACTCCTGACATGTCGAATGATCCCAAAATGGTCAATATGGACGAATTTTTAACATTTAATCTTTTGACTGTAAATGACTGTTGGATGTGAATTATGACTTTGTCAACTAAAATAAGTGTGTTTAAAGTCATTTCTGTGCCTGAAATGGGTCAAAATTGAAGCTTTTGAGTAAGCAAAACTCTGTAAAATTGGCAATTTTGGTCACTGTGAGGGTTTGAAAAGTGGTTATTCAACATGAGGCACGATCCAATTGACATTTTGAATGATTTTTGGTACAGTCCAAAAAATCAATTTTCGGATGAAAAACGATGACTCCGGACATGTCAAACGATCCCAAAATGGTCAATATGGACGAAATTTTAACATTTAATCTTTTGACTGTAAATGACTGTTGGATGTGAAATATGACTTTGTCAACTAAAATAAGTGTGTTTAAAGTCATTTCTGTGCCTGAAATGGGTCAAAATTGAAGCTTTTGAGTAAGCAAAACTCTGTAAAATTGGCAATTTTGGTCACTGTGAGGGTTTAAAAAGTGGTTATTCAACATGAGGCACGATCCAATTGACATTTTAAATGATTTTTGGTACAGTCCAAAAAATCAATTTTCGGATGAAAAACGATGACTCCGGACATGTCGAACGATCCCAAAATGGTCAATATGGATGAAATTTTAACATTTAATCTTTTGACTGTAAATGACTGTTGGATGTGAATTATGACTTTGTCAACTAAAATAAGTGTGTTTAAAGTCATTTCTGTGCCTCAAAGGGGTCAAAATTGAAGCTTTTGAGTAATCAAAACTCTGTAAAAATGGCAATTTTGGTCACTGTGAGGGTTTAAAAAGTAGTTATTCAACATGAGGCACGATCCAATTGACATTTTGAATCATTTCTGGTACAGTCCAAAAAATCAATTTTCGGATGAAAAACGATGACTCCGGACATGTCGAACGATCCCAAAATGGTCAATATGGATGAAATTTTAACATTTAATCTTTTGACTGTAAATGACTGTTGGATGTGAATTATGACTTTGTCAACTAAAATAAGTGTGTTTAAAGTCATTTCTGTGCCTCAAAGGGGTCAAAATTGAAGCTTTTGAGTAATCAAAACTCTGTAAAAATGGCAATTTTGGTCACTGTGAGGGTTTAAAAAGTAGTTATTCAACATGAGGCACGATCCAATTGACATTTTGAATCATTTCTGGTACAGTCCAAAAAATCAATTTTCGGATGAAAAACGATGACTCCGGACATGCCGAACGATCCCAAAATGGTCAATATGGATGAAATTTTAACATTTAATCTTTTGACTGTAAATGACTGTTGGATGTGAATTATGACTTTGTCAACTAAAATAAGTGTGTTTAAAGTCATTTCTGTGCCTCAAAGGGGTCAAAATTGAAGCTTTTGAGTAATCAAAACTCTGTAAAAATGGCAATTTTGGTCACTGTGAGGGTTTAAAAAGTGGTTAATCAACATGAGGCACGATCCAATTGACATTTTGAATCATTTTTGGTACAGTCCAAAAAATCAATTTTCGGATGAAAAACGATGATTCCGGACATGCCGAACGATCCCAAAATGGTCAATATGGATGAAATTTTAACATTTAATCTTTTGACTGTAAATGACTTTTGGATGTGAATTATGACTTTGTCAACTAAAATAAGTGTGTTTAAAGTCATTTCTGTGCCTCAAAGGGGTCAAAATTGAAGCTTTTGAGTAATCAAAACTCTGTAAAAATGGCAATTTTGGTCACTGTGAGGGTTTTAAAAGTGGTTATTCAACATGAGGCACGATCCAATTGCCATTTTGAATCATTTTTGGTACAGTCCAAAAAATCCATTTTCGGATGAAAAACGATGACTCCGGACATGTCGAACGATCCCAAAATGGTCAATATGGATGAAATTTTAACATTTAATCTTTTGACTGTAAATGACTGTTGGATGTGAATTATGACTTTGTCAACTAAAATAAGTGTGTTTAATGTCATTTCTGTGCCTCAAAGGGGTCAAAATTAAAGCTTTTGAGTAATCAAAACTCTGTAAAATTGGCAATTTTGGTCACTCTGAGGGTTTAAAAAGTGGTCATTCAACATGAGGCACGATCCAATTGACATTTTGAATCATTTTTGGTACAGTCCAAAAAATCAATTTTCGGATGAAAAACTATGACTCCGGACATGTCGAACGATCCCAAAATGGTCAATATGGATGAAATTTTAACATTTAATCTTTTGACTGTAAATGACTGTGGGATGTGAATTATGACTTTGTCAACTAAAATAAGTGTGTTTAAAGTCATTTCTGTGCCTCAAAGGGGTCAAAATTAAAGCTTTTGAGTAATCAAAACTCTGTAAAAATGGCAATTTTGGTCACTGTGAGGGTTTAAAAAGTGGTTATTCAACATGAGGCACGATCCAATTGACATTTTGAATCATTTTTGGTACAGTCCAAAAAATCAATTTTCGGATGAAAAACGATGACTCCGGACATGTCGAACGATCCCAAAATGGTCAATATGGATGAAATTTTAACATTTAATCTTTTGACTGTAAATGACTGTTGGATGTGAATTATGACTTTGTCAACTAAAATAAGTGTGTTTAAAGTCATTTCTGTGCCTCAAAGGGGTCAAAATTGAAGCTTTTGAGTAATCAAAACTCTGTAAAAATGGCAATTTTGGTCACTCTGAGGGTTTAAAAAGTGGTCATTCAACATGAGGCACGATCCAATTGACATTTTGAATCATTTTTGGTACAGTCCAAAAAATCAATTTTCGGATGAAAAACGATGACTCCGGACCTGTCGAACGTTCCCAAAATGGTCTATAATGATGAAATTTTAACATTTAATCTTTTGACTGTAAATGACTGTTGGATGTGAATTATGACTTTGTCAACAAAAATAAGTGTGTTTAAAGTCATTTCTGTGCCTCAAAGGGGTCAAAATTGAAGCTTTGAGTAATCAAAACTCTGTAAAAATGGCAATTTTGGTCACTGTGAGGGTTTAAAAAGTGGTTATTCAACATGAGGCACGATCCAATTGACATTTTGAATCATTTTTGGTACAGTCCAAAAAAATCAATTTTCGGATGAAAAACGATGACTCCTGACATGTCGAATGATCCCAAAATGGTCAATATGGACGAATTTTTAACATTTAATCTTTTGACTGTAAATGACTGTTGGATGTGAATTATGACTTTGTCAACTAAAATAAGTGTGTTTAAAGTCATTTCTGAGCCTGAAATGGGTCAAAATTGAAGCTTTTGAGTAAGCAAAACTCTGTAAAATTGGCAATTTTGGTCACTGTGAGGGTTTAAAAAGTGGTTATTCAACATGAGGCACGATCCAATTGACATTTTGAATCATTTTTGGTACAGTCCAAAAAATCAATTTTCGGATGAAAAACGATGATTCCGGACATGCCGAACAATCCCAAAATGGTCAATATGGATGAAATTTTAACATTTAATCTTTTGACTGTAAATGACTGTTGGATGTGAATTATGACTTTGTCAACTAAAATAAGTGTGTTTAAAGTCATTTCTGTGCCTCAAAGGGGTCAAAATTGAAGCTTTTGAGTAATCAAAACTCTGTAAAAATGGCAATTTTGGTCACTGTGAGGGTTTTAAAAGTGGTTATTCAACATGAGGCACGATCCAATTGACATTTTAAATGATTTTTGGAACAGTCCAAAAAATCAATTTTCGGATGAAAAACGATGACTCCGGACATGTCGAACGATCCCAAAATGGTCAATATGGATGAAATTTTAACATTTAATCTTTTGACTGTAAATGACTGTTGGATGTGAATTATGACTTTGTCAACTAAAATAAGTGTGTTTAAAGTCATTTCTGTGCCTCAAAGGGGTCAAAATTGAAGCTTTTGAGTAATCAAAACTCTGTAAAAATGGCAATTTTGGTATCTGAGGGTTTAAAAAGTGGTCATTCAACATGAGGCACGATCCAATTGACATTTTGAATCATTTTTGGTACAGTCCAAAAAATCAATTTTCGGATGAAAAACGATGACTCCGGACATGTCAAACGATCCCAAAATGGTCAATATGGACGAAATTTTAACATTTAATCTTTTGACTGTAAATGACTGTTGGATGTGAAATATGACTTTGTCAACTAAAATAAGTGTGTTTAAAGTCATTACTGTGCCTGAAATGGGTCAAAATTGAAGCTTTTGAGTAAGCAAAACTCTGTAAAATTGGCAATTTTGGTCACTGTGAGGGTTTAAAAGTGGTTATTCAACATGAGGCACGATCCAATTGACATTTTAAATGATTTTTGGTACAGTCCAAAAAATCAATTTTCGGATGAAAAACGATGACTCCGGACATGTCGAACGATCCCAAAATGGTCAATATGGATGAAATTTTAACATTTAATCTTTTGACTGTAAATGACTGTTGGATGTGAATTATGACTTTGTCAACTAAAATAAGTGTGTTTAAAGTCATTTCTGTGCCTCAAAGGGGTCAAAATTGAAGCTTTTGAGTAATCAAAACTCTGTAAAAATGGCAATTTTGGTCACTGTGAGGGTTTAAAAAGTGGTTATTCAACATGAGGCACGATCCAATTGACATTTTGAATCATTTCTGGTACAGTCCAAAAAATCAATTTTCGGATGAAAAACGATGACTCCGGACATGCCGAACGATCCCAAAATGGTCAATATGGATGAAATTTTAACATTTAATCTTTTGACTGTAAATGACTGTTGGATGTGAATTATGACTTTGTCAACTAAAATAAGTGTGTTTAAAGTCATTTCTGTGCCTCAAAGGGGTCAAAATTGAAGCTTTTGAGTAATCAAAACTCTGTAAAAATGGCAATTTTGGTCACTGTGAGGGTTTAAAAAGTGGTTATTCAACATGAGGCACGATCCAATTGACATTTTGAATCATTTTTGGTACAGTCCAAAAAATCAATTTTCGGATGAAAAACGATGATTCCGGACATGCCGAACAATCCCAAAATGGTCAATATGGATGAAATTTTAACATTTAATCTTTTGACTGTAAATGACTGTTGGATGTGAATTATGACTTTGTCAACTAAAATAAGTGTGTTTAAAGTCATTTCTGTGCCTCAAAGGGGTCAAAATTGAAGCTTTTGAGTAATCAAAACTCTGTAAAAATGGCAATTTTGGTCACTCTGAGGGTTTAAAAAGTGGTCATTCAACATGAGGCACGATCCAATTGACATTTTGAATCATTTTTGGTACAGTCCAAAAAATCAATTTTCGGATGAAAAACGATGACTCCGGACCTGTCGAACGTTCCCAAAATGGTCTATAATGATGAAATTTTAACATTTAATCTTTTGACTGTAAATGACTGTTGGATGTGAATTATGACTTTGTCAACAAAAATAAGTGTGTTTAAAGTCATTTCTGTGCCTCAAAGGGGTCAAAATTGAAGCTTTTGAGTAATCAAAACTCTGTAAAAATGGCAATTTTGGTCACTGTGAGGGTTTAAAAAGTGGTTATTCAACATGAGGCACGATCCAATTGCCATTTTGAATCATTTTTGGTACAGTCCAAAAAAATCAATTTTCGGATGAAAAACGATGACTCCGGACATGTCGAGCGATCCCAAAATGGTCAATATGGATGAAATTTTAACATTTAATCTTTTGACTGTAAATGACTGTTGGATGTGAATTATGACTTTGCCAACTAAAATAAGTGTGTTTAAAGTCATTTCTGTGCCTCAAAGGGGTCAAAATTGAAGCTTTTGAGTAATCAAAACTCTGTAAAAATGGCAATTTTGGTCACTGTGAGGGTTTAAAAAGTGGTTATTCAACATGAGGCACGATCCAATTGACATTTTGAATCATTTCTGGTACAGTCCAAAAAATCAATTTTCGGATGAAAAACGATGACTCCGGACATGCCGAACGATCCCAAAATGGTCAATATGGATGAAATTTTAACATTTAATCTTTTGACTGTAAATGACTGTTGGATGTGAATTATGACTTTGTCAACTAAAATAAGTGTGTTTAAAGTCATTTCTGTGCCTCAAAGGGGTCAAAATTGAAGCTTTGAGTAATCAAAACTCTGTAAAAATGGCAATTTTGGTCACTGTGAGGGTTTAAAAAGTGGTTATTCAACATGAGGCACGATCCAATTGCCATTTTGAATCATTTTTGGTACAGTCCAAAAAAATCAATTTTCGGATGAAAAACGATGACTCCGGACATGTCGAGCGATCCCAAAATGGTCAATATGGATGAAATTTTAACATTTAATCTTTTGACTGTAAATGACTGTTGGATGTGAATTATGACTTTGCCAACTAAAATAAGTGTGTTTAAAGTCATTTCTGTGCCTCAAAGGGGTCAAAATTGAAGCTTTTGAGTAATCAAAACTCTGTAAAAATGGCAATTTTGGTCACTGTGAGGGTTTAAAAAGTGGTTATTCAACATGAGGCACGATCCAATTGACATTTTGAATCATTTCTGGTACAGTCCAAAAAATCAATTTTCGGATGAAAAACGATGACTCCGGACATGCCGAACGATCCCAAAATGGTCAATATGGATGAAATTTTAACATTTAATCTTTTGACTGTAAATGACTGTTGGATGTGAATTATGACTTTGTCAACTAAAATAAGTGTGTTTAAAGTCATTTCTGTGCCTCAAAGGGGTCAAAATTGAAGCTTTGAGTAATCAAAACTCTGTAAAAATGGCAATTTTGGTCACTGTGAGGGTTTAAAAAGTGGTTATTCAACATGAGGCACGATCCAATTGACATTTTGAATCATTTTTGGTACAGTCCCAAAAATCAATTTTCGGATGAAAAACGATGACTCCGGACATGTCAAACGATCCCAAAATGGTCAATATGGACGAAATTTTAACATTTAATCTTTTGACTGTAAATGACTGTTGGATGTGAAATATGACTTTGTCAACTAAAATAAGTGTGTTTAAAGTCATTTCTGTGCCTGAAATGGGTCAAAATTGAAGCTTTTGAGTAAGCAAAACTCTGTAAAATTGGCAATTTTGGTCACTGTGAGGGTTTAAAAAGTGGTTATTCAACATGAGGCACGATCCAATTGACATTTTGAGTGATTTTTGGTACAGTCCAAAAAATCAATTTTCGGATGAAAAACGATGACTCCGGACATGCCGAACGATCCCAAAATGGTCAATATGGATGAAATTTTAACATTTAATCTTTTGACTGTAAATGACTGTTGGATGTGAATTATGACTTTGTCAACTAAAATAAGTGTGTTTAAAGTCATTTCTGTGCCTCAAAGGGGTCAAAATTGAAGCTTTTGAGTAATCAAAACTCTGTAAAAATGGCAATTTTGGTCACTGTGAGGGTTTAAAAAGTGGTTATTCAACATGAGGCACGATCCAATTGACATTTTGAATCATTTTTGCTACAGTCCAAAAAATCAATTTTCGGATGAAAAACGATGACTCCGGACATGTCGAACGATCCCAAAATGGTCAATATGGATGAAATTTTAACATTTAATCTTTTGACTGTAAATGACTGTTGGATGTGAATTATGACTTTGTCAACTAAAATAAGTGTGTTTAAAGTCATTTCTGTGCCTCAAAGGGGTCAAAATTGAAGCTTTTGAGTAACCAAAACTCTGTAAAAATGGCAATTTTGGTCACTCTGAGGGTTTAAAAAGTGGTCATTCAACATGAGGCACGATCCAGTTGACATTTTGAATCATTTTTGGTACAGTCCAAAAAAATCAATTTTCGGATGAAAAACGATGACTCCGGACATGTCGAACGATCCCAAAATGGTCAATATGGATGAAATTTTAACATTTAATCTTTTGACTGTAAATGACTGTTGGATGTGAATTATGACTTTGCCAACTAAAATAAGTGTGTTTAAAGTCATTTCTGTGCCTCAAAGGGGTCAAAATTGAAGCTTTTGAGTAATCAAAACTCTGTAAAAATGGCAATTTTGGTCACTGTGAGGGTTTAAAAAGTGGTTATTCAACATGAGGCACGATCCAATTGACATTTTAAATCATTTCTGGTACAGTCCAAAAAATCAATTTTCGGATGAAAAACGATGACTCCGGACATGCCGAACGATCCCAAAATGGTCAATATGGATGAAATTTTAACATTTAATCTTTTGACTGTAAATGACTGTTGGATGTGAATTATGACTTTGTCAACTAAAATAAGTGTGTTTAAAGTCATTTCTGTGCCTGAAATGGGTCAAAATTGAAGCTTTTGAGTAAGCAAAACTCTGTAAAATTGGCAATTTTGGTCACTGTGAGGGTTTAAAAAGTGGTTATTCAACATGAGGCACGATCCAATTGACATTTTAAATGATTTTTGGTACAGTCCAAAAAATCAATTTTCGGATGAAAAACGATGACTCCGGACATGTCGAACGATCCCAAAATGGTCAATATGGATGAAATTTTAACATTTAATCTTTTGACTGTAAATGACTGTTGGATGTGAATTATGACTTTGTCAACTAAAATAAGTGTGTTTAAAGTCATTTCTGTGCCTCAAAGGGGTCAAAATTGAAGCTTTTGAGTAATCAAAACTCTGTAAAAATGGCAATTTTGGTCACTGTGAGGGTTTAAAAAGTGGTTATTCAACATGAGGCACGATCCAATTGACATTTTGAATCATTTCTGGTACAGTCCAAAAAATCAATTTTCGGATGAAAAACGAAGATTCCGGACATGCCGAACGATCCCAAAATGGTCAATATGGATGAAATTTTAACATTTAATCTTTTGACTGTAAATGACTGTTGGATGTGAATTATGACTTTGTCAACTAAAATAAGTGTGTTTAAAGTCATTTCTGTGCCTCAAAGGGGTCAAAATTGAAGCTTTTGAGTAATCAAAACTCTGTAAAAATGGCAATTTTGGTCACTGTGAGGGTTTTAAAAGTGGTTATTCAACATGAGGCACGATCCAATTGCCATTTTGAATCATTTTTGGTACAGTCCAAAAAATCAATTTTCGGATGAAAAACGATGACTCCGGACATGTCGAACGATCCCAAAATGGTCAATATGGATGAAATTTTAACATTTAATCTTTTGACTGTAAATGACTGTTGGAAGTGAATTATGACTTTGTCAACTAAAATAAGTGTGTTTAATGTCATTTCTGTGCCTCAAAGGGGTCAAAATTAAAGCTTTTGAGTAATCAAAACTCTGTAAAAATGGCAATTTTGGTCACTCTGAGGGTTTAAAAAGTGGTCATTCAACATGAGGCACGATCCAATTGACATTTTGAATCATTTTTGGTACAGTCCAAAAAATCAATTTTCGGATGAAAAACTATGACTCCGGACATGTCGAACGATCCCAAAATGGTCAATATGGATGAAATTTTAACATTTAATCTTTTGACTGTAAATGACTGTGGGATGTGAATTATGACTTTGTCAACTAAAATAAGTGTGTTTAAAGTCATTTCTGTGCCTCAAAGGGGTCAAAATTGAAGCTTTTGAGTAATCAAAACTCTGTAAAAATGGCAATTTTGGTCACTCTGAGGGTTTAAAAAGTGGTCATTCAACATGAGGCACGATCCAATTGACATTTTGAATCATTTTTGGTACAGTCCAAAAAATCAATTTTTGGATGAAAAACGATGACTCCGGACATGTCGAACGATCCCAAAATGGTCAATATGGATGAAATTTTAACATTTAATCTTTTGACTGTAAATGACTGTTGGATGTGAATTATGACTTTGTCAACTAAAATAAGTGTGTTTAAAGTCATTTCTGTGCCTCAAAGGGGTCAAAATTGAAGCTTTTGAGTAATCAAAACTCTGTAAAAATGGCAATTTTGGTCACTCTGAGGGTTTAAAAAGTGGTCATTCAACATGAGGCACGATCCAATTGACATTTTGAATCATTTTTGGTACAGTCCAAAAAATCAATTTTCGGATGAAAAACGATGACTCCGGACATGTCGAACGATCCCAAAATGGTCAATATGGATGAAATTTTAACATTTAATCTTTTGACTGTAAATGACTGTTGGATGTGAATTATGACTTTGTCAACTAAAATAAGTGTGTTTAAAGTCATTTCTGTGCCTCAAAGGGGTCAAAATTGAAGCTTTTGAGTAATCAAAACTCTGTAAAAATGGCAATTTTGGTCACTGTGAGGGTTTAAAAAGTGGTTATTCAACATGAGGCACGATCCAATTGACATTTTGAATCATTTCTGGTACAGTCCAAAAAATCAATTTTCGGATGAAAAACGATGACTCCGGACATGCCGAACGATCCCAAAATGGTCAATATGGATGAAATTTTAACATTTATTCTTTTGACTGTAAATGACTGTTGGATGTGAATTATGACTTTGTCAACTAAAATAAGTGTGTTTAAAGTCATTTCTGTGCCTGAAATGGGTCAAAATTGAAGCTTTTGAGTAAGCAAAACTCTGTAAAATTGGCAATTTTGGTCACTCTGAGGGTTTAAAAAGTGGTCATTCAACATGAGGCACGATCCAATTGACATTTTGAATCATTTTTGGTACAGTCCAAAAAATCAATTTTCGGATGAAAAACTATGACTCCGGACATGTCGAACGATCCCAAAATGGTCAATATGGATGAAATTTTAACATTTAATCTTTTGACTGTAAATGACTGTGGGATGTGAATTATGACTTTGTCAACTAAAATAAGTGTGTTTAAAGTCATTTCTGTGCCTCAAAGGGGTCAAAATTGAAGCTTTTGAGTAATCAAAACTCTGTAAAAATGGCAATTTTGGTCACTCTGAGGGTTTAAAAAGTGGTTATTCAACATGAGGCACGATCCAATTGACATTTTGAATCATTTTTGGTACAGTCCAAAAAAATCAATTTTCGGATGAAAAACGATGACTCCTGACATGTCGAATGATCCCAAAATGGTCAATATGGACGAATTTTTAACATTTAATCTTTTGACTGTAAATGACTGTTGGATGTGAATTATGACTTTGTCAACTAAAATAAGTGTGTTTAAAGTCATTTCTGTGCCTCAAAGGGGTCAAAATTGAAGCTTTGAGTAATCAAAACTCTGTAAAAATGGCAATTTTGGTCACTGTGAGGGTTTAAAAAGTGGTTATTCAACATGAGGCACGATCCAATTGACATTTTGAATCATTTTTGGTACAGTCCCAAAAATCAATTTTCGGATAAAAAACGATGACTCCGGACATGTCAAACGATCCCAAAATGGTCAATATGGACGAAATTTTAACATTTAATCTTTTGACTGTAAATGACTGTTGGATGTGAAATATGACTTTGTCAACTAAAATAAGTGTGTTTAAAGTCATTTCTGTGCCTGAAATGGGTCAAAATTGAAGCTTTTGAGTAAGCAAAACTCTGTAAAATTGGCAATTTTGGTCACTGTGAGGGTTTAAAAAGTGGTTATTCAACATGAGGCACGATCCAATTGACATTTTGAGTGATTTTTGGTACAGTCCAAAAAATCAATTTTCGGATGAAAAACGATGACTCCGGACATGCCGAACGATCCCAAAATGGTCAATATGGATGAAATTTTAACATTTAATCTTTTGACTGTAAATGACTGTTGGATGTGAATTATGACTTTGTCAACTAAAATAAGTGTGTTTAAAGTCATTTCTGTGCCTCAAAGGGGTCAAAATTGAAGCTTTTGAGTAATCAAAACTCTGTAAAAATGGCAATTTTGGTCACTGTGAGGGTTTAAAAAGTGGTTATTCAACATGAGGCACGATCCAATTGACATTTTGAATCATTTTTGCTACAGTCCAAAAAATCAATTTTCGGATGAAAAACGATGACTCCGGACATGTCGAACGATCCCAAAATGGTCAATATGGATGAAATTTTAACATTTAATCTTTTGACTGTAAATGACTGTTGGATGTGAATTATGACTTTGTCAACTAAAATAAGTGTGTTTAAAGTCATTTCTGTGCCTCAAAGGGGTCAAAATTGAAGCTTTTGAGTAACCAAAACTCTGTAAAAATGGCAATTTTGGTCACTCTGAGGGTTTAAAAAGTGGTCATTCAACATGAGGCACGATCCAGTTGACATTTTGAATCATTTTTGGTACAGTCCAAAAAAATCAATTTTCGGATGAAAAACGATGACTCCGGACATGTCGAACGATCCCAAAAGGGTCAATATGGATGAAATTTTAACATTTAATCTTTTGACTGTAAATGACTGTTGGATGTGAATTATGACTTTGCCAACTAAAATAAGTGTGTTTAAAGTCATTTCTGTGCCTCAAAGGGGTCAAAATTGAAGCTTTTGAGTAATCAAAACTCTGTAAAAATGGCAATTTTGGTCACTGTGAGGGTTTAAAAAGTGGTTATTCAACATGAGGCACGATCCAATTGACATTTTAAATCATTTCTGGTACAGTCCAAAAAATCAATTTTCGGATGAAAAACGATGACTCCGGACATGCCGAACGATCCCAAAATGGTCAATATGGATGAAATTTTAACATTTAATCTTTTGACTGTAAATGACTGTTGGATGTGAATTATGACTTTGTCAACTAAAATAAGTGTGTTTAAAGTCATTTCTGTGCCTGAAATGGGTCAAAATTGAAGCTTTTGAGTAAGCAAAACTCTGTAAAATTGGCAATTTTGGTCACTGTGAGGGTTTAAAAAGTGGTTATTCAACATGAGGCACGATCCAATTGACATTTTAAATGATTTTTGGTACAGTCCAAAAAATCAATTTTCGGATGAAAAACGATGACTCCGGACATGTCGAACGATCCCAAAATGGTCAATATGGATGAAATTTTAACATTTAATCTTTTGACTGTAAATGACTGTTGGATGTGAATTATGACTTTGTCAACTAAAATAAGTGTGTTTAAAGTCATTTCTGTGCCTCAAAGGGGTCAAAATTGAAGCTTTTGAGTAATCAAAACTCTGTAAAAATGGCAATTTTGGTCACTGTGAGGGTTTAAAAAGTGGTTATTCAACATGAGGCACGATCCAATTGACATTTTGAATCATTTCTGGTACAGTCCAAAAAATCAATTTTCGGATGAAAAACGATGATTCCGGACATGCCGAACGATCCCAAAATGGTCAATATGGATGAAATTTTAACATTTAATCTTTTGACTGTAAATGACTGTTGGATGTGAATTATGACTTTGTCAACTAAAATAAGTGTGTTTAAAGTCATTTCTGTGCCTCAAAGGGGTCAAAATTGAAGCTTTTGAGTAATCAAAACTCTGTAAAAATGGCAATTTTGGTCACTGTGAGGGTTTTAAAAGTGGTTATTCAACATGAGGCACGATCCAATTGCCATTTTGAATCATTTTTGGTACAGTCCAAAAAATCAATTTTCGGATGAAAAACGATGACTCCGGACATGTCGAACGATCCCAAAATGGTCAATATGGATGAAATTTTAACATTTAATCTTTTGACTGTAAATGACTGTTGGAAGTGAATTATGACTTTGTCAACTAAAATAAGTGTGTTTAATGTCATTTCTGTGCCTCAAAGGGGTCAAAATTAAAGCTTTTGAGTAATCAAAACTCTGTAAAAATGGCAATTTTGGTCACTCTGAGGGTTTAAAAAGTGGTCATTCAACATGAGGCACGATCCAATTGACATTTTGAATCATTTTTGGTACAGTCCAAAAAATCAATTTTCGGATGAAAAACTATGACTCCGGACATGTCGAACGATCCCAAAATGGTCAATATGGATGAAATTTTAACATTTAATCTTTTGACTGTAAATGACTGTGGGATGTGAATTATGACTTTGTCAACTAAAATAAGTGTGTTTAAAGTCATTTCTGTGCCTCAAAGGGGTCAAAATTGAAGCTTTTGAGTAATCAAAACTCTGTAAAAATGGCAATTTTGGTCACTCTGAGGGTTTAAAAAGTGGTCATTCAACATGAGGCACGATCCAATTGACATTTTGAATCATTTTTGGTACAGTCCAAAAAATCAATTTTTGGATGAAAAACGATGACTCCGGACATGTCGAACGATCCCAAAATGGTCAATATGGATGAAATTTTAACATTTAATCTTTTGACTGTAAATGACTGTTGGATGTGAATTATGACTTTGTCAACTAAAATAAGTGTGTTTAAAGTCATTTCTGTGCCTCAAAGGGGTCAAAATTGAAGCTTTTGAGTAATCAAAACTCTGTAAAAATGGCAATTTTGGTCACTCTGAGGGTTTAAAAAGTGGTCATTCAACATGAGGCACGATCCAATTGACATTTTGAATCATTTTTGGTACAGTCCAAAAAATCAATTTTCGGATGAAAAACGATGACTCCGGACATGTCGAACGATCCCAAAATGGTCAATATGGATGAAATTTTAACATTTAATCTTTTGACTGTAAATGACTGTTGGATGTGAATTATGACTTTGTCAACTAAAATAAGTGTGTTTAAAGTCATTTCTGTGCCTCAAAGGGGTCAAAATTGAAGCTTTTGAGTAATCAAAACTCTGTAAAAATGGCAATTTTGGTCACTGTGAGGGTTTAAAAAGTGGTTATTCAACATGAGGCACGATCCAATTGACATTTTGAATCATTTCTGGTACAGTCCAAAAAATCAATTTTCGGATGAAAAACGATGACTCCGGACATGCCGAACGATCCCAAAATGGTCAATATGGATGAAATTTTAACATTTATTCTTTTGACTGTAAATGACTGTTGGATGTGAATTATGACTTTGTCAACTAAAATAAGTGTGTTTAAAGTCATTTCTGTGCCTGAAATGGGTCAAAATTGAAGCTTTTGAGTAAGCAAAACTCTGTAAAATTGGCAATTTTGGTCACTCTGAGGGTTTAAAAAGTGGTCATTCAACATGAGGCACGATCCAATTGACATTTTGAATCATTTTTGGTACAGTCCAAAAAATCAATTTTCGGATGAAAAACTATGACTCCGGACATGTCGAACGATCCCAAAATGGTCAATATGGATGAAATTTTAACATTTAATCTTTTGACTGTAAATGACTGTGGGATGTGAATTATGACTTTGTCAACTAAAATAAGTGTGTTTAAAGTCATTTCTGTGCCTCAAAGGGGTCAAAATTGAAGCTTTTGAGTAATCAAAACTCTGTAAAAATGGCAATTTTGGTCACTCTGAGGGTTTAAAAAGTGGTAATTCAACATGAGGCACGATCCAATTGACATTTTGAATCATTTTTGGTACAGTCCAAAAAAATCAATTTTCGGATGAAAAACGATGACTCCTGACATGTCGAATGATCCCAAAATGGTCAATATGGACGAATTTTTAACATTTAATCTTTTGACTGTAAATGACTGTTGGATGTGAATTATGACTTTGTCAACTAAAATAAGTGTGTTTAAAGTCATTTCTGTGCCTCAAAGGGGTCAAAATTGAAGCTTTGAGTAATCAAAACTCTGTAAAAATGGCAATTTTGGTCACTGTGAGGGTTTAAAAAGTGGTTATTCAACATGAGGCACGATCCAATTGACATTTTGAATCATTTTTGGTACAGTCCCAAAAATCAATTTTCGGATAAAAAACGATGACTCCGGACATGTCAAACGATCCCAAAATGGTCAATATGGACGAAATTTTAACATTTAATCTTTTGACTGTAAATGACTGTTGGATGTGAAATATGACTTTGTCAACTAAAATAAGTGTGTTTAAAGTCATTTCTGTGCCTGAAATGGGTCAAAATTGAAGCTTTTGAGTAAGCAAAACTCTGTAAAATTGGCAATTTTGGTCACTGTGAGGGTTTAAAAAGTGGTTATTCAACATGAGGCACGATCCAATTGACATTTTGAGTGATTTTTGGTACAGTCCAAAAAATCAATTTTCGGATGAAAAACGATGACTCCGGACATGCCGAACGATCCCAAAATGGTCAATATGGATGAAATTTTAACATTTAATCTTTTGACTGTAAATGACTGTTGGATGTGAATTATGACTTTGTCAACTAAAATAAGTGTGTTTAAAGTCATTTCTGTGCCTCAAAGGGGTCAAAATTGAAGCTTTTGAGTAATCAAAACTCTGTAAAAATGGCAATTTTGGTCACTGTGAGGGTTTTAAAAGTGGTTATTCAACATGAGGCACGATCCAATTGCCATTTTGAATCATTTTTGGTACAGTCCAAAAAATCAATTTTCGGATGAAAAACGATGACTCCGGACATGTCGAACGATCCCAAAATGGTCAATATGGATGAAATTTTAACATTTAATCTTTTGACTGTAAATGACTGTTGGAAGTGAATTATGACTTTGTCAACTAAAATAAGTGTGTTTAATGTCATTTCTGTGCCTCAAAGGGGTCAAAATTAAAGCTTTTGAGTAATCAAAACTCTGTAAAAATGGCAATTTTGGTCACTCTGAGGGTTTAAAAAGTGGTCATTCAACATGAGGCACGATCCAATTGACATTTTGAATCATTTTTGGTACAGTCCAAAAAATCAATTTTCGGATGAAAAACTATGACTCCGGACATGTCGAACGATCCCAAAATGGTCAATATGGATGAAATTTTAACATTTAATCTTTTGACTGTAAATGACTGTGGGATGTGAATTATGACTTTGTCAACTAAAATAAGTGTGTTTAAAGTCATTTCTGTGCCTCAAAGGGGTCAAAATTGAAGCTTTTGAGTAATCAAAACTCTGTAAAAATGGCAATTTTGGTCACTCTGAGGGTTTAAAAAGTGGTCATTCAACATGAGGCACGATCCAATTGACATTTTGAATCATTTTTGGTACAGTCCAAAAAATCAATTTTTGGATGAAAAACGATGACTCCGGACATGTCGAACGATCCCAAAATGGTCAATATGGATGAAATTTTAACATTTAATCTTTTGACTGTAAATGACTGTTGGATGTGAATTATGACTTTGTCAACTAAAATAAGTGTGTTTAAAGTCATTTCTGTGCCTCAAAGGGGTCAAAATTGAAGCTTTTGAGTAATCAAAACTCTGTAAAAATGGCAATTTTGGTCACTCTGAGGGTTTAAAAAGTGGTCATTCAACATGAGGCACGATCCAATTGACATTTTGAATCATTTTTGGTACAGTCCAAAAAATCAATTTTCGGATGAAAAACGATGACTCCGGACATGTCGAACGATCCCAAAATGGTCAATATGGATGAAATTTTAACATTTAATCTTTTGACTGTAAATGACTGTTGGATGTGAATTATGACTTTGTCAACTAAAATAAGTGTGTTTAAAGTCATTTCTGTGCCTCAAAGGGGTCAAAATTGAAGCTTTTGAGTAATCAAAACTCTGTAAAAATGGCAATTTTGGTCACTGTGAGGGTTTAAAAAGTGGTTATTCAACATGAGGCACGATCCAATTGACATTTTGAATCATTTCTGGTACAGTCCAAAAAATCAATTTTCGGATGAAAAACGATGACTCCGGACATGCCGAACGATCCCAAAATGGTCAATATGGATGAAATTTTAACATTTATTCTTTTGACTGTAAATGACTGTTGGATGTGAATTATGACTTTGTCAACTAAAATAAGTGTGTTTAAAGTCATTTCTGTGCCTGAAATGGGTCAAAATTGAAGCTTTTGAGTAAGCAAAACTCTGTAAAATTGGCAATTTTGGTCACTCTGAGGGTTTAAAAAGTGGTCATTCAACATGAGGCACGATCCAATTGACATTTTGAATCATTTTTGGTACAGTCCAAAAAATCAATTTTCGGATGAAAAACTATGACTCCGGACATGTCGAACGATCCCAAAATGGTCAATATGGATGAAATTTTAACATTTAATCTTTTGACTGTAAATGACTGTGGGATGTGAATTATGACTTTGTCAACTAAAATAAGTGTGTTTAAAGTCATTTCTGTGCCTCAAAGGGGTCAAAATTGAAGCTTTTGAGTAATCAAAACTCTGTAAAAATGGCAATTTTGGTCACTCTGAGGGTTTAAAAAGTGGTAATTCAACATGAGGCACGATCCAATTGACATTTTGAATCATTTTTGGTACAGTCCAAAAAAATCAATTTTCGGATGAAAAACGATGACTCCTGACATGTCGAATGATCCCAAAATGGTCAATATGGACGAATTTTTAACATTTAATCTTTTGACTGTAAATGACTGTTGGATGTGAATTATGACTTTGTCAACTAAAATAAGTGTGTTTAAAGTCATTTCTGTGCCTCAAAGGGGTCAAAATTGAAGCTTTGAGTAATCAAAACTCTGTAAAAATGGCAATTTTGGTCACTGTGAGGGTTTAAAAAGTGGTTATTCAACATGAGGCACGATCCAATTGACATTTTGAATCATTTTTGGTACAGTCCCAAAAATCAATTTTCGGATAAAAAACGATGACTCCGGACATGTCAAACGATCCCAAAATGGTCAATATGGACGAAATTTTAACATTTAATCTTTTGACTGTAAATGACTGTTGGATGTGAAATATGACTTTGTCAACTAAAATAAGTGTGTTTAAAGTCATTTCTGTGCCTGAAATGGGTCAAAATTGAAGCTTTTGAGTAAGCAAAACTCTGTAAAATTGGCAATTTTGGTCACTGTGAGGGTTTAAAAAGTGGTTATTCAACATGAGGCACGATCCAATTGACATTTTGAGTGATTTTTGGTACAGTCCAAAAAATCAATTTTCGGATGAAAAACGATGACTCCGGACATGCCGAACGATCCCAAAATGGTCAATATGGATGAAATTTTAACATTTAATCTTTTGACTGTAAATGACTGTTGGATGTGAATTATGACTTTGTCAACTAAAATAAGTGTGTTTAAAGTCATTTCTGTGCCTCAAAGGGGTCAAAATTGAAGCTTTTGAGTAATCAAAACTCTGTAAAAATGGCAATTTTGGTCACTGTGAGGGTTTAAAAAGTGGTTATTCAACATGAGGCACGATCCAATTGACATTTTGAATCATTTTTGCTACAGTCCAAAAAATCAATTTTCGGATGAAAAACGATGACTCCGGACATGTCGAACGATCCCAAAATGGTCAATATGGATGAAATTTTAACATTTAATCTTTTGACTGTAAATGACTGTTGGATGTGAATTATGACTTTGCCAACTAAAATAAGTGTGTTTAAAGTCATTTCTGTGCCTCAAAGGGGTCAAAATTGAAGCTTTTGAGTAATCAAAACTCTGTAAAAATGGCAATTTTGGTCACTGTGAGGGTTTAAAAAGTGGTTATTCAACATGAGGCACGATCCAATTGACATTTTAAATCATTTCTGGTACAGTCCAAAAAATCAATTTTCGGATGAAAAACGATGACTCCGGACATGCCGAACGATCCCAAAATGGTCAATATGGATGAAATTTTAACATTTAATCTTTTGACTGTAAATGACTGTTGGATGTGAATTATGACTTTGTCAACTAAAATAAGTGTGTTTAAAGTCATTTCTGTGCCTGAAATGGGTCAAAATTGAAGCTTTTGAGTAAGCAAAACTCTGTAAAATTGGCAATTTTGGTCACTGTGAGGGTTTAAAAAGTGGTTATTCAACATGAGGCACGATCCAATTGACATTTTAAATGATTTTTGGTACAGTCCAAAAAATCAATTTTCGGATGAAAAACGATGACTCCGGACATGTCGAACGATCCCAAAATGGTCAATATGGATGAAATTTTAACATTTAATCTTTTGACTGTAAATGACTGTTGGATGTGAATTATGACTTTGTCAACTAAAATAAGTGTGTTTAAAGTCATTTCTGTGCCTCAAAGGGGTCAAAATTGAAGCTTTTGAGTAATCAAAACTCTGTAAAAATGGCAATTTTGGTCACTGTGAGGGTTTAAAAAGTGGTTATTCAACATGAGGCACGATCCAATTGACATTTTGAATCATTTCTGGTACAGTCCAAAAAATCAATTTTCGGATGAAAAACGATGATTCCGGACATGCCGAACGATCCCAAAATGGTCAATATGGATGAAATTTTAACATTTAATCTTTTGACTGTAAATGACTGTTGGATGTGAATTATGACTTTGTCAACTAAAATAAGTGTGTTTAAAGTCATTTCTGTGCCTCAAAGGGGTCAAAATTGAAGCTTTTGAGTAATCAAAACTCTGTAAAAATGGCAATTTTGGTCACTGTGAGGGTTTTAAAAGTGGTTATTCAACATGAGGCACGATCCAATTGCCATTTTGAATCATTTTTGGTACAGTCCAAAAAATCAATTTTCGGATGAAAAACGATGACTCCGGACATGTCGAACGATCCCAAAATGGTCAATATGGATGAAATTTTAACATTTAATCTTTTGACTGTAAATGACTGTTGGAAGTGAATTATGACTTTGTCAACTAAAATAAGTGTGTTTAATGTCATTTCTGTGCCTCAAAGGGGTCAAAATTAAAGCTTTTGAGTAATCAAAACTCTGTAAAAATGGCAATTTTGGTCACTCTGAGGGTTTAAAAAGTGGTCATTCAACATGAGGCACGATCCAATTGACATTTTGAATCATTTTTGGTACAGTCCAAAAAATCAATTTTCGGATGAAAAACTATGACTCCGGACATGTCGAACGATCCCAAAATGGTCAATATGGATGAAATTTTAACATTTAATCTTTTGACTGTAAATGACTGTGGGATGTGAATTATGACTTTGTCAACTAAAATAAGTGTGTTTAAAGTCATTTCTGTGCCTCAAAGGGGTCAAAATTGAAGCTTTTGAGTAATCAAAACTCTGTAAAAATGGCAATTTTGGTCACTCTGAGGGTTTAAAAAGTGGTCATTCAACATGAGGCACGATCCAATTGACATTTTGAATCATTTTTGGTACAGTCCAAAAAATCAATTTTTGGATGAAAAACGATGACTCCGGACATGTCGAACGATCCCAAAATGGTCAATATGGATGAAATTTTAACATTTAATCTTTTGACTGTAAATGACTGTTGGATGTGAATTATGACTTTGTCAACTAAAATAAGTGTGTTTAAAGTCATTTCTGTGCCTCAAAGGGGTCAAAATTGAAGCTTTTGAGTAATCAAAACTCTGTAAAAATGGCAATTTTGGTCACTCTGAGGGTTTAAAAAGTGGTCATTCAACATGAGGCACGATCCAATTGACATTTTGAATCATTTTTGGTACAGTCCAAAAAATCAATTTTCGGATGAAAAACGATGACTCCGGACATGTCGAACGATCCCAAAATGGTCAATATGGATGAAATTTTAACATTTAATCTTTTGACTGTAAATGACTGTTGGATGTGAATTATGACTTTGTCAACTAAAATAAGTGTGTTTAAAGTCATTTCTGTGCCTCAAAGGGGTCAAAATTGAAGCTTTTGAGTAATCAAAACTCTGTAAAAATGGCAATTTTGGTCACTGTGAGGGTTTAAAAAGTGGTTATTCAACATGAGGCACGATCCAATTGACATTTTGAATCATTTCTGGTACAGTCCAAAAAATCAATTTTCGGATGAAAAACGATGACTCCGGACATGCCGAACGATCCCAAAATGGTCAATATGGATGAAATTTTAACATTTATTCTTTTGACTGTAAATGACTGTTGGATGTGAATTATGACTTTGTCAACTAAAATAAGTGTGTTTAAAGTCATTTCTGTGCCTGAAATGGGTCAAAATTGAAGCTTTTGAGTAAGCAAAACTCTGTAAAATTGGCAATTTTGGTCACTCTGAGGGTTTAAAAAGTGGTCATTCAACATGAGGCACGATCCAATTGACATTTTGAATCATTTTTGGTACAGTCCAAAAAATCAATTTTCGGATGAAAAACTATGACTCCGGACATGTCGAACGATCCCAAAATGGTCAATATGGATGAAATTTTAACATTTAATCTTTTGACTGTAAATGACTGTGGGATGTGAATTATGACTTTGTCAACTAAAATAAGTGTGTTTAAAGTCATTTCTGTGCCTCAAAGGGGTCAAAATTGAAGCTTTTGAGTAATCAAAACTCTGTAAAAATGGCAATTTTGGTCACTCTGAGGGTTTAAAAAGTGGTCATTCAACATGAGGCACGATCCAATTGACATTTTGAGTGATTTTTGGTACAGTCCAAAAAATCAATTTTCGGATGAAAAACGATGACTCCGGACATGCCGAACGATCCCAAAATGGTCAATATGGATGAAATTTTAACATTTATTCTTTTGACTGTAAATGACTGTTGGATGTGAATTATGACTTTGTCAACTAAAATAAGTGTGTTTAAAGTCATTTCTGTGCCTCAAAGGGGTCAAAATTGAAGCTTTTGAGTAATCAAAACTCTGTAAAAATGGCAATTTTGACACTGTGAGGGTTTAAAAAGTGGTTATTCAACATGAGGCACGATCCAATTGCCATTTTGAATCATTTTTGGTACAGTCCAAAAAATCAATTTTCGGATGAAAAACGATGACTCCGGACATGTCGAACGATCCCAAAATGGTCAATATGGATGAAATTTTAACATTTAATCTTTTGACTGTAAATGACTGTTGGATGTGAATTATGACTTTGTCAACTAAAATAAGTGTGTTTAAAGTCATTTCTGTGCCTCAAAGGGGTCAAAATTGAAGCTTTTGAGTAATCAAAACTCTGTAAAAATGGCAATTTTGGTCACTGTGAGGGTTTAAAAAGTGGTTATTCAACATGAGGCACGATCCAATTGCCATTTTGAATCATTTTTGGTACAGTCCAAAAAATCAATTTTCGGATGAAAAACGATGACTCCGGACATGTCGAACGATCCCAAAATGGTCAATATGGATGAAATTTTAACATTTAATCTTTTGACTGTAAATGACTGTTGGATGTGAATTATGACTTTGTCAACTAAAATAAGTGTGTTTAAAGTCATTTCTGTGCCTGAAATGGGTCAAAATTGAAGCTTTTGAGTAAGCAAAACTCTGTAAAATTTGCAATTTTGGTCACTGTGAGCGTTTAAAAAGTGGTTATTCAACATGAGGCATGATCCAATTGACATTTTGAATGATTTTTGGTACAGTCCAAAAAATCAATTTTCGGATGAAAAACGATGACTCCGGACATGTCGAACGATCCCAAAATGGTCAATATGGATGAAATTTTAACATTTAATCTTTTGACTGTAAATGACTGTTGGATGTGAATTATGACTTTGTCAACTAAAATAAGTGTGTTTAAAGTCATTTATGTGCCTCAAAGGGGTCAAAATTGAAGCTTTTGAGTAATCAAAACTATGTAAAAATGGCAATTTTGGTCACTCTGAGGGTTTAAAAAGTGGTCATTCAACATGAGGCACGATCCAATTGACATTTTGAATAATTTCTGGTACAGTCCAAAAAATCAATTTTCGGATGAAAAACGATGACTCCGGACATGCCGAACGATCCCAAAATGGTCAATATGGATGAAATTTTAACATTTATTCTTTTGACTGTAAATGACTGTTGGATGTGAATTATGACTTTGTCAACTAAAATAAGTGTGTTTAAAGTCATTTCTGTGCCTGAAATGGGTCAAAATTGAAGCTTTTGAGTAAGCAAAACTCTGTAAAATTGGCAATTTTGGTCACTGTGAGGGTTTAAAAAGTGGTTATTCAACATGAGGCACGATCCAATTGACATTTTGAGTGATTTTTGGTACAGTCCAAAAAATCAATTTTCGGATGAAAAACGATGACTCCGGACATGCCGAACGATCCCAAAATGGTCAATATGGATGAAATTTTAACATTTATTCTTTTGACTGTAAATGACTGTTGGATGTGAATTATGACTTTGTCAACTAAAATAAGTGTGTTTAAAGTCATTTCTGTGCCTCAAAGGGGTCAAAATTGAAGCTTTTGAGTAATCAAAACTCTGTAAAAATGGCAATTTTGACACTGTGAGGGTTTAAAAAGTGGTTATTCAACATGAGGCACGATCCAATTGCCATTTTGAATCATTTTTGGTACAGTCCAAAAAATCAATTTTCGGATGAAAAACGATGACTCCGGACATGTCGAACGATCCCAAAATGGTCAATATGGATGAAATTTTAACATTTAATCTTTTGACTGTAAATGACTGTTGGATGTGAATTATGACTTTGTCAACTAAAATAAGTGTGTTTAAAGTCATTTCTGTGCCTCAAAGGGGTCAAAATTGAAGCTTTTGAGTAATCAAAACTCTGTAAAAATGGCAATTTTGGTCACTGTGAGGGTTTAAAAAGTGGTTATTCAACATGAGGCACGATCCAATTGCCATTTTGAATCATTTTTGGTACAGTCCAAAAAATCAATTTTCGGATGAAAAACGATGACTCCGGACATGTCGAACGATCCCAAAATGGTCAATATGGATGAAATTTTAACATTTAATCTTTTGACTGTAAATGACTGTTGGATGTGAATTATGACTTTGTCAACTAAAATAAGTGTGTTTAAAGTCATTTCTGTGCCTGAAATGGGTCAAAATTGAAGCTTTTGAGTAAGCAAAACTCTGTAAAATTTGCAATTTTGGTCACTGTGAGCGTTTAAAAAGTGGTTATTCAACATGAGGCATGATCCAATTGACATTTTGAATGATTTTTGGTACAGTCCAAAAAATCAATTTTCGGATGAAAAACGATGACTCCGGACATGTCGAACGATCCCAAAATGGTCAATATGGATGAAATTTTAACATTTAATCTTTTGACTGTAAATGACTGTTGGATGTGAATTATGACTTTGTCAACTAAAATAAGTGTGTTTAAAGTCATTTATGTGCCTCAAAGGGGTCAAAATTGAAGCTTTTGAGTAATCAAAACTATGTAAAAATGGCAATTTTGGTCACTCTGAGGGTTTAAAAAGTGGTCATTCAACATGAGGCACGATCCAATTGACATTTTGAATAATTTTTGGTACAGTCCAAAAAATCAATTTTCGGATGAAAAACGATGACTCCGGACATGTCGAACGTTCCCAAAATGGTCAATATGGATGAAATTTTAACATTTAATCTTTTGACTGTAAATGACTGTTGGATGTGAATTATGACTTTGTCAACTAAAATAAGTGTGTTTAAAGTCATTTCTGTGCCTCAAAGGGGTCAAAATTGAAGCTTTTGAGTAATCAAAACTCTGTAAAAATGGCAATTTTGGTCACTCTGAGGGTTTAAAAAGTGGTCATTCAACATGAGGCACGATCCAATTGACATTTTGAATCATTTTTGGTACAGTCCAAAAAATCAATTTTCGGATGAAAAACGATGACTCCGGACATGTCGAACGATCCCAAAATGGTCAATATGGATGAAATTTTAACATTTAATCTTTTGACTGTAAATGACTGTTGGATGTGAATTATGACTTTGTCAACTAAAATAAGTGTGTTTAAAGTCATTTCTGTGCCTCAAAGGGGTCAAAATTGAAGCTTTTGAGTAATCAAAACTCTGTAAAAATGGCAATTTTTGTCACTCTGAGGGTTTAAAAAGTGGTCATTCAACATGAGGCACGATCCAATTGACATTTTGAATCATTTTTGGTACAGTCCAAAAAATCAATTTTCGGATGAAAAACGATGACTCCGGACATGTCGAACGATCCCAAAATGGTCAATATGGATGAAATTTTAACATTTAATCTTTTGACTGTAAATGACTGTTGGATGTGAATTATGACTTTGTCAACTAAAATAAGTGTGTTTAAAGTCATTTCTGTGCCTCAAAGGGGTCAAAATTGAAGCTTTTGAGTAATCAAAACTCTGTAAAAATGGCAATTTTGGTCACTCTGAGGGTTTAAAAAGTGGTCATTCAACATGAGGCACGATCCAATTGACATTTTGAATCATTTTTGGTACAGTCCAAAAAATCAATTTTCGGATGAAAAACGATGACTCCAGACATGTCGAACGATCCCAAAATGGTCAATATGGATGAAATTTTAACATTTAATCTTTTGACTGTAAATGACTGTTGGATGTGAATTATGACTTTGTCAACTAAAATAAGTGTGTTTAAAGTCATTTCTGTGCCTCAAAGGGGTCAAAATTGAAGCTTTTGAGTAATCAAAACTCTGTAAAAATGGCAATTTTGGTCACTGTGAGGGTTTAAAAAGTGGTTATTCAACATGAGGCACGATCCAATTGACATTTTGAATCATTTCTGGTACAGTCCAAAAAATCAATTTTCGGATGAAAAACGATGACTCCGGACATGCCGAACGATCCCAAAATGGTCAATATGGATGAAATTTTAACATTTATTCTTTTGACTGTAAATGACTGTTGGATGTGAATTATGACTTTGTCAACTAAAATAAGTGTGTTTAAAGTCATTTCTGTGCCTCAAAGGGGTCAAAATCGAAGCTTTTGAGTAATCAAAACTCTGTAAAAATGGCAATTTTGGTCACTGTGAGGGTTTTAAAAGTGGTTATTCAACATGAGGCACGATCCAATTGCCATTTTGAATCATTTTTGGTACAGTCCAAAAAATCAATTTTCGGATGAAAAACGATGACTCCGGACCTGTCGAACGTTCCCAAAATGGTCTATAATGATGAAATTTTAACATTTAATCTTTTGACTGTAAATGACTGTTGGATGTGAATTATGACTTTGTCAACTAAAATAAGTGTGTTTAAAGTCATTTCTGTGCCTCAAAGGGGTCAAAATTGAAGCTTTTGAGTAATCAAAACTCTGTAAAAATGGCAATTTTGGTCACTGTGATGGTTTAAAAAGTGGTTATTCAACATGAGGCACGATCCAATTGACATTTTGAATCATTTCTGGTACAGTCCCAAAAATCAATTTTCGGATGAAAAACGATGATTCCGGACATGCCGAACGATCCCAAAATGGTCAATATGGATGAAATTTTAACATTTAATCTTTTGACTGTAAATGACTGTTGGATGTGAATTATGACTTTGTCAACTAAAATAAGTGTGTTTAAAGTCATTTCTGTGCCTCAAAGGGGTCAAAATTGAAGCTTTTGAGTAATCAAAACTCTGTAAAAATGGCAATTTTGGTCACTGTGAGGGTTTTAAAAGTGGTTATTCAACATGAGGCACGATCCAATTGCCATTTTGAATCATTTTTGGTACAGTCCAAAAAATCAATTTTCGGATGAAAAACGATGACTCCGGACATGTCGAACGATCCCAAAATGGTCAATATGGATGAAATTTTAACATTTAATCTTTTGACTGTAAATGACTGTTGGATGTGAATTATGACTTTGTCAACTAAAATAAGTGTGTTTAATGTCATTTCTGTGCCTCAAAGGGGTCAAAATTAAAGCTTTTGAGTAATCAAAACTCTGTAAAAATGGCAATTTTGGTCACTCTGAGGGTTTAAAAAGTGGTCATTTAACATGAGGCACGATCCAATTGACATTTTGAATCATTTTTGGTACAGTCCAAAAAATCAATTTTCGGATGAAAAACGATGACTCCGGACATGTCGAACGATCCCAAAATGGTCAATATGGATGAAATTTTAACATTTAATCTTTTGACTGTAAATGACTGTTGGATGTGAATTATGACTTTGTCAACTAAAATAAGTGTGTTTAAAGTCATTTCTGTGCCTCAAAGGGGTCAAAATTGAAGCTTTTGAGTAATCAAAACTCTGTAAAAATGGCAATTTTGGTCACTCTGAGGGTTTAAAAAGTGGTCATTCAACATGAGGCACGATCCAATTGACATTTTGAATCATTTTTGGTACAGTCCAAAAAATAAATTTTCGGATGAAAAACGATGACTCCGGACATGTCGAACGATCCCAAAATGGTCAATATGGATGAAATTTTAACATTTAATCTTTTGACTGTAAATGACTGTTGGATGTGAATTATGACTTTGTCAACTAAAATAAGTGTGTTTAAAGTCATTTCTGTGCCTCAAAGGGGTCAAAATTGAAGCTTTTGAGTAATCAAAACTCTGTAAAAATGGCAATTTTGGTCACTGTGAGGGTTTAAAAAGTGGTTATTCAACATGAGGCACGATCCAATTGACATTTTGAATCATTTCTGGTACAGTCCAAAAAATCAATTTTCGGATGAAAAACGATGACTCCGGACATGCCGAAAGATCCCAAAATGGTCAATATGGATGAAATTTTAACATTTATTCTTTTGACTGTAAATGACTGTTGGATGTGAATTATGACTTTGTCAACTAAAATATGTGTGTTTAAAGTCATTTCTGTGCCTGAAATGGGTCAAAATTGAAGCTTTTGAGTAAGCAAAACTCTGTAAAATTGGCAATTTTGGTCACTGTGAGGGTTTAAAAAGTGGTTATTCAACATGAGGCACGATCCAATTGACATTTTGAGTGATTTTTGGTACAGTCCAAAAAATCAATTTTCGGATGAAAAACGATGACTCCGGACATGCCGAACGATCCCAAAATGGTCAATATGGATGAAATTTTAACATTTATTCTTTTGACTGTAAATGACTGTTGGATGTGAATTATGACTTTGTCAACTAAAATAAGTGTGTTTAAAGTCATTTCTGTGCCTGAAATGGGTCAAAATTGAAGCTTTTGAGTAATCAAAACTCTGTAAAAATGGCAATTTTGGTCACTGTGAGGGTTTTAAAAGTGGTTATTCAACATGAGGCACGATCCAATTGCCATTTTGAATCATTTTTGGTACAGTCCAAAAAATCAATTTTCGGATGAAAAACGATGACTCCGGACCTGTCGAACGTTCCCAAAATGGTCTATAATGATGAAATTTTAACATTTAATCTTTTGACTGTAAATGACTGTTGGATGTGAATTATGACTTTGTCAACTAAAATAAGTGTGTTTAAAGTCATTTCTGTGCCTCAAAGGGGTCAAAATTGAAGCTTTTGAGTAATCAAAACTCTGTAAAAATGGCAATTTTGGTCACTGTGAGGGTTTAAAAAGTGGTTATTCAACATGAGGCACGATCCAATTGACATTTTGAATCATTTCTGGTACAGTTCCAAAAATCAATTTTCGGATGAAAAACGATGATTCCGGACATGCCGAACGATCCCAAAATGGTCAATATGGATGAAATTTTAACATTTAATCTTTTGACTGTAAATGACTGTTGGATGTGAATTATGACTTTGTCAACTAAAATAAGTGTGTTTAAAGTCATTTCTGTGCCTCAAAGGGGTCAAAATTGAAGCTTTTGAGTAATCAAAACTCTGTAAAAATGGCAATTTTGGTATCTGAGGGTTTAAAAAGTGGTCATTCAACATGAGGCACGATCCAATTGACATTTTGAATCATTTCTGGTACAGTCCAAAAAATCAATTTTCGGATGAAAAACGATGACTCCGGACATGCCGAACGATCCCAAAATGGTCAATATGGATGAAATTTTAACATTTAATCTTTTGACTGTAAATGACTGTTGGATGTGAATTATGACTTTGTCAACTAAAATAAGTGTGTTTAAAGTCATTTCTGTGCCTCAAAGGGGTCAAAATTGAAGCTTTTGAGTAATCAAAACTCTGTAAAAATGGCAATTTTGGTCACTGTGAGGGTTTAAAAAGTGGTTATTCAACATGAGGCACGATCCAATTGACATTTTGAATCATTTTTGGTACAGTCCAAAAAATCAATTTTCGGATGAAAAACGATGATTCCGGACATGCCGAACAATCCCAAAATGGTCAATATGGATGAAATTTTAACATTTAATCTTTTGACTGTAAATGACTGTTGGATGTGAATTATGACTTTGTCAACTAAAATAAGTGTGTTTAAAGTCATTTCTGTGCCTCAAAGGGGTCAAAATTGAAGCTTTTGAGTAATCAAAACTCTGTAAAAATGGCAATTTTGGTCACTCTGAGGGTTTAAAAAGTGGTCATTCAACATGAGGCACGATCCAATTGACATTTTGAATCATTTTTGGTACAGTCCAAAAAATCAATTTTCGGATGAAAAACGATGACTCCGGACCTGTCGAACGTTCCCAAAATGGTCTATAATGATGAAATTTTAACATTTAATCTTTTGACTGTAAATGACTGTTGGATGTGAATTATGACTTTGTCAACAAAAATAAGTGTGTTTAAAGTCATTTCTGTGCCTCAAAGGGGTCAAAATTGAAGCTTTTGAGTAATCAAAACTCTGTAAAAATGGCAATTTTGGTCACTGTGAGGGTTTAAAAAGTGGTTATTCAACATGAGGCACGATCCAATTGCCATTTTGAATCATTTTTGGTACAGTCCAAAAAAATCAATTTTCGGATGAAAAACGATGACTCCGGACATGTCGAGCGATCCCAAAATGGTCAATATGGATGAAATTTTAACATTTAATCTTTTGACTGTAAATGACTGTTGGATGTGAATTATGACTTTGCCAACTAAAATAAGTGTGTTTAAAGTCATTTCTGTGCCTCAAAGGGGTCAAAATTGAAGCTTTTGAGTAATCAAAACTCTGTAAAAATGGCAATTTTGGTCACTGTGAGGGTTTAAAAAGTGGTTATTCAACATGAGGCACGATCCAATTGACATTTTGAATCATTTCTGGTACAGTCCAAAAAATCAATTTTCGGATGAAAAACGATGACTCCGGACATGCCGAACGATCCCAAAATGGTCAATATGGATGAAATTTTAACATTTAATCTTTTGACTGTAAATGACTGTTGGATGTGAATTATGACTTTGTCAACTAAAATAAGTGTGTTTAAAGTCATTTCTGTGCCTCAAAGGGGTCAAAATTGAAGCTTTGAGTAATCAAAACTCTGTAAAAATGGCAATTTTGGTCACTGTGAGGGTTTAAAAAGTGGTTATTCAACATGAGGCACGATCCAATTGACATTTTGAATCATTTTTGGTACAGTCCCAAAAATCAATTTTCGGATGAAAAACGATGACTCCGGACATGTCAAACGATCCCAAAATGGTCAATATGGACGAAATTTTAACATTTAATCTTTTGACTGTAAATGACTGTTGGATGTGAAATATGACTTTGTCAACTAAAATAAGTGTGTTTAAAGTCATTTCTGTGCCTGAAATGGGTCAAAATTGAAGCTTTTGAGTAAGCAAAACTCTGTAAAATTGGCAATTTTGGTCACTGTGAGGGTTTAAAAAGTGGTTATTCAACATGAGGCACGATCCAATTGACATTTTGAGTGATTTTTGGTACAGTCCAAAAAATCAATTTTCGGATGAAAAACGATGACTCCGGACATGCCGAACGATCCCAAAATGGTCAATATGGATGAAATTTTAACATTTAATCTTTTGACTGTAAATGACTGTTGGATGTGAATTATGACTTTGTCAACTAAAATAAGTGTGTTTAAAGTCATTTCTGTGCCTCAAAGGGGTCAAAATTGAAGCTTTTGAGTAATCAAAACTCTGTAAAAATGGCAATTTTGGTCACTGTGAGGGTTTAAAAAGTGGTTATTCAACATGAGGCACGATCCAATTGACATTTTGAATCATTTTTGCTACAGTCCAAAAAATCAATTTTCGGATGAAAAACGATGACTCCGGACATGTCGAACGATCCCAAAATGGTCAATATGGATGAAATTTTAACATTTAATCTTTTGACTGTAAATGACTGTTGGATGTGAATTATGACTTTGTCAACTAAAATAAGTGTGTTTAAAGTCATTTCTGTGCCTCAAAGGGGTCAAAATTGAAGCTTTTGAGTAACCAAAACTCTGTAAAAATGGCAATTTTGGTCACTCTGAGGGTTTAAAAAGTGGTCATTCAACATGAGGCACGATCCAGTTGACATTTTGAATCATTTTTGGTACAGTCCAAAAAAATCAATTTTCGGATGAAAAACGATGACTCCGGACATGTCGAACGATCCCAAAATGGTCAATATGGATGAAATTTTAACATTTAATCTTTTGACTGTAAATGACTGTTGGATGTGAATTATGACTTTGCCAACTAAAATAAGTGTGTTTAAAGTCATTTCTGTGCCTCAAAGGGGTCAAAATTGAAGCTTTTGAGTAATCAAAACTCTGTAAAAATGGCAATTTTGGTCACTGTGAGGGTTTAAAAAGTGGTTATTCAACATGAGGCACGATCCAATTGACATTTTAAATCATTTCTGGTACAGTCCAAAAAATCAATTTTCGGATGAAAAACGATGACTCCGGACATGCCGAACGATCCCAAAATGGTCAATATGGATGAAATTTTAACATTTAATCTTTTGACTGTAAATGACTGTTGGATGTGAATTATGACTTTGTCAACTAAAATAAGTGTGTTTAAAGTCATTTCTGTGCCTCAAAGGGGTCAAAATTGAAGCTTTGAGTAATCAAAACTCTGTAAAAATGGCAATTTTGGTCACTGTGAGGATTTAAAAAGTGGGTATTCAACATGAGGCACGATCCAATTGACATTTTGAATCATTTTTGGTACAGTCCAAAAAAATCAATTTTCGGATGAAAAACGATGACTCCTGACATGTCGAATGATCCCAAAATGGTCAATATGGACGAATTTTTAACATTTAATCTTTTGACTGTAAATGACTGTTGGATGTGAATTATGACTTTGTCAACTAAAATAAGTGTGTTTAAAGTCATTTCTGTGCCTGAAATGGGTCAAAATTGAAGCTTTTGAGTAAGCAAAACTCTGTAAAATTGGCAATTTTGGTCACTGTGAGGGTTTGAAAAGTGGCTATTCAACATGAGGCACGATCCAATTGACATTTTGAATCATTTCTGGTACAGTCCAAAAAATCAATTTTCGGATGAAAAACGATGACTCCGGACATGCCGAAAGATCCCAAAATGGTCAATATGGATGAAATTTTAACATTTATTCTTTTGACTGTAAATGACTGTTGGATGTGAATTATGACTTTGTCAACTAAAATAAGTGTGTTTAAAGTCATTTCTGTGCCTCAAAGGGGTCAAAATTGAAGCTTTTGAGTAATCAAAACTCTGTAAAAATGGCAATTTTGGTCACTGTGAGGGTTTAAAAAGTGGTTATTCAACATGAGGCACGATCCAATTGACATTTTGAATCATTTCTGGTACAGTCCAAAAAATCAATTTTCGGATGAAAAACGATGACTCCGGACATGCCGAAAGATCCCAAAATGGTCAATATGGATGAAATTTTAACATTTATTCTTTTGACTGTAAATGACTGTTGGATGTGAATTATGACTTTGTCAACTAAAATATGTGTGTTTAAAGTCATTTCTGTGCCTGAAATGGGTCAAAATTGAAGCTTTTGAGTAAGCAAAACTCTGTAAAATTGGCAATTTTGGTCACTGTGAGGGTTTAAAAAGTGGTTATTCAACATGAGGCACGATCCAATTGACATTTTGAGTGATTTTTGGTACAGTCCAAAAAATCAATTTTCGGATGAAAAACGATGACTCCGGACATGCCGAACGATCCCAAAATGGTCAATATGGATGAAATTTTAACATTTATTCTTTTGACTGTAAATGACTGTTGGATGTGAATTATGACTTTGTCAACTAAAATAAGTGTGTTTAAAGTCATTTCTGTGCCTGAAATGGGTCAAAATTGAAGCTTTTGAGTAATCAAAACTCTGTAAAAATGGCAATTTTGGTCACTGTGAGGGTTTTAAAAGTGGTTATTCAACATGAGGCACGATCCAATTGCCATTTTGAATCATTTTTGGTACAGTCCAAAAAATCAATTTTCGGATGAAAAACGATGACTCCGGACCTGTCGAACGTTCCCAAAATGGTCTATAATGATGAAATTTTAACATTTAATCTTTTGACTGTAAATGACTGTTGGATGTGAATTATGACTTTGTCAACTAAAATAAGTGTGTTTAAAGTCATTTCTGTGCCTCAAAGGGGTCAAAATTGAAGCTTTTGAGTAATCAAAACTCTGTAAAAATGGCAATTTTGGTCACTGTGAGGGTTTAAAAAGTGGTTATTCAACATGAGGCACGATCCAATTGACATTTTGAATCATTTCTGGTACAGTTCCAAAAATCAATTTTCGGATGAAAAACGATGATTCCGGACATGCCGAACGATCCCAAAATGGTCAATATGGATGAAATTTTAACATTTAATCTTTTGACTGTAAATGACTGTTGGATGTGAATTATGACTTTGTCAACTAAAATAAGTGTGTTTAAAGTCATTTCTGTGCCTCAAAGGGGTCAAAATTGAAGCTTTTGAGTAATCAAAACTCTGTAAAAATGGCAATTTTGGTATCTGAGGGTTTAAAAAGTGGTCATTCAACATGAGGCACGATCCAATTGACATTTTGAATCATTTCTGGTACAGTCCAAAAAATCAATTTTCGGATGAAAAACGATGACTCCGGACATGCCGAACGATCCCAAAATGGTCAATATGGATGAAATTTTAACATTTAATCTTTTGACTGTAAATGACTGTTGGATGTGAATTATGACTTTGTCAACTAAAATAAGTGTGTTTAAAGTCATTTCTGTGCCTCAAAGGGGTCAAAATTGAAGCTTTTGAGTAATCAAAACTCTGTAAAAATGGCAATTTTGGTCACTGTGAGGGTTTAAAAAGTGGTTATTCAACATGAGGCACGATCCAATTGACATTTTGAATCATTTTTGGTACAGTCCAAAAAATCAATTTTCGGATGAAAAACGATGATTCCGGACATGCCGAACAATCCCAAAATGGTCAATATGGATGAAATTTTAACATTTAATCTTTTGACTGTAAATGACTGTTGGATGTGAATTATGACTTTGTCAACTAAAATAAGTGTGTTTAAAGTCATTTCTGTGCCTCAAAGGGGTCAAAATTGAAGCTTTTGAGTAATCAAAACTCTGTAAAAATGGCAATTTTGGTCACTCTGAGGGTTTAAAAAGTGGTCATTCAACATGAGGCACGATCCAATTGACATTTTGAATCATTTTTGGTACAGTCCAAAAAATCAATTTTCGGATGAAAAACGATGACTCCGGACCTGTCGAACGTTCCCAAAATGGTCTATAATGATGAAATTTTAACATTTAATCTTTTGACTGTAAATGACTGTTGGATGTGAATTATGACTTTGTCAACAAAAATAAGTGTGTTTAAAGTCATTTCTGTGCCTCAAAGGGGTCAAAATTGAAGCTTTTGAGTAATCAAAACTCTGTAAAAATGGCAATTTTGGTCACTGTGAGGGTTTAAAAAGTGGTTATTCAACATGAGGCACGATCCAATTGCCATTTTGAATCATTTTTGGTACAGTCCAAAAAAATCAATTTTCGGATGAAAAACGATGACTCCGGACATGTCGAGCGATCCCAAAATGGTCAATATGGATGAAATTTTAACATTTAATCTTTTGACTGTAAATGACTGTTGGATGTGAATTATGACTTTGCCAACTAAAATAAGTGTGTTTAAAGTCATTTCTGTGCCTCAAAGGGGTCAAAATTGAAGCTTTTGAGTAATCAAAACTCTGTAAAAATGGCAATTTTGGTCACTGTGAGGGTTTAAAAAGTGGTTATTCAACATGAGGCACGATCCAATTGACATTTTGAATCATTTCTGGTACAGTCCAAAAAATCAATTTTCGGATGAAAAACGATGACTCCGGACATGCCGAACGATCCCAAAATGGTCAATATGGATGAAATTTTAACATTTAATCTTTTGACTGTAAATGACTGTTGGATGTGAATTATGACTTTGTCAACTAAAATAAGTGTGTTTAAAGTCATTTCTGTGCCTCAAAGGGGTCAAAATTGAAGCTTTGAGTAATCAAAACTCTGTAAAAATGGCAATTTTGGTCACTGTGAGGGTTTAAAAAGTGGTTATTCAACATGAGGCACGATCCAATTGACATTTTGAATCATTTTTGGTACAGTCCCAAAAATCAATTTTCGGATGAAAAACGATGACTCCGGACATGTCAAACGATCCCAAAATGGTCAATATGGACGAAATTTTAACATTTAATCTTTTGACTGTAAATGACTGTTGGATGTGAAATATGACTTTGTCAACTAAAATAAGTGTGTTTAAAGTCATTTCTGTGCCTGAAATGGGTCAAAATTGAAGCTTTTGAGTAAGCAAAACTCTGTAAAATTGGCAATTTTGGTCACTGTGAGGGTTTAAAAAGTGGTTATTCAACATGAGGCACGATCCAATTGACATTTTGAGTGATTTTTGGTACAGTCCAAAAAATCAATTTTCGGATGAAAAACGATGACTCCGGACATGCCGAACGATCCCAAAATGGTCAATATGGATGAAATTTTAACATTTAATCTTTTGACTGTAAATGACTGTTGGATGTGAATTATGACTTTGTCAACTAAAATAAGTGTGTTTAAAGTCATTTCTGTGCCTCAAAGGGGTCAAAATTGAAGCTTTTGAGTAATCAAAACTCTGTAAAAATGGCAATTTTGGTCACTGTGAGGGTTTAAAAAGTGGTTATTCAACATGAGGCACGATCCAATTGACATTTTGAATCATTTTTGCTACAGTCCAAAAAATCAATTTTCGGATGAAAAACGATGACTCCGGACATGTCGAACGATCCCAAAATGGTCAATATGGATGAAATTTTAACATTTAATCTTTTGACTGTAAATGACTGTTGGATGTGAATTATGACTTTGTCAACTAAAATAAGTGTGTTTAAAGTCATTTCTGTGCCTCAAAGGGGTCAAAATTGAAGCTTTTGAGTAACCAAAACTCTGTAAAAATGGCAATTTTGGTCACTCTGAGGGTTTAAAAAGTGGTCATTCAACATGAGGCACGATCCAGTTGACATTTTGAATCATTTTTGGTACAGTCCAAAAAAATCAATTTTCGGATGAAAAACGATGACTCCGGACATGTCGAACGATCCCAAAATGGTCAATATGGATGAAATTTTAACATTTAATCTTTTGACTGTAAATGACTGTTGGATGTGAATTATGACTTTGCCAACTAAAATAAGTGTGTTTAAAGTCATTTCTGTGCCTCAAAGGGGTCAAAATTGAAGCTTTTGAGTAATCAAAACTCTGTAAAAATGGCAATTTTGGTCACTGTGAGGGTTTAAAAAGTGGTTATTCAACATGAGGCACGATCCAATTGACATTTTAAATCATTTCTGGTACAGTCCAAAAAATCAATTTTCGGATGAAAAACGATGACTCCGGACATGCCGAACGATCCCAAAATGGTCAATATGGATGAAATTTTAACATTTAATCTTTTGACTGTAAATGACTGTTGGATGTGAATTATGACTTTGTCAACTAAAATAAGTGTGTTTAAAGTCATTTCTGTGCCTCAAAGGGGTCAAAATTGAAGCTTTGAGTAATCAAAACTCTGTAAAAATGGCAATTTTGGTCACTGTGAGGGTTTAAAAAGTGGTTATTCAACATGAGGCACGATCCAATTGACATTTTGAATCATTTTTGGTACAGTCCAAAAAAATCAATTTTCGGATGAAAAACGATGACTCCTGACATGTCGAATGATCCCAAAATGGTCAATATGGATGAAATTTTAACATTTAATCTTTTGACTGTAAATGACTGTTGGATGTGAATTATGACTTTGTCAACTAAAATAAGTGTGTTTAAAGTAATTTCTGTGCCTCAAAGGGGTCAAAATTGAAGCTTTTGAGTAATCAAAACTCTGTAAAAATGGCAATTTTGGTCACTGTGAGGGTTTAAAAAGTGGTTATTCAACATGAGGCACGATCCAATTGCCATTTTGAATGATTTTTGGTACAGTCCAAAAAATCAATTTTCGGATGAAAAACGATGACTCCGGACATGTCAAACGATCCCAAAATGGTCAATATGGACGAAATTTTAACATTTAATCTTTTGACTGTAAATGACTGTTGGATGTGAAATATGACTTTGTCAACTAAAATAAGTGTGTTTAAAGTCATTTCTGTGCCTGAAATGGGTCAAAATTGAAGCTTTTGAGTAAGCAAAACTCTGTAAAATTGGCAATTTTGGTCACTGTGAGGGTTTAAAAAGTGGTTATTCAACATGAGGCACGATCCAATTGACATTTTAAATGATTTTTGGTACAGTCCAAAAAATCAATTTTCGGATGAAAAACGATGACTCCGGACATGTCGAACGATCCCAAAATGGTCAATATGGATGAAATTTTAACATTTAATCTTTTGACTGTAAATGACTGTTGGATGTGAATTATGACTTTGTCAACTAAAATAAGTGTGTTTAAAGTCATTTCTGTGCCTCAAAGGGGTCAAAATTGAAGCTTTTGAGTAATCAAAACTCTGTAAAAATGGCAATTTTGGTCACTGTGAGGGTTTAAAAAGTGGTTATTCAACATGAGGCACGATCCAATTGACATTTTGAATCATTTCTGGTACAGTCCAAAAAATCAATTTTCGGATGAAAAACGATGATTCCGGACATGCCGAACGATCCCAAAATGGTCAATATGGATGAAATTTTAACATTTAATCTTTTGACTGTAAATGACTGTTGGATGTGAATTATGACTTTGTCAACTAAAATAAGTGTGTTTAAAGTCATTTCTGTGCCTCAAAGGGGTCAAAATTGAAGCTTTTGAGTAATCAAAACTCTGTAAAAATGGCAATTTTGGTCACTGTGAGGGTTTTAAAAGTGGTTATTCAACATGAGGCACGATCCAATTGCCATTTTGAATCATTTTTGGTACAGTCCAAAAAATCAATTTTCGGATGAAAAACGATGACTCCGGACATGTCGAACGATCCCAAAATGGTCAATATGGATGAAATTTTAACATTTAATCTTTTGACTGTAAATGACTGTTGGAAGTGAATTATGACTTTGTCAACTAAAATAAGTGTGTTTAATGTCATTTCTGTGCCTCAAAGGGGTCAAAATTAAAGCTTTTGAGTAATCAAAACTCTGTAAAAATGGCAATTTTGGTCACTCTGAGGGTTTAAAAAGTGGTCATTCAACATGAGGCACGATCCAATTGACATTTTGAATCATTTTTGGTACAGTCCAAAAAATCAATTTTCGGATGAAAAACTATGACTCCGGACATGTCGAACGATCCCAAAATGGTCAATATGGATGAAATTTTAACATTTAATCTTTTGACTGTAAATGACTGTGGGATGTGAATTATGACTTTGCCAACTAAAATAAGTGTGTTTAAAGTCATTTCTGTGCCTCAAAGGGGTCAAAATTGAAGCTTTTGAGTAATCAAAACTCTGTAAAAATGGCAATTTTGGTCACTCTGAGGGTTTAAAAAGTGGTCATTCAACATGAGGCACGATCCAATTGACATTTTGAATCATTTTTGGTACAGTCCAAAAAATCAATTTTTGGATGAAAAACGATGAATCCGGACATGTCGAACGATCCCAAAATGGTCAATATGGATGAAATTTTAACATTTAATCTTTTGACTGTAAATGACTGTTGGATGTGAATTATGACTTTGTCAACTAAAATAAGTGTGTTTAAAGTCATTTCTGTGCCTCAAAGGGGTCAAAATTGAAGCTTTTGAGTAATCAAAACTCTGTAAAAATGGCAATTTTGGTCACTCTGAGGGTTTAAAAAGTGGTCATTCAACATGAGGCACGATCCAATTGACATTTTGAATCATTTTTGGTACAGTCCAAAAAATCAATTTTCGGATGAAAAACGATGACTCCGGACATGTCGAACGATCCCAAAATGGTCAATATGGATGAAATTTTAACATTTAATCTTTTGACTGTAAATGACTGTTGGATGTGAATTATGACTTTGTCAACTAAAATAAGTGTGTTTAAAGTCATTTCTGTGCCTCAAAGGGGTCAAAATTGAAGCTTTTGAGTAATCAAAACTCTGTAAAAATGGCAATTTTGGTCACTGTGAGGGTTTAAAAAGTGGTTATTCAACATGAGGCACGATCCAATTGACATTTTGAATCATTTCTGGTACAGTCCAAAAAATCAATTTTCGGATGAAAAACGATGACTCCGGACATGCCGAACGATCCCAAAATGGTCAATATGGATGAAATTTTAACATTTATTCTTTTGACTGTAAATGACTGTTGGATGTGAATTATGACTTTGTCAACTAAAATAAGTGTGTTTAAAGTCATTTCTGTGCCTGAAATGGGTCAAAATTGAAGCTTTTGAGTAAGCAAAACTCTGTAAAATTGGCAATTTTGGTCACTGTGAGGGTTTAAAAAGTGGTTATTCAACATGAGGCACGATCCAATTGACATTTTGAGTGATTTTTGGTACAGTCCAAAAAATCAATTTTCGGATGAAAAACGATGACTCCGGACATGCCGAACGATCCCAAAATGGTCAATATGGATGAAATTTTAACATTTATTCTTTTGACTGTAAATGACTGTTGGATGTGAATTATGACTTTGTCAACTAAAATAAGTGTGTTTAAAGTCATTTCTGTGCCTCAAAGGGGTCAAAATTGAAGCTTTTGAGTAATCAAAACTCTGTAAAAATGGCAATTTTGACACTGTGAGGGTTTAAAAAGTGGTTATTCAACATGAGGCACGATCCAATTGCCATTTTGAATCATTTTTGGTACAGTCCAAAAAATCAATTTTCGGATGAAAAACGATGACTCCGGACATGTCGAACGATCCCAAAATGGTCAATATGGATGAAATTTTAACATTTAATCTTTTGACTGTAAATGACTGTTGGATGTGAATTATGACTTTGTCAACTAAAATAAGTGTGTTTAAAGTCATTTCTGTGCCTCAAAGGGGTCAAAATTGAAGCTTTTGAGTAATCAAAACTCTGTAAAAATGGCAATTTTGGTCACTGTGAGGGTTTAAAAAGTGGTTATTCAACATGAGGCACGATCCAATTGCCATTTTGAATCATTTTTGGTACAGTCCAAAAAATCAATTTTCGGATGAAAAACGATGACTCCGGACATGTCGAACGATCCCAAAATGGTCAATATGGATGAAATTTTAACATTTAATCTTTTGACTGTAAATGACTGTTGGATGTGAATTATGACTGTCAACTAAAATAAGTGTGTTTAAAGTCATTTCTGTGCCTGAAATGGGTCAAAATTGAAGCTTTTGAGTAAGCAAAACTCTGTAAAATTTGCAATTTTGGTCACTGTGAGCGTTTAAAAAGTGGTTATTCAACATGAGGCATGATCCAATTGACATTTTGAATGATTTTTGGTACAGTCCAAAAAATCAATTTTCGGATGAAAAACGATGACTCCGGACATGTCGAACGATCCCAAAATGGTCAATATGGATGAAATTTTAACATTTAATCTTTTGACTGTAAATGACTGTTGGATGTGAATTATGACTTTGTCAACTAAAATAAGTGTGTTTAAAGTCATTTATGTGCCTCAAAGGGGTCAAAATTGAAGCTTTTGAGTAATCAAAACTCTGTAAAAATGGCAATTTTGGTCACTCTGAGGGTTTAAAAAGTGGTCATTCAACATGAGGCACGATCCAATTGACATTTTGAATAATTTTTGGTACAGTCCAAAAAATCAATTTTCGGATGAAAAACGATGACTCCGGACATGTCGAACGTTCCCAAAATGGTCAATATGGATGAAATTTTAACATTTAATCTTTTGACTGTAAATGACTGTTGGATGTGAATTATGACTTTGTCAACTAAAATAAGTGTGTTTAAAGTCATTTCTGTGCCTCAAAGGGGTCAAAATTGAAGCTTTTGAGTAATCAAAACTCTGTAAAAATGGCAATTTTGGTCACTCTGAGGGTTTAAAAAGTGGTCATTCAACATGAGGCACGATCCAATTGACATTTTGAATCATTTTTGGTACAGTCCAAAAAATCAATTTTCGGATGAAAAACGATGACTCCGGACATGTCGAACGATCCCAAAATGGTCAATATGGATGAAATTTTAACATTTAATCTTTTGACTGTAAATGACTGTTGGATGTGAATTATGACTTTGTCAACTAAAATAAGTGTGTTTAAAGTCATTTCTGTGCCTCAAAGGGGTCAAAATTGAAGCTTTTGAGTAATCAAAACTCTGTAAAAATGGCAATTTTGGTCACTCTGAGGGTTTAAAAAGTGGTCATTCAACATGAGGCACGATCCAATTGACATTTTGAATCATTTTTGGTACAGTCCAAAAAATCAATTTTCGGATGAAAAACGATGACTCCGGACATGTCGAACGATCCCAAAATGGTCAATATGGATGAAATTTTAACATTTAATCTTTTGACTGTAAATGACTGTTGGATGTGAATTATGACTTTGTCAACTAAAATAAGTGTGTTTAAAGTCATTTCTGTGCCTCAAAGGGGTCAAAATTGAAGCTTTTGAGTAATCAAAACTCTGTAAAAATGGCAATTTTGGTCACTCTGAGGGTTTAAAAAGTGGTCATTCAACATGAGGCACGATCCAATTGACATTTTGAATCATTTTTGGTACAGTCCAAAAAATCAATTTTCGGATGAAAAACGATGACTCCAGACATGTCGAACGATCCCAAAATGGTCAATATGGATGAAATTTTAACATTTAATCTTTTGACTGTAAATGACTGTTGGATGTGAATTATGACTTTGTCAACTAAAATAAGTGTGTTTAAAGTCATTTCTGTGCCTCAAAGGGGTCAAAATTGAAGCTTTTGAGTAATCAAAACTCTGTAAAAATGGCAATTTTGGTCACTGTGAGGGTTTAAAAAGTGGTTATTCAACATGAGGCACGATCCAATTGACATTTTGAATCATTTCTGGTACAGTCCAAAAAATCAATTTTCGGATGAAAAACGATGACTCCGGACATGCCGAACGATCCCAAAATGGTCAATATGGATGAAATTTTAACATTTATTCTTTTGACTGTAAATGACTGTTGGATGTGAATTATGACTTTGTCAACTAAAATAAGTGTGTTTAAAGTCATTTCTGTGCCTCAAAGGGGTCAAAATCGAAGCTTTTGAGTAATCAAAACTCTGTAAAAATGGCAATTTTGGTCACTGTGAGGGTTTTAAAAGTGGTTATTCAACATGAGGCACGATCCAATTGCCATTTTGAATCATTTTTGGTACAGTCCAAAAAATCAATTTTCGGATGAAAAACGATGACTCCGGACCTGTCGAACGTTCCCAAAATGGTCTATAATGATGAAATTTTAACATTTAATCTTTTGACTGTAAATGACTGTTGGATGTGAATTATGACTTTGTCAACTAAAATAAGTGTGTTTAAAGTCATTTCTGTGCCTCAAAGGGGTCAAAATTGAAGCTTTTGAGTAATCAAAACTCTGTAAAAATGGCAATTTTGGTCACTGTGATGGTTTAAAAAGTGGTTATTCAACATGAGGCACGATCCAATTGACATTTTGAATCATTTCTGGTACAGTCCCAAAAATCAATTTTCGGATGAAAAACGATGATTCCGGACATGCCGAACGATCCCAAAATGGTCAATATGGATGAAATTTTAACATTTAATCTTTTGACTGTAAATGACTGTTGGATGTGAATTATGACTTTGTCAACTAAAATAAGTGTGTTTAAAGTCATTTCTGTGCCTCAAAGGGGTCAAAATTGAAGCTTTTGAGTAATCAAAACTCTGTAAAAATGGCAATTTTGGTCACTGTGAGGGTTTTAAAAGTGGTTATTCAACATGAGGCACGATCCAATTGCCATTTTGAATCATTTTTGGTACAGTCCAAAAAATCAATTTTCGGATGAAAAACGATGACTCCGGACATGTCGAACGATCCCAAAATGGTCAATATGGATGAAATTTTAACATTTAATCTTTTGACTGTAAATGACTGTTGGATGTGAATTATGACTTTGTCAACTAAAATAAGTGTGTTTAATGTCATTTCTGTGCCTCAAAGGGGTCAAAATTAAAGCTTTTGAGTAATCAAAACTCTGTAAAAATGGCAATTTTGGTCACTCTGAGGGTTTAAAAAGTGGTCATTTAACATGAGGCACGATCCAATTGACATTTTGAATCATTTTTGGTACAGTCCAAAAAATCAATTTTCGGATGAAAAACGATGACTCCGGACATGTCGAACGATCCCAAAATGGTCAATATGGATGAAATTTTAACATTTAATCTTTTGACTGTAAATGACTGTTGGATGTGAATTATGACTTTGTCAACTAAAATAAGTGTGTTTAAAGTCATTTCTGTGCCTCAAAGGGGTCAAAATTGAAGCTTTTGAGTAATCAAAACTCTGTAAAAATGGCAATTTTGGTCACTCTGAGGGTTTAAAAAGTGGTCATTCAACATGAGGCACGATCCAATTGACATTTTGAATCATTTTTGGTACAGTCCAAAAAATCAATTTTCGGATGAAAAACGATGACTCCGGACATGTCGAACGATCCCAAAATGGTCAATATGGATGAAATTTTAACATTTAATCTTTTGACTGTAAATGACTGTTGGATGTGAATTATGACTTTGTCAACTAAAATAAGTGTGTTTAAAGTCATTTCTGTGCCTCAAAGGGGTCAAAATTGAAGCTTTTGAGTAATCAAAACTCTGTAAAAATGGCAATTTTGGTCACTGTGAGGGTTTAAAAAGTGGTTATTCAACATGAGGCACGATCCAATTGACATTTTGAATCATTTCTGGTACAGTCCAAAAAATCAATTTTCGGATGAAAAACGATGACTCCGGACATGCCGAACGATCCCAAAATGGTCAATATGGATGAAATTTTAACATTTATTCTTTTGACTGTAAATGACTGTTGGATGCGAATTATGACTTTGTCAACTAAAATAAGTGTGTTTAAAGTCATTTCTGTGCCTGAAATGGGTCAAAATTGAAGCTTTTGAGTAAGCAAAACTCTGTAAAATTGGCAATTTTGGTCACTGTGAGGGTTTAAAAAGTGGTTATTCAACATGAGGCACGATCCAATTGACATTTTGAGTGATTTTTGGTACAGTCCAAAAAATCAATTTTCGGATGAAAAACGATGACTCCGGACATGCCGAACGATCCCAAAATGGTCAATATGGATGAAATTTTAACATTTATTCTTTTGACTGTAAATGACTGTTGGATGTGAATTATGACTTTGTCAACTAAAATAAGTGTGTTTAAAGTCATTTCTGTGCCTGAAATGGGTCAAAATTGAAGCTTTTGAGTAATCAAAACTCTGTAAAAATGGCAATTTTGGTCACTGTGAGGGTTTTAAAAGTGGTTATTCAACATGAGGCACGATCCAATTGCCATTTTGAATCATTTTTGGTACAGTCCAAAAAATCAATTTTCGGATGAAAAACGACGACTCCGGACCTGTCGAACGTTCCCAAAATGGTCTATAATGATGAAATTTTAACATTTAATCTTTTGACTGTAAATGACTGTTGGATGTGAATTATGACTTTGTCAACTAAAATAAGTGTGTTTAAAGTCATTTCTGTGCCTCAAAGGGGTCAAAATTGAAGCTTTTGAGTAATCAAAACTCTGTAAAAATGGCAATTTTGGTCACTGTGAGGGTTTAAAAAGTGGTTATTCAACATGAGGCACGATCCAATTGACATTTTGAATCATTTCTGGTACAGTCCCAAAAATCAATTTTCGGATGAAAAACGATGATTCCGGACATGCCGAACGATCCCAAAATGGTCAATATGGATGAAATTTTAACATTTAATCTTTTGACTGTAAATGACTGTTGGATGTGAATTATGACTTTGTCAACTAAAATAAGTGTGTTTAAAGTCATTTCTGTGCCTCAAAGGGGTCAAAATTGAAGCTTTTGAGTAATCAAAACTCTGTAAAAATGGCAATTTTGGTCACTGTGAGGGTTTTAAAAGTGGTTATTCAACATGAGGCACGATCCAATTGCCATTTTGAATCATTTTTGGTACAGTCCAAAAAATCAATTTTCGGATGAAAAACGATGACTCCGGACATGTCGAACGATCCCAAAATGGTCAATATGGATGAAATTTTAACATTTAATCTTTTGACTGTAAATGACTGTTGGATGTGAATTATGACTTTGTCAACTAAAATAAGTGTGTTTAATGTCATTTCTGTGCCTCAAAGGGGTCAAAATTAAAGCTTTTGAGTAATCAAAACTCTGTAAAAATGGCAATTTTGGTCACTCTGAGGGTTTAAAAAGTGGTCATTTAACATGAGGCACGATCCAATTGACATTTTGAATCATTTTTGGTACAGTCCAAAAAATCAATTTTCGGATGAAAAACTATGACTCCGGACATGTCGAACGATCCCAAAATGGTCAATATGGATGAAATTTTAACATTTAATCTTTTGACTGTAAATGACTGTGGGATGTGAATTATGACTTTGTCAACTAAAATAAGTGTGTTTAAAGTCATTTCTGTGCCTCAAAGGGGTCAAAATTGAAGCTTTTGAGTAATCAAAACTCTGTAAAAATGGCAATTTTGGTCACTCTGAGGGTTTAAAAAGTGGTCATTCAACATGAGGCACGATCCAATTGACATTTTGAATCATTTTTGGTACAGTCCAAAAAATCAATTTTCGGATGAAAAACGATGACTCCGGACATGTCGAACGATCCCAAAATGGTCAATATGGATGAAATTTTAACATTTAATCTTTTGACTGTAAATGACTGTTGGATGTGAATTATGACTTTGTCAACTAAAATAAGTGTGTTTAAAGTCATTTCTGTGCCTCAAAGGGGTCAAAATTGAAGCTTTTGAGTAATCAAAACTCTGTAAAAATGGCAATTTTGGTCACTCTGAGGGTTTAAAAAGTGGTCATTCAACATGAGGCACGATCCAATTGACATTTTGAATCATTTTTGGTACAGTCCAAAAAATCAATTTTCGGATGAAAAACGATGACTCCGGACATGTCGAACGATCCCAAAATGGTCAATATGGATGAAATTTTAACATTTAATCTTTTGACTGTAAATGACTGTTGGATGTGAATTATGACTTTGTCAACTAAAATAAGTGTGTTTAAAGTCATTTCTGTGCCTCAAAGGGGTCAAAATTGAAGCTTTTGAGTAATCAAAACTCTGTAAAAATGGCAATTTTGGTCACTGTGAGGGTTTAAAAAGTGGTTATTCAACATGAGGCACGATCCAATTGACATTTTGAATCATTTCTGGTACAGTCCAAAAAATCAATTTTCGGATGAAAAACGATGACTCCGGACATGCCGAACGATCCCAAAATGGTCAATATGGATGAAATTTTAACATTTATTCTTTTGACTGTAAATGACTGTTGGATGTGAATTATGACTTTGTCAACTAAAATAAGTGTGTTTAAAGTCATTTCTGTGCCTGAAATGGGTCAAAATTGAAGCTTTTGAGTAAGCAAAACTCTGTAAAATTGGCAATTTTGGTCACTGTGAGGGTTTAAAAAGTGGTTATTCAACATGAGGCATGATCCAATTGACATTTTGAGTGATTTTTGGTACAGTCCAAAAAATCAATTTTCGGATGAAAAACGATGACTCCGGACATGTCGAACGATCCCAAAATGGTCAATATGGATGAAATTTTAACATTTAATCTTTTGACTGTAAATGACTGTTGGATGTGAATTATGACTTTGTCAACTAAAATAAGTGTGTTTAAAGTCATTTCTGTGCCTCAAAGGGGTCAAAATTGAAGCTTTTGAGTAATCAAAACTCTGTAAAAATGGCAATTTTGGTCACTGTGAGGGTTTAAAAAGTGGTTATTCAACATGAGGCACAATCCAATTGCCATTTTGAATCATTTTTGGTACAGTCCAAAAAATCAATTTTCGGATGAAAAACGATGACTCCGGACATGTCGAACGATCCCAAAATGGTCAATATGGATGAAATTTTAACATTTAATCTTTTGACTGTAAATGACTGTTGGATGTGAATTATGACTTTGTCAACTAAAATAAGTGTGTTTAAAGTCATTTCTGTGCCTGAAATGGGTCAAAATTGAAGCTTTTGAGTAAGCAAAACTCTGTAAAATTTGCAATTTTGGTCACTGTGAGCGTTTAAAAAGTGGTTATTCAACATGAGGCATGATCCAATTGACATTTTGAATGATTTTTGGTACAGTCCAAAAAATCAATTTTCGGATGAAAAACGATGACTCCGGACATGTCGAACGATCCCAAAATGGTCAATATGGATGAAATTTTAACATTTAATCTTTTGACTGTAAATGACTGTTGGATGTGAATTATGACTTTGTCAACTAAAATAAGTGTGTTTAAAGTCATTTCTGTGCCTCAAAGGGGTCAAAATTGAAGCTTTTGAGTAATCAAAACTCTGTAAAAATGGCAATTTTGGTCACTCTGAGGGTTTAAAAAGTGGTCATTCAACATGAGGCACGATCCAATTGACATTTTGAATAATTTTTGGTACAGTCCAAAAAATCAATTTTCGGATGAAAAACGATGACTCCGGACATGTCGAACGATCCCAAAATGGTCAATATGGATGAAATTTTAACATTTAATCTTTTGACTGTAAATGACTGTTGGATGTGAATTATGACTTTGTCAACTAAAATAAGTGTGTTTAAAGTCATTTCTGTGCCTCAAAGGGGTCAAAATTGAAGCTTTTGAGTAATCAAAACTCTGTAAAAATGGCAATTTTGGTCACTCTGAGGGTTTAAAAAGTGGTCATTCAACATGAGGCACGATCCAATTGACATTTTGAATCATTTTTGGTACAGTCCAAAAAATCAATTTTCAGATGAAAAACTATGACTCCGGACATGTCGAACGATCCCAAAATGGTCAATATGGATGAAATTTTAACATTTAATCTTTTGACTGTAAATGACTGTGGGATGTGAATTATGACTTTGTCAACTAAAATAAGTGTGTTTAAAGTCATTTCTGTGCCTCAAAGGGGTCAAAATTAAAGCTTTTGAGTAATCAAAACTCTGTAAAAATGGCAATTTTGGTCACTGTGAGGGTTTTAAAAGTGGTTATTCAACATGAGGCACGATCCAATTGACATTTTGAATCATTTTTGGTACAGTCCAAAAAATCAATTTTCGGATGAAAAACGATGACTCCGGACATGTCGAACGATCCCAAAATGGTCAATATGGATGAAATTTTAACATTTAATCTTTTGACTGTAAATGACTGTTGGATGTGAATTATGACTTTGTCAACTAAAATAAGTGTGTTTAAAGTCATTTCTGTGCCTCAAAGGGGTCAAAATTGAAGCTTTTGAGTAATCAAAACTCTGTAAAAATGGCAATTTTGGTCACTCTGAGGGTTTAAAAAGTGGTCATTCAACATGAGGCACGATCCAATTGACATTTTGAATCATTTTTGGTACAGTCCAAAAAATCAATTTTCGGATGAAAAACGATGACTCCGGACATGTCGAATGATCCCAAAATGGTCAATATGGATGAAATTTTAACATTTAATCTTTTGACTGTAAATGACTGTTGGATGTGAATTATGACTTTGTCAACTAAAATAAGTGTGTTTAAAGTCATTTCTGTGCCTCAAAGGGGTCAAAATTGAAGCTTTTGAGTAATCAAAACTCTGTAAAAATGGCAATTTTGGTCACTCTGAGGGTTTAAAAAGTGGTCATTCAACATGAGGCACGATCCAATTGACATTTTGAATCATTTTTGGTACAGTCCAAAAAATCAATTTTCGGATGAAAAACGATGACTCCAGACATGTCGAACGATCCCAAAATGGTCAATATGGATGAAATTTTAACATTTAATCTTTTGACTGTAAATGACTGTTGGATGTGAATTATGACTTTGTCAACTAAAATAAGTGTGTTTAAAGTCATTTCTGTGCCTCAAAGGGGTCAAAATTGAAGCTTTTGCGTAATCAAAACTCTGTAAAAATGGCAATTTTGGTCACTGTGAGGGTTTACAAAGTGGTTTTTCAACATGATGCACGATCCAATTGACATTTTGAATCATTTCTGGTACAGTCCAAAAAATCAATTTTCGGATGAAAAACGATGACTCCGGACATGCCGAACGATCCCAAAATGGTCAATATGGATGAAATTTTAACATTTATTCTTTTGACTGTAAATGACTGTTGGATGTGAATTATGACTTTGTCAACTAAAATAAGTGTGTTTAAAGTCATGTCTGTGCCTCAAAGGGGTCAAAATCGAAGCTTTTGAGTAATCAAAACTCTGTAAAAATGGCAATTTTGGTCACTGTGAGGGTTTTAAAAGTGGTTATTCAACATGAGGCACGATCCAATTGCCATTTTGAATCATTTTTGGTACAGTCCAAAAAATCAATTTTCGGATGAAAAACGATGACTCCGGACCTGTCGAACGTTCCCAAAATGGTCTATAATGATGAAATTTTAACATTTAATCTTTTGACTGTAAATGACTGTTGGATGTGAATTATGACTTTGTCAACTAAAATAAGTGTGTTTAAAGTCATTTCTGTGCCTCAAAGGGGTCAAAATTGAAGCTTTTGAGTAATCAAAACTCTGTAAAAATGGCAATTTTGACACTGTGAGGGTTTAAAAAGTGGTTATTCAACATGAGGCACGATCCAATTGCCATTTTGAATCATTTTTGGTACAGTCCAAAAAATCAATTTTCGGATGAAAAACGATGACTCCGGACATGTCGAACGATCCCAAAATGGTCAATATGGATGAAATTTTAACATTTAATCTTTTGACTGTAAATGACTGTTGGATGTGAATTATGACTTTGTCAACTAAAATAAGTGTGTTTAAAGTCATTTCTGTGCCTCAAAGGGGTCAAAATTGAAGCTTTTGAGTAATCAAAACTCTGTAAAAATGGCAATTTTGGTCACTCTGAGGGTTTAAAAAGTGGTCATTCAACATGAGGCACGATCCAATTGACATTTTGAATCATTTTTGGTACAGTCCAAAAAATCAATTTTCGGATGAAAAACGATGACTCCGGACATGTCGAACGATCCCAAAATGGTCAATATGGATGAAATTTTAACATTTAATCTTTTGACTGTAAATGACTGTTGGATGTGAATTATGACTTTGTCAACTAAAATAAGTGTGTTTAAAGTCATTTCTGTGCCTCAAAGGGGTCAAAATTGAAGCTTTTGAGTAATCAAAACTCTGTAAAAATTGCAATTTTGGTCACTCTGAGGGTTTAAAAAGTGGTTATTCAACATGAGGCACGATCCAATTGACATTTTGAATCATTTTTGGTACAGTCCAAAAAATCAATTTTCGAATGAAAAACGATGACTCCGGACATGTCAAACGATCCCAAAATGGTCAATATGGACGAAATTTTAACATTTAATCTTTTGACTGTAAATGACTGTTGGATGTGAATTATGACTTTGTCAACTAAAATAAGTGTGTTTAAAGTCATTTCTGTGCCTCAAAGGGGTCAAAATCGAAGCTTTTGAGTAATCAAAACTCTGTAAAAATGGCAATTTTGGTCACTGTGAGGGTTTTAAAAGTGGTTATTCAACATGAGGCACGATCCAATTGCCATTTTGAATCATTTCTGGTACAGTCCAAAAAATAAATTTTCGGATGAAAAACGATGATTCCGGACATGCCGAACAATCCCAAAATGGTCAATATGGATGAAATTTTAACATTTAATCTTTTGACTGTAAATGACTGTTGGATGTGAATTATGACTTTGTCAACTAAAATAAGTGTGTTTAAAGTCATTTCTGTGCCTCAAAGGGGTCAAAATTGAAGCTTTGAGTAATCAAAACTCTGTAAAAATGGCAATTTTGGTCACTGTGAGGGTTTAAAAAGTGGTTATTCAACATGAGGCACTATCCAATTGACATTTTGAATCATTTTTGGTACAGTCCAAAAAAATCCATTTTCGGATGAAAAACGATGACTCCTGACATGTCGAATGATCCCAAAATGGTCAATATGGACGAAATTTTAACATTTAATCTTTTGACTGTAAATGACTGTTGGATGTGAATTATGACTTTGTCAACTAAAATAAGTGTGTTTAAAGTCATTTCTGTGCCTGAAATGGGTCAAAATTGAAGCTTTTGAGTAAGCAAAACTCTGTAAAATTGGCAATTTTGGTCACTGTGAGGGTTTGAAAAGTGGTTATTCAACATGAGGCACGATCCAATTGACATTTTAAATGATTTTTGGTACAGTCCAAAAAATCAATTTTCGGATGAAAAACGATGACTCCGGACATGTCGAACGATCCCAAAATGGTCAATATGGATGAAATTTTAACATTTAATCTTTTGACTGTAAATGACTGTTGGATGTGAATTATGACTTTGTCAACTAAAATAAGTGTGTTTAAAGTCATTTCTGTGCCTCAAAGGGGTCAAAATTGAAGCTTTTAAGTAATCAAAACTCTGTAAAAATGGCAATTTTGGTCACTGTGAGGGTTTAAAAAGTGGTTATTCAACATGAGGCACGATCCAATTGACATTTTGAATCATTTCTGGTACAGTCCAAAAAATCAATTTTCGGATGAAAAACGATGATTCCGGACATGCCGAACAATCCCAAAATGGTCAATATGGATGAAATTTTAACATTTAATCTTTTGACTGTAAATGACTGTTGGGTGTGAATTATGACTTTGTCAACTAAAATAAGTGTGTTTAAAGTCATTTCTGTGCCTCAAAGGGGTCAAAATTGAGACTTTTGAGTAATCAAAACTCTGTAAAAATGGCAATTTTGGTCACTGTGAGGGTTTTAAAAGTGGTTATTCAACATGAGGCACGATCCAATTGCCATTTTGAATCATTTTTGGTACAGTCCAAAAAATCAATTTTCGGATGAAAAACGATGACTCCGGACATGTCGAACGATCCCAAAATGGTCAATATGGATGAAATTTTAACATTTAATCTTTTGACTGTAAATGACTGTTGGATGTGAATTATGACTTTGTCAACTAAAATAAGTGTGTTTAAAGTCATTTCTGTGCCTCAAAGGGGTCAAAATTAAAGCTTTTGAGTAATCAAAACTCTGTAAAAATGGCAATTTTGGTCACTGTGAGGGTTTAAAAAGTGGTTATTCAACATGAGGCACGATCCAATTGACATTTTGAATCATTTCTGGTACAGTCCAAAAAATCAATTTTCGGATGAAAAACGATGACTCCGGACATGCCGAACGATCCCAAAATGGTCAATATGGATGAAATTTTAACATTTAATCTTTTGACTGTAAATGACTGTTGGATGTGAATTATGACTTTGTCAACTAAAATAAGTGTGTTTAAAGTCATTTCTGTGCCTCAAAGGGGTCAAAATTGAAGCTTTTGAGTAATCAAAACTCTGTAAAAATGGCAATTTTGGTCACTCTGAGGGTTTAAAAAGTGGTCATTCAACATGAGGCACGATCCAATTGACATTTTGAATCATTTTTGGTACAGTCCAAAAAATCAATTTTCGGATGAAAAACGATGACTCCGGACATGTCGAACGATCCCAAAATGGTCAATATGGATGAAATTTTAACATTTAATCTTTTGACTGTAAATGACTGTTGGATGTGAATTATGACTTTGTCAACTAAAATAAGTGTGTTTAAAGTCATTTCTGTGCCTCAAAGGGGTCAAAATTGAAGCTTTTGAGTAATCAAAACTCTGTAAAAATGGCAATTTTGGTCACTGTGAGGGTTTAAAAAGTGGTTATTCAACATGAGGCACGATCCAATTGACATTTTGAATCATTTCTGGTACAGTCCAAAAAATCAATTTTCGGATGAAAAACGATGACTCCGGACATGCCGAACGATCCCAAAATGGTCAATATAGATGAAATTTTAACATTTATTCTTTTGACTGTAAATGACTGTTGCATGTGAATTATGACTTTGTCAACTAAAATAAGTGTGTTTAAAGTCATTTCTGTGCCTCAAAGGGGTCAAAATCGAAGCTTTTGAGTAATCAAAACTCTGTAAAAATGGCAATTTTGGTCACTGTGAGGGTTTAAAAAGTGGTTATTCAACATGAGGCACGATCCAATTGCCATTTTGAATCATTTTTGGTACAGTCCAAAAAATCAATTTTCGGATGAAAAACGATGACTCCGGACATGTCGAACGATCCCAAAATGGTCAATATGGATGAAATTTTAACATTTAATCTTTTGACTGTAAATGACTGTTGGATGTGAATTATGACTTTGTCAACTAAAATAAGTGTGTTTAAAGTCATTTCTGTGCCTGAAATGGGTCAAAATTGAAGCTTTTGAGTAAGCAAAACTCTGTAAAATTTGCAATTTTGGTCACTGTGAGCGTTTAAAAAGTGGTTATTCAACATGAGGCATGATCCAATTGACATTTTGAATGATTTTTGGTACAGTCCAAAAAATCAATTTTCGGATGAAAAACGATGACTCCGGACATGTCGAACGATCCCAAAATGGTCAAAATGGATGAAATTTTAACATTTAATCTTTTGACTGTAAATGACTGTTGGATGTGAATTATGACTTTGTCAACTAAAATAAGTGTGTTTAACCCCTTCCGTGCGGGCGGTTTTCCCCGCCCATGCTGACTCCGCCTTGCGCGGGCGGAGTCATGACGGAACGGTTCCGTCATCCGCACAGCTCACCCGTAGTGCATGACGGAACCGTTCCGTCAGCAGCATGGAAGGGGTTAAAGTCATTTCTGTGCCTCAAAGGGGTCAAAATTGAAGCTTTTGAGTAATCAAAACTCTGTAAAAATGGCAATTTTGGTCACTGTGAGGGTTTAAAAAGTGGTTATTCAACATGAGGCACGATCCAATTGACATTTTGAATCATTTCTGGTACAGTCCAAAAAATCAATTTTCGGATGAAAAACGATGACTCCGGACATGCCGAACGATCCCAAAATGGTCAATATAGATGAAATTTTAACATTTATTCTTTTGACTGTAAATGACTGTTGGATGTGAATTATGACTTTGTCAACTAAAATAAGTGTGTTTAAAGTCATTTCTGTGCCTCAAAGGGGTCAAAATCGAAGCTTTTGAGTAATCAAAACTCTGTAAAAATGGCAATTTTGGTCACTGTGAGGGTTTAAAAAGTGGTTATTCAACATGAGGCATGATCCAATTGCCATTTTGAATCATTTTTGGTACAGTCCAAAAAATCAATTTTCGGATGAAAAACGATGACTCCGGACCTGTCGAACGTTCCCAAAATGGTCTATAATGATGAAATTTTAACATTTAATCTTTTGACTGTAAATGACTGTTGGATGTGAATTATGACTTTGTCAACTAAAATAAGTGTGTTTAAAGTCATTTCTGTGCCTCAAAGGGGTCAAAATTGAAGCTTTTGAGTAATCAAAACTCTGTAAAAATGGCAATTTTGGTCACTGTGAGGGTTTAAAAAGTGGTTATTCAACATGAGGCACGATCCAATTGACATTTTGAATCATTTCTGGTACAGTCCCAAAAATCAATTTTCGGATGAAAAACGATGATTCCGGACATGCCGAACGATCCCAAAATGGTCAATATGTATGAAATTTTAACATTTAATCTTTTGACTGTAAATGACTGTTGGATGTGAATTATGACTTTGTCAACTAAAATAAGTGTGTTTAAAGTCATTTCTGTGCCTCAAAGGGGTCAAAATTGAAGCTTTTGAGTAATCAAAACTCTGTAAAAATGGCAATTTTGGTCACTGTGAGGGTTTTAAAAGTGGTTATTCAACATGAGGCACGATCCAATTGCCATTTTGAATCATTTTTGGTACAGTCCAAAAAATCAATTTTCGGATGAAAAACGATGACTCCGGACATGTCGAACGATCCCAAAATGGTCAATATGGATGAAATTTTAACATTTAATCTTTTGACTGTAAATGACTGTTGGATGTGAATTATGACTTTGTCAACTAAAATAAGTGTGTTTAATGTCATTTCTGTGCCTCAAAGGGGTCAAAATTAAAGCTTTTGAGTAATCAAAACTCTGTAAAAATGGCAATTTTGGTCACTCTGAGGGTTTAAAAAGTGGTCATTTAACATGAGGCACGATCCAATTGACATTTTGAATCATTTTTGGTACAGTCCAAAAAATCAATTTTCGGATGAAAAACTATGACTCCGGACATGTCGAACGATCCCAAAATGGTCAATATGGATGAAATTTTAACATTTAATCTTTTGACTGTAAATGACTGTGGGATGTGAATTATGACTTTGTCAACTAAAATAAGTGTGTTTAAAGTCATTTCTGTGCCTCAAAGGGGTCAAAATTGAAGCTTTTGAGTAATCAAAACTCTGTAAAAATGGCAATTTTGGTCACTCTGAGGGTTTAAAAAGTGGTCATTCAACATGAGGCACGATCCAATTGACATTTTGAATCATTTTTGGTACAGTCCAAAAAATCAATTTTCGGATGAAAAACGATGACTCCGGACATGTCGAACGATCCCAAAATGGTCAATATGGATGAAATTTTAACATTTAATCTTTTGACTGTAAATGACTGTTGGATGTGAATTATGACTTTGTCAACTAAAATAAGTGTGTTTAAAGTCATTTCTGTGCCTCAAAGGGGTCAAAATTGAAGCTTTTGAGTAATCAAAACTCTGTAAAAATGGCAATTTTGGTCACTCTGAGGGTTTAAAAAGTGGTCATTCAACATGAGGCACGATCCAATTGACATTTTGAATAATTTTTGGTACAGTCCAAAAAATCAATTTTCGGATGAAAAACGATGACTCCGGACATGTCGAACGATCCCAAAATGGTCAATATGGATGAAATTTTAACATTTAATCTTTTGACTGTAAATGACTGTTGGATGTGAATTATGACTTTGTCAACTAAAATAAGTGTGTTTAAAGTCATTTCTGTGCCTCAAAGGGGTCAACATTGAAGCTTTTGAGTAATCAAAACTCTGTAAAAATGGCAATTTTGGTCACTGTGAGGGTTTAAAAAGTGGTTATTCAACATGAGGCACGATCCAATTGACATTTTGAATCATTTCTGGTACAGTCCAAAAAATCAATTTTCGGATGAAAAACGATGACTCCGGACATGCCGAACGATCCCAAAATGTTCAATATGGATGAAATTTTAACATTTATTCTTTTGACTGTAAATGACTGTTGGATGTGAATTATGACTTTGTCAACTAAAATAAGTGTGTTTAAAGTCATTTCTGTGCCTGAAATGGGTCAAAATTGAAGCTTTTGAGTAAGCAAAACTCTGTAAAATTGGCAATTTTGGTCACTGTGAGGGTTTGAAAAGTGGTTATTCAACATGAGGCACGATCCAATTGACATTTTGAATGATTTTTGGTACAGTCCAAAAAATCAATTTTCGGATGAAAAACGATGACTCCGGACATGTCAAACGATCCCAAAATGATCAATATGGACGAAATTTTAACATTTAATCTTTCGACTGTAAATGACTGTTGGATGTGAAATATGACTTTGTCAACTAAAATAAGTGTGTTTAAAGTCATTTCTGTGCCTGAAATGGGTCAAAATTGAAGCTTTTGAGTAAGCAAAACTCTGTAAAATTGGCAATTTTGGTCACTGTGAGGGTTTAAAAAGTGGTTATTCAACATGAGGCACGATCCAATTGACATTTTAAATGATTTTTGGTACAGTCCAAAAAATCAATTTTCGGATGAAAAACGATGACTCCGGACATGTCGAACGATCCCAAAATGGTCAATATGGATGAAATTTTAACATTTAATCTTTTGACTGTAAATGACTGTTGGATGTGAATTATGACTTTGTCAACTAAAATAAGTGTGTTTAAAGTCATTTCTGTGCCTCAAAGGGGTCAAAATTGAAGCTTTTAAGCAATCAAAACTCTGTAAAAATGGCAATTTTGGTCACTGTGAGGGTTTAAAAAGTGGTTATTCAACATGAGGCACGATCCAATTGACATTTTGAATCATTTCTGGTACAGTCCAAAAAATCAATTTTCGGATGAAAAACGATGATTCCGGACATGCCGAACAATCCCAAAATGGTCAATATGGATGAAATTTTAACATTTAATCTTTTGACTGTAAATGACTGTTGGGTGTGAATTATGACTTTGTCAACTAAAATAAGTGTGTTTAAAGTCATTTCTGTGCCTCAAAGGGGTCAAAATTGAAGCTTTTGAGTAATCAAAACTCTGTAAAAATGGCAATTTTGGTCACTGTGAGGGTTTTAAAAGTGGTTATTCAACATGAGGCACGATCCAATTGCCATTTTGAATCATTTTTGGTACAGTCCAAAAAATCAATTTTCGGATGAAAAACGATGACTCCGGACATGTCGAACGATCCCAAAATGGTCAATATGGATGAAATTTTAACATTTAATCTTTTGACTGTAAATGACTGTTGGATGTGAATTATGACTTTGTCAACTAAAATAAGTGTGTTTAACCCCTTCCGTGCGGGCGGTTTTCCCCGCCCATGCTGACTCCGCCTTGCGCGGGCGGAGTCATGACGGAACGGTTCCGTCATCCGCACAGCTCACCCGTAGTGCATGACGGAACCGTTCCGTCAGCAGCATGGAAGGGGTTAAAGTCATTTCTGTGCCTCAAAGGGGTCAAAATTGAAGCTTTTGAGTAATCAAAACTCTGTAAAAATGGCAATTTTGGTCACTGTGAGGGTTTAAAAAGTGGTTATTCAACATGAGGCACGATCCAATTGACATTTTGAATCATTTCTGGTACAGTCCAAAAAATCAATTTTCGGATGAAAAACGATGACTCCGGACATGCCGAACGATCCCAAAATGGTCAATATAGATGAAATTTTAACATTTATTCTTTTGACTGTAAATGACTGTTGGATGTGAATTATGACTTTGTCAACTAAAATAAGTGTGTTTAAAGTCATTTCTGTGCCTCAAAGGGGTCAAAATCGAAGCTTTTGAGTAATCAAAACTCTGTAAAAATGGCAATTTTGGTCACTGTGAGGGTTTAAAAAGTGGTTATTCAACATGAGGCACGATCCAATTGCCATTTTGAATCATTTTTGGTACAGTCCAAAAAATCAATTTTCGGATGAAAAACGATGACTCCGGACCTGTCGAACGTTCCCAAAATGGTCTATAATGATGAAATTTTAACATTTAATCTTTTGACTGTAAATGACTGTTGGATGTGAATTATGACTTTGTCAACTAAAATAAGTGTGTTTAAAGTCATTTCTGTGCCTCAAAGGGGTCAAAATTGAAGCTTTTGAGTAATCAAAACTCTGTAAAAATGGCAATTTTGGTCACTGTGAGGGTTTAAAAAGTGGTTATTCAACATGAGGCACGATCCAATTGACATTTTGAATCATTTCTGGTACAGTCCCAAAAATCAATTTTCGGATGAAAAACGATGATTCCGGACATGCCGAACGATCCCAAAATGGTCAATATGTATGAAATTTTAACATTTAATCTTTTGACTGTAAATGACTGTTGGATGTGAATTATGACTTTGTCAACTAAAATAAGTGTGTTTAAAGTCATTTCTGTGCCTCAAAGGGGTCAAAATTGAAGCTTTTGAGTAATCAAAACTCTGTAAAAATGGCAATTTTGGTCACTGTGAGGGTTTTAAAAGTGGTTATTCAACATGAGGCACGATCCAATTGCCATTTTGAATCATTTTTGGTACAGTCCAAAAAATCAATTTTCGGATGAAAAACGATGACTCCGGACATGTCGAACGATCCCAAAATGGTCAATATGGATGAAATTTTAACATTTAATCTTTTGACTGTAAATGACTGTTGGATGTGAATTATGACTTTGTCAACTAAAATAAGTGTGTTTAATGTCATTTCTGTGCCTCAAAGGGGTCAAAATTAAAGCTTTTGAGTAATCAAAACTCTGTAAAAATGGCAATTTTGGTCACTCTGAGGGTTTAAAAAGTGGTCATTTAACATGAGGCACGATCCAATTGACATTTTGAATCATTTTTGGTACAGTCCAAAAAATCAATTTTCGGATGAAAAACTATGACTCCGGACATGTCGAACGATCCCAAAATGGTCAATATGGATGAAATTTTAACATTTAATCTTTTGACTGTAAATGACTGTGGGATGTGAATTATGACTTTGTCAACTAAAATAAGTGTGTTTAAAGTCATTTCTGTGCCTCAAAGGGGTCAAAATTGAAGCTTTTGAGTAATCAAAACTCTGTAAAAATGGCAATTTTGGTCACTCTGAGGGTTTAAAAAGTGGTCATTCAACATGAGGCACGATCCAATTGACATTTTGAATCATTTTTGGTACAGTCCAAAAAATCAATTTTCGGATGAAAAACGATGACTCCGGACATGTCGAACGATCCCAAAATGGTCAATATGGATGAAATTTTAACATTTAATCTTTTGACTGTAAATGACTGTTGGATGTGAATTATGACTTTGTCAACTAAAATAAGTGTGTTTAAAGTCATTTCTGTGCCTCAAAGGGGTCAAAATTGAAGCTTTTGAGTAATCAAAACTCTGTAAAAATGGCAATTTTGGTCACTCTGAGGGTTTAAAAAGTGGTCATTCAACATGAGGCACGATCCAATTGACATTTTGAATAATTTTTGGTACAGTCCAAAAATCAATTTTCGGATGAAAAACGATGACTCCGGACATGTCGAACGATCCCAAAATGGTCAATATGGATGAAATTTTAACATTTAATCTTTTGACTGTAAATGACTGTTGGATGTGAATTATGACTTTGTCAACTAAAATAAGTGTGTTTAAAGTCATTTCTGTGCCTCAAAGGGGTCAACATTGAAGCTTTTGAGTAATCAAAACTCTGTAAAAATGGCAATTTTGGTCACTGTGAGGGTTTAAAAAGTGGTTATTCAACATGAGGCACGATCCAATTGACATTTTGAATCATTTCTGGTACAGTCCAAAAAATCAATTTTCGGATGAAAAACGATGACTCCGGACATGCCGAACGATCCCAAAATGTTCAATATGGATGAAATTTTAACATTTATTCTTTTGACTGTAAATGACTGTTGGATGTGAATTATGACTTTGTCAACTAAAATAAGTGTGTTTAAAGTCATTTCTGTGCCTGAAATGGGTCAAAATTGAAGCTTTTGAGTAAGCAAAACTCTGTAAAATTGGCAATTTTGGTCACTGTGAGGGTTTGAAAAGTGGTTATTCAACATGAGGCACGATCCAATTGACATTTTGAATGATTTTTGGTACAGTCCAAAAAATCAATTTTCGGATGAAAAACGATGACTCCGGACATGTCAAACGATCCCAAAATGATCAATATGGACGAAATTTTAACATTTAATCTTTTGACTGTAAATGACTGTTGGATGTGAAATATGACTTTGTCAACTAAAATAAGTGTGTTTAAAGTCATTTCTGTGCCTGAAATGGGTCAAAATTGAAGCTTTTGAGTAAGCAAAACTCTGTAAAATTGGCAATTTTGGTCACTGTGAGGGTTTAAAAAGTGGTTATTCAACATGAGGCACGATCCAATTGACATTTTAAATGATTTTTGGTACAGTCCAAAAAATCAATTTTCGGATGAAAAACGATGACTCCGGACATGTCGAACGATCCCAAAATGGTCAATATGGATGAAATTTTAACATTTAATCTTTTGACTGTAAATGACTGTTGGATGTGAATTATGACTTTGTCAACTAAAATAAGTGTGTTTAAAGTCATTTCTGTGCCTCAAAGGGGTCAAAATTGAAGCTTTTAAGCAATCAAAACTCTGTAAAAATGGCAATTTTGGTCACTGTGAGGGTTTAAAAAGTGGTTATTCAACATGAGGCACGATCCAATTGACATTTTGAATCATTTCTGGTACAGTCCAAAAAATCAATTTTCGGATGAAAAACGATGATTCCGGACATGCCGAACAATCCCAAAATGGTCAATATGGATGAAATTTTAACATTTAATCTTTTGACTGTAAATGACTGTTGGGTGTGAATTATGACTTTGTCAACTAAAATAAGTGTGTTTAAAGTCATTTCTGTGCCTCAAAGGGGTCAAAATTGAAGCTTTTGAGTAATCAAAACTCTGTAAAAATGGCAATTTTGGTCACTGTGAGGGTTTTAAAAGTGGTTATTCAACATGAGGCACGATCCAATTGCCATTTTGAATCATTTTTGGTACAGTCCAAAAAATCAATTTTCGGATGAAAAACGATGACTCCGGACATGTCGAACGATCCCAAAATGGTCAATATGGATGAAATTTTAACATTTAATCTTTTGACTGTAAATGACTGTTGGATGTGAATTATGACTTTGTCAACTAAAATAAGTGTGTTTAAAGTCATTTCTGTGCCTCAAAGGGGTCAAAATTAAAGCTTTTGAGTAATCAAAACTCTGTAAAAATGGCAATTTTGGTCACTGTGAGGGTTTAAAAAGTGGTTATTCAACATGAGGCACGATCCAATTGACATTTTGAATCATTTCTGGTACAGTCCAAAAAATCAATTTTCGGATGAAAAACGATGACTCCGGACATGCCGAACGATCCCAAAATGGTCAATATGGATGAAATTTTAACATTTAATCTTTTGACTGTAAATGACTGTTGGATGTGAATTATGACTTTGTCAACTAAAATAAGTGTGTTTAAAGTCATTTCTGTGCCTCAAAGGGGTCAAAATTGAAGCTTTTGAGTAATCAAAACTCTGTAAAAATGGCAATTTTGGTCACTCTGAGGGTTTAAAAAGTGGTCATTCAACATGAGGCACGATCCAATTGACATTTTGAATCATTTTTGGTACAGTCCAAAAAATCAATTTTTGGATGAAAAACGATGACTCCGGACATGTCGAACGATCCCAAAATGGTCAATATGGATGAAATTTTAACATTTAATCTTTTGACTGTAAATGACTGTTGGATGTGAATTATGACTTTGTCAACTAAAATAAGTGTGTTTAACCCCTTCCGTGCGGGCGGTTTTCCCCGCCCATGCTGACTCCGCCTTGCGCGGGCGGAGTCATGACGGAACGGTTCCGTCATCCGCACAGCTCACCCGTAGTGCATGACGGAACCGTTCCGTCAGCAGCATGGAAGGGGTTAAAGTCATTTCTGTGCCTCAAAGGGGTCAAAATTGAAGCTTTTGAGTAATCAAAACTCTGTAAAAATGGCAATTTTGGTCACTGTGAGGGTTTAAAAAGTGGTTATTCAACATGAGGCACGATCCAATTGACATTTTGAATCATTTCTGGTACAGTCCAAAAAATCAATTTTCGGATGAAAAACGATGACTCCGGACATGCCGAACGATCCCAAAATGGTCAATATAGATGAAATTTTAACATTTATTCTTTTGACTGTAAATGACTGTTGGATGTGAATTATGACTTTGTCAACTAAAATAAGTGTGTTTAAAGTCATTTCTGTGCCTCAAAGGGGTCAAAATCGAAGCTTTTGAGTAATCAAAACTCTGTAAAAATGGCAATTTTGGTCACTGTGAGGGTTTAAAAAGTGGTTATTCAACATGAGGCACGATCCAATTGCCATTTTGAATCATTTTTGGTACAGTCCAAAAAATCAATTTTCGGATGAAAAACGATGACTCCGGACCTGTCGAACGTTCCCAAAATGGTCTATAATGATGAAATTTTAACATTTAATCTTTTGACTGTAAATGACTGTTGGATGTGAATTATGACTTTGTCAACTAAAATAAGTGTGTTTAAAGTCATTTCTGTGCCTCAAAGGGGTCAAAATTGAAGCTTTTGAGTAATCAAAACTCTGTAAAAATGGCAATTTTGGTCACTGTGAGGGTTTAAAAAGTGGTTATTCAACATGAGGCACGATCCAATTGACATTTTGAATCATTTCTGGTACAGTCCCAAAAATCAATTTTCGGATGAAAAACGATGATTCCGGACATGCCGAACGATCCCAAAATGGTCAATATGTATGAAATTTTAACATTTAATCTTTTGACTGTAAATGACTGTTGGATGTGAATTATGACTTTGTCAACTAAAATAAGTGTGTTTAAAGTCATTTCTGTGCCTCAAAGGGGTCAAAATTGAAGCTTTTGAGTAATCAAAACTCTGTAAAAATGGCAATTTTGGTCACTGTGAGGGTTTTAAAAGTGGTTATTCAACATGAGGCACGATCCAATTGCCATTTTGAATCATTTTTGGTACAGTCCAAAAAATCAATTTTCGGATGAAAAACGATGACTCCGGACATGTCGAACGATCCCAAAATGGTCAATATGGATGAAATTTTAACATTTAATCTTTTGACTGTAAATGACTGTTGGATGTGAATTATGACTTTGTCAACTAAAATAAGTGTGTTTAATGTCATTTCTGTGCCTCAAAGGGGTCAAAATTAAAGCTTTTGAGTAATCAAAACTCTGTAAAAATGGCAATTTTGGTCACTCTGAGGGTTTAAAAAGTGGTCATTTAACATGAGGCACGATCCAATTGACATTTTGAATCATTTTTGGTACAGTCCAAAAAATCAATTTTCGGATGAAAAACTATGACTCCGGACATGTCGAACGATCCCAAAATGGTCAATATGGATGAAATTTTAACATTTAATCTTTTGACTGTAAATGACTGTGGGATGTGAATTATGACTTTGTCAACTAAAATAAGTGTGTTTAAAGTCATTTCTGTGCCTCAAAGGGGTCAAAATTGAAGCTTTTGAGTAATCAAAACTCTGTAAAAATGGCAATTTTGGTCACTCTGAGGGTTTAAAAAGTGGTCATTCAACATGAGGCACGATCCAATTGACATTTTGAATCATTTTTGGTACAGTCCAAAAAATCAATTTTCGGATGAAAAACGATGACTCCGGACATGTCGAACGATCCCAAAATGGTCAATATGGATGAAATTTTAACATTTAATCTTTTGACTGTAAATGACTGTTGGATGTGAATTATGACTTTGTCAACTAAAATAAGTGTGTTTAAAGTCATTTCTGTGCCTCAAAGGGGTCAAAATTGAAGCTTTTGAGTAATCAAAACTCTGTAAAAATGGCAATTTTGGTCACTCTGAGGGTTTAAAAAGTGGTCATTCAACATGAGGCACGATCCAATTGACATTTTGAATAATTTTTGGTACAGTCCAAAAAATCAATTTTCGGATGAAAAACGATGACTCCGGACATGTCGAACGATCCCAAAATGGTCAATATGGATGAAATTTTAACATTTAATCTTTTGACTGTAAATGACTGTTGGATGTGAATTATGACTTTGTCAACTAAAATAAGTGTGTTTAAAGTCATTTCTGTGCCTCAAAGGGGTCAACATTGAAGCTTTTGAGTAATCAAAACTCTGTAAAAATGGCAATTTTGGTCACTGTGAGGGTTTAAAAAGTGGTTATTCAACATGAGGCACGATCCAATTGACATTTTGAATCATTTCTGGTACAGTCCAAAAAATCAATTTTCGGATGAAAAACGATGACTCCGGACATGCCGAACGATCCCAAAATGTTCAATATGGATGAAATTTTAACATTTATTCTTTTGACTGTAAATGACTGTTGGATGTGAATTATGACTTTGTCAACTAAAATAAGTGTGTTTAAAGTCATTTCTGTGCCTGAAATGGGTCAAAATTGAAGCTTTTGAGTAAGCAAAACTCTGTAAAATTGGCAATTTTGGTCACTGTGAGGGTTTGAAAAGTGGTTATTCAACATGAGGCACGATCCAATTGACATTTTGAATGATTTTTGGTACAGTCCAAAAAATCAATTTTCGGATGAAAAACGATGACTCCGGACATGTCAAACGATCCCAAAATGATCAATATGGACGAAATTTTAACATTTAATCTTTTGACTGTAAATGACTGTTGGATGTGAAATATGACTTTGTCAACTAAAATAAGTGTGTTTAAAGTCATTTCTGTGCCTGAAATGGGTCAAAATTGAAGCTTTTGAGTAAGCAAAACTCTGTAAAATTGGCAATTTTGGTCACTGTGAGGGTTTAAAAAGTGGTTATTCAACATGAGGCACGATCCAATTGACATTTTAAATGATTTTTGGTACAGTCCAAAAAATCAATTTTCGGATGAAAAACGATGACTCCGGACATGTCGAACGATCCCAAAATGGTCAATATGGATGAAATTTTAACATTTAATCTTTTGACTGTAAATGACTGTTGGATGTGAATTATGACTTTGTCAACTAAAATAAGTGTGTTTAAAGTCATTTCTGTGCCTCAAAGGGGTCAAAATTGAAGCTTTTAAGCAATCAAAACTCTGTAAAAATGGCAATTTTGGTCACTGTGAGGGTTTAAAAAGTGGTTATTCAACATGAGGCACGATCCAATTGACATTTTGAATCATTTCTGGTACAGTCCAAAAAATCAATTTTCGGATGAAAAACGATGATTCCGGACATGCCGAACAATCCCAAAATGGTCAATATGGATGAAATTTTAACATTTAATCTTTTGACTGTAAATGACTGTTGGGTGTGAATTATGACTTTGTCAACTAAAATAAGTGTGTTTAAAGTCATTTCTGTGCCTCAAAGGGGTCAAAATTGAAGCTTTTGAGTAATCAAAACTCTGTAAAAATGGCAATTTTGGTCACTGTGAGGGTTTTAAAAGTGGTTATTCAACATGAGGCACGATCCAATTGCCATTTTGAATCATTTTTGGTACAGTCCAAAAAATCAATTTTCGGATGAAAAACGATGACTCCGGACATGTCGAACGATCCCAAAATGGTCAATATGGATGAAATTTTAACATTTAATCTTTTGACTGTAAATGACTGTTGGATGTGAATTATGACTTTGTCAACTAAAATAAGTGTGTTTAAAGTCATTTCTGTGCCTCAAAGGGGTCAAAATTAAAGCTTTTGAGTAATCAAAACTCTGTAAAAATGGCAATTTTGGTCACTGTGAGGGTTTAAAAAGTGGTTATTCAACATGAGGCACGATCCAATTGACATTTTGAATCATTTCTGGTACAGTCCAAAAAATCAATTTTCGGATGAAAATCGATGACTCCGGACATGCCGAACGATCCCAAAATGGTCAATATGGATGAAATTTTAACATTTAATCTTTTGACTGTAAATGACTGTTGGATGTGAATTATGACTTTGTCAACTAAAATAAGTGTGTTTAAAGTCATTTCTGTGCCTCAAAGGGGTCAAAATTGAAGCTTTTGAGTAATCAAAACTCTGTAAAAATGGCAATTTTGGTCACTCTGAGGGTTTAAAAAGTGGTCATTCAACATGAGGCACGATCCAATTGACATTTTGAATCATTTTTGGTACAGTCCAAAAAATCAATTTTTGGATGAAAAACGATGACTCCGGACATGTCGAACGATCCCAAAATGGTCAATATGGATGAAATTTTAACATTTAATCTTTTGACTGTAAATGACTGTTGGATGTGAATTATGACTTTGTCAACTAAAATAAGTGTGTTTAACCCCTTCCGTGCGGGCGGTTTTCCCCGCCCATGCTGACTCCGCCTTGCGCGGGCGGAGTCATGACGGAACGGTTCCGTCATCCGCACAGCTCACCCGTAGTGCATGACGGAACCGTTCCGTCAGCAGCATGGAAGGGGTTAAAGTCATTTCTGTGCCTCAAAGGGGTCAAAATTGAAGCTTTTGAGTAATCAAAACTCTGTAAAAATGGCAATTTTGGTCACTGTGAGGGTTTAAAAAGTGGTTATTCAACATGAGGCACGATCCAATTGACATTTTGAATCATTTCTGGTACAGTCCAAAAAATCAATTTTCGGATGAAAAACGATGACTCCGGACATGCCGAACGATCCCAAAATGGTCAATATAGATGAAATTTTAACATTTATTCTTTTGACTGTAAATGACTGTTGGATGTGAATTATGACTTTGTCAACTAAAATAAGTGTGTTTAAAGTCATTTCTGTGCCTCAAAGGGGTCAAAATCGAAGCTTTTGAGTAATCAAAACTCTGTAAAAATGGCAATTTTGGTCACTGTGAGGGTTTAAAAAGTGGTTATTCAACATGAGGCACGATCCAATTGCCATTTTGAATCATTTTTGGTACAGTCCAAAAAATCAATTTTCGGATGAAAAACGATGACTCCGGACCTGTCGAACGTTCCCAAAATGGTCTATAATGATGAAATTTTAACATTTAATCTTTTGACTGTAAATGACTGTTGGATGTGAATTATGACTTTGTCAACTAAAATAAGTGTGTTTAAAGTCATTTCTGTGCCTCAAAGGGGTCAAAATTGAAGCTTTTGAGTAATCAAAACTCTGTAAAAATGGCAATTTTGGTCACTGTGAGGGTTTAAAAAGTGGTTATTCAACATGAGGCACGATCCAATTGACATTTTGAATCATTTCTGGTACAGTCCCAAAAATCAATTTTCGGATGAAAAACGATGATTCCGGACATGCCGAACGATCCCAAAATGGTCAATATGTATGAAATTTTAACATTTAATCTTTTGACTGTAAATGACTGTTGGATGTGAATTATGACTTTGTCAACTAAAATAAGTGTGTTTAAAGTCATTTCTGTGCCTCAAAGGGGTCAAAATTGAAGCTTTTGAGTAATCAAAACTCTGTAAAAATGGCAATTTTGGTCACTGTGAGGGTTTTAAAAGTGGTTATTCAACATGAGGCACGATCCAATTGCCATTTTGAATCATTTTTGGTACAGTCCAAAAAATCAATTTTCGGATGAAAAACGATGACTCCGGACATGTCGAACGATCCCAAAATGGTCAATATGGATGAAATTTTAACATTTAATCTTTTGACTGTAAATGACTGTTGGATGTGAATTATGACTTTGTCAACTAAAATAAGTGTGTTTAATGTCATTTCTGTGCCTCAAAGGGGTCAAAATTAAAGCTTTTGAGTAATCAAAACTCTGTAAAAATGGCAATTTTGGTCACTCTGAGGGTTTAAAAAGTGGTCATTTAACATGAGGCACGATCCAATTGACATTTTGAATCATTTTTGGTACAGTCCAAAAAATCAATTTTCGGATGAAAAACTATGACTCCGGACATGTCGAACGATCCCAAAATGGTCAATATGGATGAAATTTTAACATTTAATCTTTTGACTGTAAATGACTGTGGGATGTGAATTATGACTTTGTCAACTAAAATAAGTGTGTTTAAAGTCATTTCTGTGCCTCAAAGGGGTCAAAATTGAAGCTTTTGAGTAATCAAAACTCTGTAAAAATGGCAATTTTGGTCACTCTGAGGGTTTAAAAAGTGGTCATTCAACATGAGGCACGATCCAATTGACATTTTGAATCATTTTTGGTACAGTCCAAAAAATCAATTTTCGGATGAAAAACGATGACTCCGGACATGTCGAACGATCCCAAAATGGTCAATATGGATGAAATTTTAACATTTAATCTTTTGACTGTAAATGACTGTTGGATGTGAATTATGACTTTGTCAACTAAAATAAGTGTGTTTAAAGTCATTTCTGTGCCTCAAAGGGGTCAAAATTGAAGCTTTTGAGTAATCAAAACTCTGTAAAAATGGCAATTTTGGTCACTCTGAGGGTTTAAAAAGTGGTCATTCAACATGAGGCACGATCCAATTGACATTTTGAATAATTTTTGGTACAGTCCAAAAAATCAATTTTCGGATGAAAAACGATGACTCCGGACATGTCGAACGATCCCAAAATGGTCAATATGGATGAAATTTTAACATTTAATCTTTTGACTGTAAATGACTGTTGGATGTGAATTATGACTTTGTCAACTAAAATAAGTGTGTTTAAAGTCATTTCTGTGCCTCAAAGGGGTCAACATTGAAGCTTTTGAGTAATCAAAACTCTGTAAAAATGGCAATTTTGGTCACTGTGAGGGTTTAAAAAGTGGTTATTCAACATGAGGCACGATCCAATTGACATTTTGAATCATTTCTGGTACAGTCCAAAAAATCAATTTTCGGATGAAAAACGATGACTCCGGACATGCCGAACGATCCCAAAATGTTCAATATGGATGAAATTTTAACATTTATTCTTTTGACTGTAAATGACTGTTGGATGTGAATTATGACTTTGTCAACTAAAATAAGTGTGTTTAAAGTCATTTCTGTGCCTGAAATGGGTCAAAATTGAAGCTTTTGAGTAAGCAAAACTCTGTAAAATTGGCAATTTTGGTCACTGTGAGGGTTTGAAAAGTGGTTATTCAACATGAGGCACGATCCAATTGACATTTTGAATGATTTTTGGTACAGTCCAAAAAATCAATTTTCGGATGAAAAACGATGACTCCGGACATGTCAAACGATCCCAAAATGATCAATATGGACGAAATTTTAACATTTAATCTTTTGACTGTAAATGACTGTTGGATGTGAAATATGACTTTGTCAACTAAAATAAGTGTGTTTAAAGTCATTTCTGTGCCTGAAATGGGTCAAAATTGAAGCTTTTGAGTAAGCAAAACTCTGTAAAATTGGCAATTTTGGTCACTGTGAGGGTTTAAAAAGTGGTTATTCAACATGAGGCACGATCCAATTGACATTTTAAATGATTTTTGGTACAGTCCAAAAAATCAATTTTCGGATGAAAAACGATGACTCCGGACATGTCGAACGATCCCAAAATGGTCAATATGGATGAAATTTTAACATTTAATCTTTTGACTGTAAATGACTGTTGGATGTGAATTATGACTTTGTCAACTAAAATAAGTGTGTTTAAAGTCATTTCTGTGCCTCAAAGGGGTCAAAATTGAAGCTTTTAAGCAATCAAAACTCTGTAAAAATGGCAATTTTGGTCACTGTGAGGGTTTAAAAAGTGGTTATTCAACATGAGGCACGATCCAATTGACATTTTGAATCATTTCTGGTACAGTCCAAAAAATCAATTTTCGGATGAAAAACGATGATTCCGGACATGCCGAACAATCCCAAAATGGTCAATATGGATGAAATTTTAACATTTAATCTTTTGACTGTAAATGACTGTTGGGTGTGAATTATGACTTTGTCAACTAAAATAAGTGTGTTTAAAGTCATTTCTGTGCCTCAAAGGGGTCAAAATTGAAGCTTTTGAGTAATCAAAACTCTGTAAAAATGGCAATTTTGGTCACTGTGAGGGTTTTAAAAGTGGTTATTCAACATGAGGCACGATCCAATTGCCATTTTGAATCATTTTTGGTACAGTCCAAAAAATCAATTTTCGGATGAAAAACGATGACTCCGGACATGTCGAACGATCCCAAAATGGTCAATATGGATGAAATTTTAACATTTAATCTTTTGACTGTAAATGACTGTTGGATGTGAATTATGACTTTGTCAACTAAAATAAGTGTGTTTAAAGTCATTTCTGTGCCTCAAAGGGGTCAAAATTAAAGCTTTTGAGTAATCAAAACTCTGTAAAAATGGCAATTTTGGTCACTGTGAGGGTTTAAAAAGTGGTTATTCAACATGAGGCACGATCCAATTGACATTTTGAATCATTTCTGGTACAGTCCAAAAAATCAATTTTCGGATGAAAAACGATGACTCCGGACATGCCGAACGATCCCAAAATGGTCAATATGGATGAAATTTTAACATTTAATCTTTTGACTGTAAATGACTGTTGGATGTGAATTATGACTTTGTCAACTAAAATAAGTGTGTTTAAAGTCATTTCTGTGCCTCAAAGGGGTCAAAATTGAAGCTTTTGAGTAATCAAAACTCTGTAAAAATGGCAATTTTGGTCACTCTGAGGGTTTAAAAAGTGGTCATTCAACATGAGGCACGATCCAATTGACATTTTGAATCATTTTTGGTACAGTCCAAAAAATCAATTTTTGGATGAAAAACGATGACTCCGGACATGTCGAACGATCCCAAAATGGTCAATATGGATGAAATTTTAACATTTAATCTTTTGACTGTAAATGACTGTTGGATGTGAATTATGACTTTGTCAACTAAAATAAGTGTGTTTAACCCCTTCCGTGCGGGCGGTTTTCCCCGCCCATGCTGACTCCGCCTTGCGCGGGCGGAGTCATGACGGAACGGTTCCGTCATCCGCACAGCTCACCCGTAGTGCATGACGGAACCGTTCCGTCAGCAGCATGGAAGGGGTTAAAGTCATTTCTGTGCCTCAAAGGGGTCAAAATTGAAGCTTTTGAGTAATCAAAACTCTGTAAAAATGGCAATTTTGGTCACTGTGAGGGTTTAAAAAGTGGTTATTCAACATGAGGCACGATCCAATTGACATTTTGAATCATTTCTGGTACAGTCCAAAAAATCAATTTTCGGATGAAAAACGATGACTCCGGACATGCCGAACGATCCCAAAATGGTCAATATAGATGAAATTTTAACATTTATTCTTTTGACTGTAAATGACTGTTGGATGTGAATTATGACTTTGTCAACTAAAATAAGTGTGTTTAAAGTCATTTCTGTGCCTCAAAGGGGTCAAAATCGAAGCTTTTGAGTAATCAAAACTCTGTAAAAATGGCAATTTTGGTCACTGTGAGGGTTTAAAAAGTGGTTATTCAACATGAGGCACGATCCAATTGCCATTTTGAATCATTTTTGGTACAGTCCAAAAAATCAATTTTCGGATGAAAAACGATGACTCCGGACCTGTCGAACGTTCCCAAAATGGTCTATAATGATGAAATTTTAACATTTAATCTTTTGACTGTAAATGACTGTTGGATGTGAATTATGACTTTGTCAACTAAAATAAGTGTGTTTAAAGTCATTTCTGTGCCTCAAAGGGGTCAAAATTGAAGCTTTTGAGTAATCAAAACTCTGTAAAAATGGCAATTTTGGTCACTGTGAGGGTTTAAAAAGTGGTTATTCAACATGAGGCACGATCCAATTGACATTTTGAATCATTTCTGGTACAGTCCCAAAAATCAATTTTCGGATGAAAAACGATGATTCCGGACATGCCGAACGATCCCAAAATGGTCAATATGTATGAAATTTTAACATTTAATCTTTTGACTGTAAATGACTGTTGGATGTGAATTATGACTTTGTCAACTAAAATAAGTGTGTTTAAAGTCATTTCTGTGCCTCAAAGGGGTCAAAATTGAAGCTTTTGAGTAATCAAAACTCTGTAAAAATGGCAATTTTGGTCACTGTGAGGGTTTTAAAAGTGGTTATTCAACATGAGGCACGATCCAATTGCCATTTTGAATCATTTTTGGTACAGTCCAAAAAATCAATTTTCGGATGAAAAACGATGATTCCGGACATGCCGAACGATCCCAAAATGGTCAATATGTATGAAATTTTAACATTTAATCTTTTGACTGTAAATGACTGTTGGATGTGAATTATGACTTTGTCAACTAAAATAAGTGTGTTTAATGTCATTTCTGTGCCTCAAAGGGGTCAAAATTAAAGCTTTTGAGTAATCAAAACTCTGTAAAAATGGCAATTTTGGTCACTCTGAGGGTTTAAAAAGTGGTCATTTAACATGAGGCACGATCCAATTGACATTTTGAATCATTTTTGGTACAGTCCAAAAAATCAATTTTCGGATGAAAAACTATGACTCCGGACATGTCGAACGATCCCAAAATGGTCAATATGGATGAAATTTTAACATTTAATCTTTTGACTGTAAATGACTGTGGGATGTGAATTATGACTTTGTCAACTAAAATAAGTGTGTTTAAAGTCATTTCTGTGCCTCAAAGGGGTCAAAATTGAAGCTTTTGAGTAATCAAAACTCTGTAAAAATGGCAATTTTGGTCACTCTGAGGGTTTAAAAAGTGGTCATTCAACATGAGGCACGATCCAATTGACATTTTGAATCATTTTTGGTACAGTCCAAAAAATCAATTTTCGGATGAAAAACGATGACTCCGGACATGTCGAACGATCCCAAAA